>NC_064617.1:964831794-965154102 GCF_023898315.1 Schistocerca nitens
TAACGCTCGCCCACGTACCGTCGTTGTCAACCAACATGCTCCACTGAGTTTCGATATGTTGCCTTGGCCTGGTCGATCACCAGATCTGTCTCCAATCGTGAGTATATGCGGCATCATTGGACGGCAATTCCAGTCCCATCCACACCATAAACCATCTCTGTTTTGACCAATCAAGTGCAGCAGGTATAGAACTCCATCCCACAAACTGACATCCGACACCTGTGCTACACCAAGCATGGACGTTTGCGTGCTTGCATTCAACATTCTGTCGTCTGCACCGGTTATTAACGAACCAGTATTTCACATTTGCAATGACTTATCTCGCACTTAACATTAACCTGTGATTTTGCAATATTAGTCACTTACGTTACCTAGACAAATGTCTTCCCAAACTTCCATTACTCTACGTTACCTATTTTTTGGTGTTGCGATTTTGTTTTCTCAGTGTGTGTGACGGAACATCATTTCAGCCAGTGACTGTTGTGGCACTTTGAGAAGGGGGATACAATTAAAGTGCAGCGTCCCACAGAGGTCCGATGTGGTCTATAATTATCGTAAGGCAGCGAAACTCGGTAGATGTTCTAACGTGTTAAAGGGGAACCTCTTTACGCTGGAAAAAATGTTGGTTCCAAGTATACATTATCAATGTTGCTCAGCAATAAGCATCGATGCTCCCAGAAATTGGCTGTCACTCGAAATACACCGATGCGCCCAGCCCATAGAATTTGCGTAATATTGGAAAGGAACTAGCCCAAACATGGGCACGCCATCTGTCAGCTTCAATTGTATTTCCTGCAGTTCTCGACCAATCAGAGCAAATCACATTTACGGCAGGTTCGCGTGCATACCGAATAACAGTGGTTTTCAAACCTGCTCACTTCAGAAAGTTAGTTGACTACGAAGTCTTTCGCGACGGAGTCCTTGCATAAAAAGTTCTCGGTTTACTTGCCGCGTCAATGAGGCACTGCAGCAGTTTGTTGAACATTTGAATGGTATACATCAGAACATAAGATTTACAGTGGAGGTGGAGAAGGATGGAAAGTTACCCTTCTTAGATGTACTGGTGGAGCGAAAATCAGATGGACGTCTCGGACATTCTGTGCACAGAAAACCGACGCATACAGATTTATATCTAAACGCGCGTAGTTTTCACCACCCAGCTCAGAAGAGAGCTATGTTGAACACCTTGGTACACAGAGCAAGGACTATTTCGGACAAAGATCATCTCGGCTCCGAGATTAACCATCTGACGACGGTATTCATAAAAAATGGTTATTCTGATCGTGATATCAGATCTACTCTGGCGAAGAAACCAAGAAAGGACGCTGTTCGAACAGATCAAGAGGACCAACACATCGCGCGGCTACCATTCTGCGGTGCAACGACCAGCAAGATCGGCAGAGTCCTGAGCCGGCAAGGAATCAGACCAGTCTTCCGGCCACCCAGGAAGATTAAGGAAATGCTGCGACCCGTGAAAGATAATCTTGGCCTGAGAGTACCGGGAATTTACAGCATTCCTTGCGAGTGTGGCAAAAGTTATGTGGGCCAGTCTATAAGAACTGTCGCCGATCGCAGTGTGGAACATCAGCGTCACCTGAAATACAGGTATCTAGAAAAATCAGCGGTGGCTGAGCACAGTTTGTTAAATAAACATAAGATTTTATTCGATGAAACAAGACTACTTGCTCACGCTTCAAACTATTGCGACTCTGTCATCAGGGAAGCAGTTGAAATTAGACTCTGTGAAAATAATTTCAACAGAGATTCCGGCTATGCACTCAGCAATGCATGGAAGCGCGCAATTGATATAGAAAGAGCGCAGAGGGAGACTTCTTACATTCCTCGCAGTTCTCCGCCTGTTGCGATGGATAGCGCTGCAAGCAACGCTGGATAAAGCGCGCAAACAAAATCTATGGATATAGAGGCCGCCACATCAGTACGCATCGGTTTCACCGTGACGTCATCCAGCCAATGAGAAGCCGTCCACTGCTTATAAAAGCGGAAGCCTCACCGGTCCACGACAGCCAGTTTTACCCCTGACGAAGATGGCGGAGGTAGTCATCGAACGAAAGTTAGTTATTTATCATGTAATAAATCAGAATATGTGAAACGTGAAAATGCACTTAATGAATGGCAGCATGTGTAACTATCATTTTAAAAATAAAATTGTAGGGAGGTATATGTAAAAACAGTACATTTATATGTTGGTACTGTCGCAACGACAATGCTGTCGACCCAAGACGATACGAGAACTGGAACGCCATTTTATTTTAAAGGGAAAAGAATACACGACGTCTGTAATTGAGAGCACGATCCTATTTGACAAATCGTTTCAAAAATTTCCGTTTTGTCTGCACCTCACCTCGTTGTAGGATTCCGAGGCAGTGTGACGTTGAAGACTCGTAATGCTAGTATTTAATAATTCCGCAACGAAATCATCATTCCAGATGCGTTACGTATTTGTTGTAGTTGATGATAGATTAGATTAGAGATTAGATTAGAGATTAGATTAGATTAATACTAGTTCCATGGATCATGAATACGATATTTCGTAATGATGTGGAACGAGTCGAATTTTCCAGTACATGACATAATTAGGTTAATTTAACAACATACTTAAGTCAATATAACAACTTTATTTTTTGTGTTTTTTTGTTTTTCTTTATTTTTTATTTTTATTTTTATTTTTTATTTTTTAATATTTTTCTTAATTTATATCTAAAAATTCCTCTATGGAGTAGAAGGAGTTGTAATTCAGAAATTCTTTTAATTTCTTCTTAAATACTTGTTGGTTATCTGTCAGACTTTTGATACTATTTGGTAAGTGACCAAAGACTTTAGTGCCAGTATAATTCACCCCTTTCTGTGCCAAAGTTAGATTTAATCTTGAATAGTGAAGATCATCCTTTCTCCTAGTATTGTAGTTATGCACACTGCTATTACTTTTGAATTGGGTTTGGTTGTTAATAACAAATTTCATAAGAGAGTATATATACTGAGAAGCTACTGTGAATATCCCTAGATCCTTAAATAAATGTCTGCAGGATGATCTTGGGTGGACTCCAGCTATTATTCTGATTACACGCTTTTGTGCAATAAATACTTTATTCCTCAGTGATGAATTACCCCAAAATATGATGCCATATGAAAGCAATGAGTGAAAATAGGCGTAGTAAGCTAATTTACTAAGATGTTTATCACCAAAATTTGCAATGACCCTTATTGCATAAGTAGCTGAACTCAAACGTTTCAGCAGATCATCAATGTGTTTCTTCCAATTTAATCTCTCATCAATGGACACACCTAAAAATTTTGAATATTATACCTTAGCTATATGCTTCTGATTAAGGTCTATATTTATTAATGGCGTCATACCATTCACTGTACGGAACTGTATGTACTGTGTCTTATCAAAATTCAGTGAGAGTCCGTTTACAAGGAACCACTTTGTAATTTTCTGAAAGACAGTATTGACAATTTCATCAGTTAATTCTTGTTTGTCAGGTGTGATTACTATACTTGTATCATCAGCAAAGAGAACTAACTTTGCCTCTTCATTAATATATAATAAGAACAACAAAGGACCCAAGACTGACCCTTGTGGAACCCCATTCTTAATAGTTCCCCGGTTTGAGGAATGTGCTGATCTTTGCATGTTATGAGAACTACTTATTTCAACTTTCTGCACTCTTCCAGTTAGGTACGAATTAAACCATTTGTGCACTGTCCCACTCATGCCACAATACTTGAGCTTGTCTAGCAGAATTTGATGATTTACACAATCAAAAGCCTTTGAGAGATCACAAAAAATCCCAATGGGTGGTGTTCGGTTATTCAGATCATTCAAAATTTGACTGGTGAAAGCATAAATGGCATTTTCTGTTGAGAAACCTTTCTGGAAACCAAACTGACATTTTGTTAGTACTTCATTTTTACAGATATGTGAAGCTACTCTTGAATACATTACTTTCTCAAAAATTTTGGATAAAGCTGTTAGAAGGGAGATTGGACAGTAATTGTTGACATCAGATCTATCCCCCTTTTTATGCAAAGGTATAACAATAGCATATTTCAGTCTATCAGGGAAAACGCCCTGTTCCAGAGAGCTATTACACAGGTGGCTAAGAATCTTACTTGTCTGTTGAGAACAAGCTTTTAGTATTTTGCTGGAAATGCCATCAATTCCATGTGAGTTTTTGCTTTTAAGCAAGTTTATTATTTTCCTAATTTCAGAGGGAGAAGTGGGTGAGATTTCAATTGTATCAAATTGCATAGGTATGGCCTCTTCCATTAACAGCCTAGCATCTTCTAATGAACACCTGGATCCTACTATATCCACAACATTTAGAAAATGATTATTAAAAATATTTTCAACTTATGACTTTTTGTTCGTAAAGTTTTCATTCAATTTGATGGTAATACTGCCTTCCTCTGCTCTTGGTTGACCTGTTTCTCTTTTAATAATATTCCAAATTGTTTTAATTTTATTATCAGAGTTGCTGAGTTCAGACATGATACACATACTCCTGGATTTTTTAATAACTTTTCTTAATATAACACAGTAGTTTTTATAATGTTTGATAGTTTCTGGGTCACTACTCTTTCTTGCTGTCAGATACATTTCCCTTTTCCGGTTACAAGATATTTTTATACCCTTAGTAAGCCATGGTTTGTTACAAGGTTTCTTACGAGTATATTTAACTATTTTCTTGGGGAAGCAGTTTTCAAATGCATTTACAAAAATGTCATGAAATAAATTGTATTTTAAATTGGTATCAGGTTCACAGTACACCTCATCCCAGTCTGACTGCTGTAGGCTTTCCCTGAAATTTGCAATTGTTAAATCGTTGACTGAACGTACTACTTTGGAGGACTGTTTAGTATTACTGAATGGAGCTATGTCATATATTGTAACTAGCTGTTCACCATGATCAGAAAGACCATTCTCAACAGGCTGAGCATTTATCTGGTTAAACTTATCTTGGTCTATAAAGAAGTTATCTATCAGTGAGCTGCTATCCTTTACCACCCGAGTAGGAAAATCAATAACGGGTGTCAAATTAAAAGAACCGAGTAATACTTCACGGTCATTTTTCCTATTACCCTCTTTCAGAGAATCTACATTGAAGTCCCCACAAATAATAATTTGCTTCCCCCTGTCTGACAGATAGCACAACAAGGAGTCCAAATTTTTCACAAATAGATGAAAATTTCCTGATGGGGACCTATATACAGTTACAATTATAAATATGCCTTTATTTAATTTAAGCTCACAGGCACATGCTTCTATATGTTTCTCTACACAAAACTTTTTTGTTTCTGTATTTTTTGCACAATGATAACTTTTGACATATATGGCAACTCCTCCTTTCTCCATTTTTTCTCTCATTACATGTGCAGAAAGCTTATATCCACTTACATTTACCTTATTCATATCAGTAACAATGTGATGCTCAGACAGGCATAGTATATCTATTTCGTTCTCAGCTTCTAAATCTTCTAAACAAACCAGAAGCTCATCTACTTTGTTCTTTAAACTCCCAATATTTTGATGAAATATACTTACATTATTTTTAATTATACTTTTATGAGAACCTTTCCTTATTCTAACATTTGCAGTACTCTCCTGTCTGAGTTTCTCATTGTGCTCAGGCCTAGTTCCTATACCAGTGGTCACACGGTGTTCAGAGAGGCAGATTATGTCAACTGGGTTGGGTGACTTTAATTCATAAATGCAATTACCTAGGACTGAGATACAACTTGGTGGAGATAAAATTTCTGGTGATTGGTGAAAATTTATAATTGATAGCTGTGATTGGTGATCCAATGTGCTAGAATTGGGCTGTTTAATTTCTTTCCTAAACTGAAGATTTGTTTCAATCCTGACCTCTCGTAGAACTTGACATCTTTCTGTCTTACCTATCCTAAAAAAGGTGCTGCTCCAACACCTGTAACCACTGGTATTTTACCATTCATGGCAGTGCCTCCCCCCCTTAAATTTCCTGCTATTACCCCAGCCAGTTTCCCCTTCCCTTTCCTGCTGAGATGTAGGCCGTGCCTGGTATAGTCCCACCTACTGAGATAATCAACAGGAACCACACCAATATGAACCCCCGCACCCGACCCAAGCAGCTGTTCCAACTCCAAATTAACTCTCCCAACAGAAGAGTTCAAATGAGGCCGGTCATGGCGTCTCAGGACAGATACAAATTCAACATTGGTGTGTCTCGATGCCGACGCAATCTTTACCAGGTCACACTCTATACTGTACCTAGGATCTCTGTCGATGCTGTTCCCTGGCCCTCCCACAATAACCACGGTGTCTTCCCTGGTAAATCCTTTACAGAGTGAACCTAAATCCTCTGTTACCTGATCCAGACTAGCACTTGATTTGAAAAAATTTGTGACCTGGTATTCTGGTCCTAATTCCTCCTGCAGAAGTTTGCCTACACCTCTGGCATCATTAGAACTGTACTCTCGCAATCGCCGTGGTGAGCTTTATGTCGTGGGGTTGCAGTTCCAGAGTGTACACAATTTGAAATACGCCTCACTCTTGTATTTTCGGAATATATTTCTCTATGCAGTATACTACTCCGTGGCTTCCGCGACACAGTTTCAGTTCAATCCGTGTCACGACACGGTTCATTGCTTACTCACACCATAGCATAAGCCTCGAAGAGTTCAAGTACACCGTTAATTGCAAACGTGAGAAATGTCTTCATTCATCCACGAATAAAAGAGCGGCGCACAGCTAGCAATTCGTTCCAATTTAATCACTGTCTTCCTGCAGCTCTGATTGATAACGTTGCTTGTATTAATTTAAATATTTCATCCGTGTCTTTATGCAAAAATCTTACCCACCAGCCATGTCGTTATGTCAACAATCATAGTCTTTCCGAAACCGACCTTACTATTCAACTGTTTAGTTGCGACAGTCGTAAACAGGCTCTCTTACAGCAAAGATATATACAGATACATTCACTAAGTTTACGTGCCACACGGCTTCCGAAAGACGAGAACCGAATTTCGGAAACCGTTTTTCGCTGCCTTGTTTACATGTTAAGGTCTGAAGCGGATTTGCTAGTCCGAATAAATATGGCGCCTGGAAAACTGCTGTTACAGTTTCTGATTTAGTCAGCACAGCCGCTATTTCTCTTCAATTAGACGAGACGTAAACAGTTTCAGTCTAATATTTCAACTTAACCGTCACTGTACAAAAAGCCACTCCGTCCATATCAGCTGAAAATTTTTAAAAATAAGACGAAACCTGACAGCTCAAGCACGAGTCAAACCCAGTTACTTTTACATGGGAGCGAAATTGCGGAATTCCAAAACCCACAACTACACGTGGATTGTCAGAATAGATTTGGAAGTGTTTACATGACCGTTCTCGCTTCCCACGCCCGGGTTCCCGGGTTCGATTCCCGGCGGGGTCAGGGATTTTCTCTGCCTCGTGATGGCTGGGTGTTGTGTGCTGTCCTTAGGTTAGTTAGGTTTAAGTAGTTCTAAGTTCTAGGGGACTTATGACCACAGCAGTTGAGTCCCATAGTGCTCAGAGCCATTTGACCCATTTTTTTGTTTACATGACCACACAGAAGCGGTATTGGGAAATTGGTTTACAAAATCCGGTTCTGTGAGCCGCATGTAAACGAAGTGATTGAAACTTTTATGTTCAGATGTTTGATTTGAATTTATTGACGTTTATTACTAAATGTTATGAATAAGACAAAATAACAAGGGAAGAAACGTTTATTTGGTTCCCTAGAGCTATATCTTTCCAGTGAACACCCCTAATATCTCATATACACATCACAAAGAAGTAAGTACTTTGCTGCGTGGTTAACAATCGTAATTTTTTAAGGTACTGAACAGTTATAGGCTACCTCCTTAGATAATTAGAAGGATGTAGTTTCTTAATGGCATTCGATAGCTCTCACTAAAAAAAACTTTACTACAATCACCGTGAAATACACCTACAACGAGTCGAAATACGTCAGACTGCTCGCAGACTTTTCTGTCATATTCTGCTGCACTTAAGGGACACTGAAGATGGAACTGCCGGCCGGAGTGGCCGAGCGGTTCTAGGCGCTACAGTCTGGAACCGCGCGACCGCCACGGTCACAGGTTCGAATCCTGCCTCGGGCATGGATGTGTGTGATGTCCTTAGGTTAGTTAGGTTTAAGTAGTTCTACGTTCTAGGAGACTGATGACCTCAGAAGTTAAGTCCCATAGTGCTCAGAGCCATTTGAACCACTTTAAAAAAAAAAAAAAGAAAAAAAAAGATAGAACTACCGTGTTCCGATCATTTCGGCCTTCCACGAGTAGTTACAATTTTATCTCCCTATTTAGCACGGGATATCATAATCAATGTTTTACGGGTTTACTCCTCTACAGACGATCTCTAAAATACCATTAAAAGTATACATCTTTTCTACTTGTTTTGTAAATAAAACTGCCTTTTCCTGCTGCTAGTTACTTTATTTAATCCACACGCGTTTCGCCTTCTCCTGTTCTAAGGCATCATCAGTAGGATGTATAACGATACAGTTTTGTTTGTTTATTACAGTTCACTTCGCAATTTTTTTGTAAAAAAAGTAATTACTTACGATTTGCTGATCTGCGTTTCCTCGACTCTATCCTCTCTCTCCCTCTCTCTCTCTCTCTCTCTCTCTCTCTCTCACTCATACACACACACGGTATAAACATCGTAAATAGAAGTTAGTCTCGAACATATACTTCGTTAGGTTGGCAACAAATAGGTAAACATACCAAAGAAGATGAACACGTAATGCAGTTGCAATATTTACGTTGTGAAAAACAGTGTGCGATGAAATAGTTGTATCGGGTGACAAAAGAACAATAGTCCACCACAAAAAAAGAGTGAGAAATATGGTGAACAGTGTTTGGAAGGTGAGAACAGAAAGATGTGATTATATGGCAGTGATAAAAGTGGTAGTGCGATCTCCAGACCAGATGTGAGGAAACGCAGATCAGCAAATCGTAAGTAATTACTTTTTTTTATTTAAAAAAACCGCGAAGTGAACTGTTTAATAATCTAAAACTAACAAAACTGTATTGTTATAGATCCCACTGATGATGCTTTAGAACACGATAAGGTGTAACTGTATGGGATAAATCATTTAAGTAGCAGCAGAAAAAGGCAGTTTTATTTACAAAACAAGTATGTATATGCTTGCTGCGGAGGATGGCCACACGAACAAACTTGTTATACATCTTTTCGTCTAAGAACCATCAGTTGCTTCATTATTTGCATAAATTTTTAAAAAAATAAGATTATTATCCACACACTGAAATAATTCCTCGTTGGCATGTTTACCGTTTCTTGAATGGTTCATAAAATGATAAGGGAGTCCGTTGATTGCAGTCATAGATTGTTGGTTGTGATTATAGTTCTTCCATACTATTATTAGATGAGTTACAATTATAACACGTTAGGCTAAGGGCAATATATATATATATATATATATATATATATATATATATATATATATATATATATATATATTTTTTTTTTTTTTTTTTTTTTTTACGAGCTGTCTGAAAGGCAAGTTGCGTACTGGGCAATAGCGTTTTCCATTTGTTTCAGCGGTCATCGCAGATAAAACACTATCGTGGCCCAGGAATTTGCTCTGGCGGTATATCGGCTTTTGTGTGTCACCGCGGGCCAGTGACTGAGTTCAAACACGAGGACCCGGGCGGGAGGGGTCACCGCTGTGACGGATTAAGGGTCGACTTGTACGTCAGCGCTGCGTGAGCCAGTATAAAGGCGGCGACAGAACTAGCAACGTGTCGTTACTGTAGTTTTAATATGCTGAGTTACCGTAAACGTATTTTCACATGCGTAACGGACTCCAGACAATATCCGTGACTTTATCGATACGCAGCAAGGGAAGTCAGGCCTCGTTTACAGTAAACATACTTTGACTGTCAAAATTTTATCAGCAAACTGTCGAAATATTCGCAACGAAGCTGCTCTGAGACATTTACATTGAAAAAGAACAAAGAAGGGCAGCTCGTTTTGTATTATCGCGAAGTAGGGGAGATAGTTTCACAGACATGATACATGAATTGGAGTGGCAATCATTAAAACGAAGGCGTTTTTCGTTGCGACGGGCTCTTCTCATGAAATTTCAATCACCAGTTTTCTCCTCCGATTGCGAAAACATTCTTGTGGTACCCACCTACATAGGGAGAAATGATCATCACGATAAAATAAGAGAAATAATGGCTCGCACAGAAAAATTTAAGTGCTCGCTTTTCCCGCGTGCCGTTCGAGAGTGGAACGGTAGAGACAGCTGAAGGTGGTTCATTGAACCCTCTGCCAGGCACTTTATTTTGAATAGCAGAGTAATCACGTAGATGTAGATGTAGATGGAACGCAGATCGGAAAGACAGATTAGAGGCCAGAGGAGGGGTAGTTTCATTGCAGTTTTGTCTCTGAGATCGAAGCTGAGTGTGACTGTGTAGTTACGTGGACGCTTATTCTGCTGTGAGAGTTCAAGAGTCATTCAAAGAAAGTATAAGGGCAGTAGCGCGTAAGTACCAGATCATCCATTTACTAGTTGGAGGCTACTTTAACCTACCGAGTATAGACTGGGAGGTATAGGGACTCATTGCAAGCGGTACAGACAGACAGTCATGCGAAGTACTTTTAACAGGTTTTCTGAAAACCGTCTTCAGCAGCTCGTTCGGCAGCCCACAGGCAATGGAAGTATCTTAGAGCTTGCAGCTACAAATAGGCCGGACCTCATCGACAACGTCAGTATAAATACAGGGATAAGCAATCAAGATGTCATTCTAGCAACTATGGCTACGAAAGTTAAGAAATCCGTTAAGAAGATTAGTAGAGTATTTCTGCTAGAAAGAACAGATAAGCAGTTGTTAGCATCCCACTTAACACAGTGAATTGACAAAAAAAAATGGCACTGAGCACTATGGGACTCAACTGCTGTGGTTATAAGTCCCCTAGAACTTAGAACTACTTAAACCTAACTAACCTAAGGACATCACACACATCCATGCCCGAGGCAGGATTCGAACCTGCGACCGTAGCGGTCGTGCGGTTCCAGACTGTAGCGCCTTTAACCGCTCGGCCACTCCGGCCGGCGTGAATTGACATCACTTAGTTCCAGTAAGATGGACGTAGAGTAATTATGGGCAAAGTTTGAGCATGATTGTAAATCGAAGGTCTGGAAAATTATATGCCTAGTAACTGGATTAAGGACGGAAAAGAACCATCAGGATTTAACAACGAGATTCGGAAACGAAGCAGAGACTGTTGCATTCTCAGTTCAAAAGATAACGCGCAAATGACAATAACCGAAGTTTTGCAGAGATTCGTGAGTCCGTCAAAAGATCTGTGCAGGGAGCATATGACTACTAAACTTAGCAAAACATCTGGCAGAGAACAACGACAAAATTCTGGTTCTATGCAAAATCGCTAAGTTGGACTAAAGCTTCCATCCAATCACTTGTTGACCAGTCTGGTGTGGTAGTTGAAGACAGCAAAACGAAAAAATTGTTCAAATGGCTCTGAGGACTATGGGACTTAACTTCTGAGGTCATCAGTCCCCTAGAACTTAGAACTACTTAAGCCTAACTAACCTAAGGACATCACATACATTCATGCCCGAGGCAGGATTCGAACCTGCGACCGTAGCGGTCGCGCGGTTCAAGGGTTATTTGGTAACCGTGACAGCGTTACGGAGATGTTTAACAAACTCAAGTTGGAGACTCTGCAAGAGAGGCGTTCTGCATCGCGGTGTAGCTTGCTCGCCAGGTTTCGAGAGGGTGCGTTTCTGGATGAGGTATCGAATATATTGCTTCCCCCTACTTATACCTCCCGAGGAGATCACGAATGTAAAATTAGAGAGATTAGAGCGCGCACGGAGGATTTCAGACAGCCGTCCTTCCCGCGAAACATACGCAACTGGAACAGGAAAGGGAGGTAATGACAGTGGCACGTAAAGTGCCCTCCGCCACACACCGTTGGGTGGCTTGCGGAGTATAAATGTAAATGTAGATGTAGAACCGCTCGGCCACTCCGGCCGGCAGCAAAACGAAAGCCGAAGTTTCAATTCTACGCTCAAGAAATCGTTCACGCAGGAGAATCGTACAGACAAACCGTCGTTTGACCATCAAACAAACTCCTACATGGAGGAAATAGCAATAAGCGAACACAGGGTAGACAAACAATTGAAAGATTTGAAAACAACTAAGTTACCAGCCCGAATGGAATTCCAATCTGGTTTTTGAACGTGTACTCTACGGTATTGACCCGTTACTTAGCTTGCATGTATCGCAAATCTATCGCCCAGCGCGAAGTCCCAAGTGACTGGCAAAATGCGCAGGTGGCTCCTGTGTAGAAGAAACGCAAAACGAACAGACCCGCAAAATTACAGACCAGTATCCCTAGTATCTGTTTGTTGCAGTATCCTTGAACATATTCTCAGTTCGAATATAAACATGTTCCTGAGACCGAAAAATTTATGTCCACGAATCAGCGTGGTTTTAGAAAGATTCACTCGTGCGGAACTCGCCCTTTTCCCACATGAGATACTGCGAAGTAAGGATGGAAGGGCAACAAGCAGATTCCATATTTCCGGACTTCCGGAAAGAGTTTGACACTGTGCCCCATTGCAGGCTGTTAAAGAACGAACGATCGGGCGGAATACGTTAACAGGTACGTGACATGTTCGAAGACCTCGTAAGTTACGGATGCCAGTTTGTTGTCTTCGACGGCGAGTGTTCATCAGAGACAAGGGGATCTTCAGGAATGCCTCAGGGTAGTGTGACAGGACCGCTAGAGTTAAAGGCCCCCACTCTGTTTTCTTTATATAACGCCTTTTATTTTTAGTATAATCACCTGAAATTAACATAAAACATTTCTCTAGTATGTCCTGCAATAGTTACGACATGTTTTGGTCCAACTTTTTAATATTTAAAACAAAATTTTATTTTTTCTTGATACTCTGCATTTTGTTGCGTCAAGAATTTGTGCTGGTAATATGGGCCACAAGGTAGTTTGAAATAAAAAGAAACAAAAATTTGAAAAATATAATTTTATTTTTTTTATGTATAATGAAAGAAAGATTCACTCTGAACATTGTTAATTAGTCTACTGGTGGGATGATTTTCACAGCCTACGCCTAGCCAGTTTACAATAGTCACACACATAAGCATCTTTTTCGCATCCAGCGCATTCGTTTTGAGCCCACATCTCACAGGCTATACACTGGACCCAAAGTTCACCTTTTGTGTCCTTTGAAAAAATCCCTTCCCAAAATAGACGTACAGCGTCGTCAACATCAGGGACAGAAACACCAACTTTTTATTTCTTGTGCAAAGCTGGTAGGCCATGCTCCTGACGTCATTCCTGGTAAGGCCGTAGAATTTGGATTCCATAATGAGAAGATATTTAACCAGTTCGTCCTCAAATCCCTGTGGTAAAACCGGTGGAAAGCCTTTGGAGCGTAGAACGAGGGACAGAGTACACTTTAACCGCTTTTTTCAACCCCATTTTTTTCTCTTTAATAGCTACAATAGCATTTGCCATATTTGCTTTGTCCCACGATTGCCGTTTCGATTTTTTTGTGGGTACAAGATGTGTTCGAGGCATCTGAAACATAAAGAGTAGCAATATCTGATTGATTTTACGGGGCCCATAATACCAGCAGCAAAAGGGGCCCATATATCCACCCTCGCCATCTTGGGAAAAACGATCTTGCCTACGGTAAGTCTGGTTCGCAACCGACGTTAATTAACGTAAAACGGTATCCCAACAGCAAGTCAAATACGTACCTTACCTTAGTTCTACTAATAACATTTTAGAAATTTGAGTTTTATTCAAGTAAACACTAACCTTTCAAACTTTTGATGACAGCGAAAAAATTCACAGCACAACTACTCACAAACCATGACAGCTACTACGTCTGCGCACTCCACAGCGAAGTTTGGCAACTAGTTCTAGTAGTTCATGTGCTCTCCGCTAGAATTCGTGGCCTGTACTTCCAAATATGTAGGGGGCCCATAATACCAGCAGGGGCCCATTTATCCACCTTTGCCTCTACTATTTTCTGTGTACATAAGTGATTTGGCGGACAGGGTGGACAGCAATCTGCGGTTGTGTGCTGGTGATGCTGTGGTCTACAGCAGCGGTACCCAAACCTTTTTGTAACGCGACCCACTATTTTTCTGAAAACATTTTTGAGACCCAATATACACTCCTGGAAATGGAAAAAAGAACACATTGACACCGGTGTGTCAGACCCACCATACTTGCTCCGGACACTGCGAGAGGGCTGTACAAGCAATGATCACACGCACGGCACAGCGGACACACCAGGAACCGCGGTGTTGGCCGTCGAATGGCGCTAGCTGCGCAGCATTTGTGCACCGCCGCCGTCAGTGTCAGCCAGTTTGCCGTGGCATACGGAGCTCCATCGCAGTCTTTAACACTGGTAGCATGCCGCGACAGCGTGGACGTGAACCGTATGTGCAGTTGACGGACTTTGAGCGAGGGCGTATAGTGGGCATGCGGGAGGCCGGGTGGACGTACCGCCGAATTGCTCAACACGTGGGGCGTGAGGTCTCCACAGTACATCGATGTTGTCGCCAGTGGTCGGCGGAAGGTGAACGTGCCCGTCGACCTGGGACCGGACCGCAGCGACGCACGGATGCACGCCAAGACCGTAGGATCCTACGCAGTGCCGTAGGGGACCGCACCGCCACTTCCCAGCAAATTAGGGACACTGTTGCTCCTGGGGTATCGGCGAGGACCATTCGCAACCGTCTCCATGAAGCTGGGCTACGGTCCCGCACACCGTTAGGCCGTCTTCCGCTCACACCCCAACATCGTGCAGCCCGCCTCCAGTGGTGTCGCGACTGGCGTGAATGGAGGGACGAATGGAGACGTGTCGTCTTCAGCGATGAGAGTCGCTTCTGCCTTGGTGCCAATAATGGTCGTATGCGTGTTTGGCGCCGTGCAGGTGAGCGCCACAATCAGGACTCCATACGACCGAGGCACACAGGGCCAACACCCGGCATCATGGTGTGGGGAGCGATCTCCTACACTGGCCGTACACCACTGGTGATCGTCGAGGGGACACTGAATAGTGCACGGTACATCCAAACCGTCATCGAACCCATCGTTCTACCATTCCTAGACCGGCAAGGGAACTTGCTGTTCCAACAGGACAATGCACGTCCGCATGTATCCCGTGCCACCCAACGTGCTCTAGAAGGTGTAAGTCAACTACCCTGGCCAGCAAGATCTCCGGATCTGTCCCCCATTGAGCATGTTTGGGACTGGATGAAGCGTCGTCTCACGCGGTCTGCACGTCCAGCACGAACGCTGGTCCAACTGAGGCGCCAGGTGGAAATGGCATGGCAAGCCGTTCCACAGGACTACATCCAGCATCTCTACGATCGTCTCCATGGGAGAATAGCAGCCTGCATTGCTGCGAAAGGTGGATATACACTGTACTAGTGCCGACATTGTGCATGCTCTGTTGCCTGTGTCTATGTGCCTGTGGTTCTGTCAGTGTGATCATGTGATGTATCTGATCCCAGGAATGTGTCAATAAAGTTTCCCCTTCCTGGGACAATGAATTCACGGTGTTCTTATTTCAATTTCCAGGAGTGTATACGTATGTATACTCCACCACTACAGTCACTACGCAGTAGTTAATATTATTATAAAAATTATATATAATATGAAACTGAACTTAGTTTTCTATGAAAAAATGCTTTGCTGAGTAATAATTTTGAAAATGGTGAAGGGAACATAATTACAGAAAAAAAAATATTTTGGCCCATAAAAATTTCATTTCATGCAAATTAAATGTGAACTTAATGACATTTGTGGTATTGTTAAGTCTTGATGTTAATGATACTTTCTATATCAGGATTCAAGCTTGTCAGCTTTAGTCGTAAATCGTTTTCCATTCAAAGCTAGTTTCTATATTTGTTTTTTTTTTTTAAAAACCGAGCTAGAAAAAGCACGGTCACATAAGTAAGTGGTTGTGAATCCCTTTAGTTCCTTCAAAGTTATGTATGCAATCACTCGATACTCTACCTTTAATTTGATCCAAAATGGGATTAGGCTTAATTCTTGAAATAAAGTTTTAAAAGAAGACTCACACGATAGTTCCATCAGGGACTCTTCCGCAGGTGCCAACAGTTTTAACTTTCTAATGTTATTCAATCTGTATATTGAGCAAGCAGTAAAGGAAACATAAGAAAAATTCGGAGTAGGTATTAAAATCCATGGAGAAGAAATAAAAGCTTTGAGGTTCGCCGATGACATTGTAATTCTGTCAGAGACAGCAAAGGACTTGGAAGAGCAGTTGAATGGAATGGACAGTGTCCTGAAAGGAGGATATAAGATGAACATCAACAAAAGCAAAACGAGGATAATGGAATGTAGTCGAATTAAGTCGGGTGATGCTGAGGGAATTAGATTAGGAAATGAGACACTTAAAGTAGTAAAGGAGTTTTGCTATTTGGGGAGCAAAATAACTGATGATGGTCGAAGTAGAGAGGATATAAAATGTAGACTGCCAATGGCAAGGAAAGCGTTTCTGAAGAAGAGAAATTTGTTAACATCGAGTATAGATTTAAGTGTCAGGAAGTCATTTCTGAACGTATTTGTATGGACTGTAGCCATGTATGGAAGTGAAACATGGACGATAAATAGTTTGGACAAGAAGAGAATAGAAGCTTTCGAAATGTGGTGCTACAGAAGAATGCTGAAAATTAGATGGGTAGACCACATAACTAATGAGGAAGTATTGAATAGGATTGGGGAGAAGAGAAGTTTGTGGCACAACTTGACCAGAAGAAGGGATCGGTTGGTAGGACATGTTCTGAGGCATCAAGGGATCACCAATTTAGTATTGGAGGGCAGCGTGGAGGGTAAAATTCGTAGAGGGAGACCAAGAGATGAATACACTAAGCAGATTCATAAGGATGTAGGTTGCAGTAGGTACTGGGGGATGAAGAGGCTTGCACAGGATAGAGTAGCATGGAGAGCTGCATCAAACCAGTCTCAGGACTGAAGACCACAACAACAACAACAACAACAAACAACAAGGTTGTCCTCTTCAAACAGATTTCCTATCCATAGCAGTTCATCAGGAATTCTTTGGAAAGTAATACCTACAACAAGAAATCAATATTAAGTAACACTCTTGAATAAGCAAACTACTATCAGTGGAATTAACGTGTGCCGGCGTGGTGGTCATGCGGTTCTAGGCGCTGCAGTCCGGAACCGCGAGACTGCTACGGTCGCAGGTTCGAATCCTGCCTCGGGCATGGATGTGTGTGATGTCCTTAGGTTAGTTAGGTTTAAGTAGTTCTAAGTTCTAGGGGACTGTTGACCTAGGATGTTAAGTCCCATAGTACTCAGAGCCATTTGAACCATTTTGAATTAACGTGAAACTATCAGATTCTTTTGAGTTCGATACGTGGGGACAGCCCAACTATCATTTTGAAAATGGAAGTGGTTGAACTTAATTGTTACTTTTCTGTATTGGGTGAAAAACAATAGCATGAATATTACAAACATGTTTAATAAGGAATACTTCAAATCTAAGTGATTACCAGTAAAATTATTTCAGAATAAGCACCTGAAACTAGAGGCCAGTGCTTCAAGATGTTCCTTCATGGCAGCTGCTGTTTCCTCGTAAACTGTCATTCCATATGTTTCTAAGAAATCATTGTGGAGTGGGATTGCATGGAATATTCTTGCTGTCGGTGTTGGTATAGGCTTTGGTGTTGTAGCGGGCGCTTCATCTTTACCATCTTCATAATCTTATTCCTTCTTCTTCATTCTCTTCTGCGACTAGCATTCTCTCTTGTAAATGTGAAGGTGTAGGTCTTTAGCAAACGTAGATCCATTGCTAGATCCAAAAAATATATATGTAGTTGTATCACTATGATGAAACAAAATGGTTCAAATGGCTCTGAGCACTATGGGACTTAACATCTATGGTCATCAGTCCCCTAGAACTTAGAACTACTTAAACCTAACTAACCTAAGGACATCACACAACACCCAGTCATCACGAGGCAGAGAAAATCCCTGACCCCGCCGGGAATCTCATCAAGTAACGTAAGCTAGAGCGTTAAGGCAATAGATACGGCCGTAACAGTTGCGGCGTCGGCTTTGTCGCCCTTTTCGTTACAGTATTTGCGATGTTAACTTTCCGTGCGTAGATAGCGAAAAATTCTCGGTGCATTACGCATGTAAACAGGTCGAAGCGCCTTAACAAGACGTTTCGTCTTCACCGTAGACGCGCGACCTGACATTGCCTTTCACAGCCTGTCAGCGGGTTGTCGACTCCCTCACTTCCAGTTCAGAGAAGTACGAAGGCTGAGTTCGTCGTTAGTTCGACACACATTCTGTGTGATACCTGTCGACGTATTTAACTGGAACAAGGGTGCTCTAAATTACAGATCAGTCTCTTCCTCCTTTTTGTGAAAATATCCCAGACACTATTACTTAAACATAAGTGAATCTCATGACGTAAGCCATAGCTGTTATTCTTGGTGAACGGAGAGAGTGAAATATACCTGTGTTACTATACGAGTTATGAAGACAAGTCGTTGCTTAATGTCATTATCAAAAATCTCGAGTCTCTTGACCGATTTACTGCACATTTTCAACACGATACATTAATAAACGTTCGGACGGACACAGCCTATGAAAGGTTGTAAGCAAATATCTCGAAATGTTCTTCACCGATTTACTTCATATTTGTACACATTACTCTTATAAAATTTCAGACGGACATTCACTACATATTTTTAACGTATGTGGTATATAAATGTAGGTATACGGTATGACAGCGAAACATTGTTGGCAAAAATCTTCGGAAGTTCTTGACCAATTTACTTCAAACTTTTACAGAATACACTAATAAATATTCGGTCAGACACAGACTACAATTTTTTACATCTATATGGTACATAAATATCTATACCTTATATAAAGGGGAAACAATGTTGGCAAAGAGGCCGAGCGGTTCTAGGCGCTTCAGTCCGGAACCGCACGGCTGCCACGGTCGCAGGTTCGAATCCGGCCTCGGGCATGGATGTGTGTGATGTCCTTAGATTAGTTAGGTTTAAGTATTTTTAAGTTCTAGGGGACTGATGAACTCAGATGTTAAGTCCCATGGTGCTCAGAGGCATTTTGTTAGCAAAAATCTCTAAAAGTTATTTGCGCTTTAAATTTTTACACGATGTTCTACTACAAGTTCAGACGGACCTGGGCCACATATTTTTTATTGTAAATGGTATATAGTTTAGACAGACAGACAACAAGAGAATAGAAGCTTTCGAAACATGGTGCTACAGAATAATGCTGAAATTAGATACTAATGAGGAAGTACTGAATATAATTGGAAAGAAGATGAATTTGTAGCACAACTTGACTAGAAGAAGGGTTCGGCTGGTGAGACACGTTTGAGGCACCAAGAGATCACCAATTTAATATTGGAGGCAAGCGTGGAGGGTAATAATCACAGAGTGAGACCAAGAGATGAATACATTTATCAGATTCAGAAGGATGTAGATTGCAGTAGGTACTGGGAGATGAAGAAGCTTGCACAGTACAGAGTAGGATGGAGAGCTGCATCAAATCAGTCTCTGGACTGAAGACCACAATAAGTGTAACATTTGAAGGGGAAACGTTGCTAGCAAAAATTCCACAAAGTCATTAATCGACTTACTTCAGACTTTTATACGATAATCTACTTAATGTTCAGACAGACAGGGACTACATATTTGTAAATATGTACTATATATAAATATTTACATAATATAAAAAGAGGAAACGTTGTTAGCAAAAATCTCGAAAAGGTATTTACCAATTTTCTTCAAAATTTCACGCGACACTCTAATCAAATTTGGACTCTCATAAGAAATATATAATTAAATATATTAAATAGATGAATGTATGTGCGGTATAATAGGCAAATGTTGTTACCAGAATCTCAAAACTTTCTTTACGAATCACTTAAGATTTTTCCACAATATTCTAATAAACTTTGAGATGCACATAGGCTATATGTTTTTTCAACAACGATCAACAGGTTCTCTGTTAAAACTGAAGGCAAAAGAAAACTGCTGTACTCTGAAAAGTGCGGTTTTGTTTTTTTCTCGCGGTCATTTTAAACTGCGATATCAGCACAGTTAAAGCATTACACAAATCTTTTCTCCTCCATATCTTCTTTGTCCTTATATACAATTTTAAACAGAACGTGTATACACAAGAAAGTGCTGTTCCGTTTTTTTCCTCTCAGTCGATTTTAATAGAAAACATGAAAGTTGCACTTATTGCTTATCGTACTACGATTATAATAACATTAAAATCACAGTAAACACCGTCATTGAAGCTACTATCCTCACAGATGCAGCAGCTGTAGAGTCTCTCTCTACCCTGTATCCCAATGACCTCTACCGATTTATGGTACCCATTCACTAAGCGACTTCAGTTCCCAATCAAGATTTCCTTTGCGACACCTATAAACAAGGCTCAGGGTCAGAAAGAGTGTCGAGGTGCACAGAAAGGGGGAGGTGGAGGACGGAACACAGGAGGAAGGAGAAGATGGACAAACAAGGGGAAGGAAGAGTGGACAGAGAGGAGGAGAGCGACAGAGAGAAGGTGGAGCAGGTGATCAACAGAGAAAGTGGGGAGGAGGAAGAGATGGACGAAGACATGGAGGGACGAGGAGATGGACAGAGAGAAGTGGGAGACAAAGATATCCAATTTCCAAATATATGTAGGAATTGTGAAGCACTTCGGGTTCGCTAAGGGAGAGTAAAATCCTTGTTCGCTGAACACGTGGCAGTTGTCTCATTTTGATGCTATATCTATAATGTTAAACGGCTAAAATCCCCTTTCCAATTGCAAGTTGCAGCTTGCCTATCTAACATGTAGGATTAAAAAAAATCATATCATACGTAGGTTGGAACTTAAATAGCGGCAACTATTTATTCACAACCGATACTAAAGATGTGCCAGTGATGTGTAAGGCGTAGTATACCGTTAGCAGAGCCTGTTCAGTTGATGGTGCGAATGGAGCGGTCTACTGCCTGTCGAATCTCTGGAACAGTCCTGAAGCGAATGCCACGAAGTGGTTCCTTCATCTTCGGAATCAAATCAAAGTCACAAGGACTAGAGTCCGGGGACTATGGTGGATGGTACAGTACTTCCCAGTCGCATCGACCGAACAGAGCAGCCACAGCTTGCGCTGTATGCGCCCGCGCATTGTCGTGCAAAATGATGGGTAGGTTGAGCAGAAAGTGTCGCCGCTCCTTTCGCAAAGCTGGTCGCAGGTGATACTCTTTCCTCTACAGTCTTAAGAAGAGTGAATGAGATTGTTTCTTTTCATTTACCTTACTGACATCTGACAATTAGATGTTTTCCTTCTATAGTGTAGTGTCTTGAAGTTTGGAACGGTTTGTTTCTCTTATTTTCCTCCATCTTTAAAACACGGAAGTGTCAATAATAAATGAAGAGTATCTACTACCTATGATTAATACTGCGGTCGAAGCGAAATAGTTGTATGAACGTGTGGTATCTGCCTTTTTCGGACACTCGCATTCATATAACTGATTCGCCTCGATGGGCGATGACACCACCTTCACCTTGGATGCATGGTTATATTCAACCTCGTGCGGGAATTTCAAAGTAGCGATCTTCGAGAACATGGTCAGGAACTGTGGATAGGTGGCTCTAAGTGGAAATGTGGGTCGGCAGAGAAACGTGCCGAGATAGTCCACGGATCTGCGATAAACACGTGGCGTATTGGTTAACACAACTGTCTCGTAAGCAGGAGATCCTAGGTTGGAATTCCAGACAGGCACACATTTTCACTCGTCGCCGCTGATTCTACATGAAATCCCTATGCAGAATCAACAGACCCTTCCCTTCCCCGTCCTCTCATATCTCCCCCCTCCACCTTCAATTTACATATCCAAATTGTCTCGACAGCTGATTTAGCTCTGTTGCCAAGCGTGTAGCGAGTTAATTTAGGTAAACGCTTAACCTCATTCAGTTGATCCAGGTGTATTGTTATAAAAAAGCGAATTCGTGATTAGGGTTCATTACCTGAACATTAAAATTTATCTCCAGTCAGCGATGTTTTACAATAGGCCCTAAGCACCTGTTTTGTGAATCGGAGAATATTCGCATGGATGAGCGTGGGAAATCGGCTAAAAATCGCACTGCTCAGTTGACGAGACTGATGGTCATTAAACCCACCGTCCGCCCACGGTAGCTGAGTGGTACCGGCTCGGTAGCTCAGCGTGTTCGGTCAGAGAGCTGGTTGGCCTCTGTAGTAAAAAAAACTTAGTGGAAGGATCAACAACGAACTTGAACGGATGTCTTGTGACGTCCGCCACTACCAAACACGACAATCAACAACGAATAAATGCAAAAAAAAAGTGGTCAGCGTGACAGAATATCCACCCCAAGGTCCCGGGTTCGTTTCCCGATTCAGTCGAAGATTTTATCCGCTCAGAGACTGGGTGTTATGTTGTCCTAATCAGCATCATTTCATCCTCATCGACGCGCAAATCGCCGAAGTGGCGTCAAATCGAAAGACTTGCACCAGGCGAACGGTCTACCCGACGGGAGGCCCTAGCCACACGACATTTTTATTAAGCCCACCGTGTGGATTAGATCCGGATATGGCCCACCTTGCGGACTTCGCATTATTATACAAGTAGGTCTTCTCCCTTATTATGTGTGTGCCATTTTTTATTCTACATGTGTTTAATTTTATTGCATATTGGGCCACAACATTACATTTTAAAATATCTCAATAGACAAACTTTTAAACTATTACCTAAATAAATATCTCGTCACCCCGATCTGTTCCACAAGGATCAGTATCTTTGCCAATAAAGCATACCTTCTTTCACACTTCGGCCATCGTAAAATATTTTTCTACCCAAAGCAAACAAAACATACCGACTACTTTTAATGCCTTATTTCCTTGCCTAATTCCATCAACATCGCCTGACTTAAATCGACTACATTTCATCACTCTTGTTTTCCTTTTGTTGTCCGCAGTCCGTGGTCGTGCATTCTCGCTTCCCGCGCCCGGGTTCCCGGGTTCGATTCCCGGCGGGGTCAGGGATTTTCTCTGTCTCGTGATGACTGGGTGTTGTGTGATGTCCTTAGGTTAGTTAGGTTTAAGTACTCCTAAGTTCTAGGGGACTGATGACCATAGATGTTAAGTCCCATAGTGCTCAGAGCCAGCCATTTTTGCTTTTGTTGATGTTCGTCTTATAATACGTTTTCAAGATACTATGTATTCCTTTCAGCTGCTCTTAGAAGTCCTTTCTCGTCTCTGACAGAATTACAATGCCATCGAAAAACCTCAGAGTTTTTATATTTTCTGCCTGCATTTCAGTTCGCTTTCGAAATTTCGCCTTGGGTTTTCTTTACTACGTGCTCACTGTACAGATTGAAGAACCTCGGGCCGGCCGCTGTAACCGAGCGTTTCTAGGCGCTTCAGTCCGGAACCGCGCTGCTGCTACGGTCGCAGGTTCGAATCCTTCTGTAGTAATGGAATTATTAAGTTGTTCTTGAAGTCTGGTGTTATTTAGCATGCCTCATATGAATACCTCGGCTATAAACTAAGCTAAGGGAAAATTTGGCTGTTTTAATGAATTTTACAGAAAAGTTTCAATAAAATCTCATAAATAAAATATTTCAAGTACATCCATTGTGACTTTTTTGTTCAGATAAGTCATTGTTTTCAAATATTTCTAGAACAACGAATCCTTCAAAATCATGAATTCTACACAAAATTTTATCCTTAAAAATACGTCAATGAGTATTTAACGTTGTTAATTTTTAAACTGAGTGCACTTATCGTACCGTTTACTTGCTGGATGAATTGTCGAAACATTACAGTGAAACCTCTTAAAAATACAAATTTAAAAGGTTGGAATTGTTTCATTTTATGACACTAAGTTCTGCTTTATCAAGTATTGAACTGATAACGTGTAACAAGTTCAAGAATTGACTAAGATATTAAGGAACCCCTGTAACGTTTCGGCCATCACACTGTCACATAAGTTCACGTAACCTGGTACACAGAATGGTTTAGCTACTTGAAAAATTTACCTCATTAGCAACAGCTCTTGAAGCGCATTTGCCTTCAGGAATATATTCAGGACCTTTATCCGGCAATTCTGAACAAACGGCATAGTTTTCAAGTTAATTTGATCTATTTCTCGTTATTATTATCATCATAAAACAATAATTTCATTTTAAAACTAAATTTCTATTCATCTATTCATTTGCCAATATTACTCTGAGATTCTCCTCACGGTCTGAAATTAAATATTAACACATCTGTGCTGACATGCCTTGAACTATTGTGTGGGCAGCTAGCTGCAGTTTTTGGTAACAAAGTAATTCCTTTTGCAAAGCAGCTACAAATAAGTTGCGCGACTATCTGTTGCACAGTGATTTCTGACAGAAATATACAACTGTGATTTATTTCGCAGTATATCACAGCAGAGAAAATTGTCCATTGTGCAGGTAAGAACCAATTGTATGGCCCAAAACTATCTTTGAGATGTGGAGTTAGGTACTTAATATCATCTGTAAATTCTTTGTATAATTCGGGAGTGACTTAAACAAAAAGGACACAGATTTGGTTAACAATAGCTAGCCATTGTGTTGCGGCTGAAGAGAGAACCATTCTGATTACTGAGAGTCGTTCCGTGTATTGAAATTCTTTTACAGACTGTCAGATACAGTTTCGAGTAATTTGCATCATATGAAATTTGCACAATCAATATTCGTATTTGAAAATAGTGCAATACGGCTGTTTTAGCTCGTAATACATTGGCGACACTGTAGTGAATATTTACAGTTATTGCTTTCGCAGTGCTGCTAATAACTTGAGAAACTGTATTCTTGTGGCACGAAACAGTAATTTTGTTTTATGATAACACGATTAAGAAGATACTTTGAAATTTCAGTTGAAACAGCTTAACTTATATTTTAGTAGGTATTACGAAATTAGTGAGCACACGAGAGAGAAACATAAAAGCTTTACAATAATGGTAATAAGAAATATTTTTAAGTAAGAGATTTCGTCACACACAGTTTCAAATAGAAGCATTGGCGTTTAAAAATCACGCCGTTTCCCGTTAGAAGTCTTAATTAGTCACACAGTACTAAAATTTCACACACAAAAACAAATAAGTTGTACGATAAACGGAAGTTTCTACGTTATCTCTGGCTTTGTATACTTTAATTATCCTAACTATTCATCTATACTACTATATAAAGACAAGTTCTTGTTTAACGTTGATACCAAATATCTCAAAATATTCTTCACTTAGCCGGCCGAAGTGGCCGTGCGGTTAAAGGCGCTGCAGTCTGGAACCGCAAGACCGCTACGGTTGCAGGTTCGAATCCTGCCTCGGGCATGGATGTTTGTGCTGTCCTTAGGTTAGTTAGGTTTAACTAGTTCTAAGTTCTAGGGGACTAATGACCTCAGCAGTTGAGTCCCATAGTGCTCAGAGCCATTTGAACCATTTTTATTCTTCACTTATTAACTTCAGATTTTTGTACGATATTCTAACGTTGCGATGGACGTGGGCTATATATTTTTTAAATACATTTGGTCTATAAATACATACATACCATACATAGGTGAAACCTCGTTAGCAAAATTCTCGAAAAGTTCTTCTTCTTCATCTATTTACTTCACATTTTTACGCAAGATTCAAACGAACTTTTGGATGGACATATGCTATGTATTTTTAATATAACTAATACATAAATATACATATAATAGGTAAACGTTGTTCTTAACCAATTTACTTTAAATTTTTGCATGATACTCGAATAAACAGCCAGACCGATATAGACTATATTTTTAAACAACAATGTACTGGTTTTCTGTTAAAACTGACTGCGAGAAAGGAAAAGCTGTGTTGTGAGAATGTGCGATTTTGCTTTCTTTGTTTTAACTATAGTAGCAGGGTATTAAACCCCTAGACAAATGGTTTTCCCGTTTATATCTTCCTGTTTACAAATAATTTTAAACAAAAATTGTATCTGCGGCTATGTGCTGTTCGGTTTTCTTCGTCATAATCTGTTTTACCAGAAAATACGAAAGTTACATGTATCCCTTATCCCTTTGTGATTACAGTATCACTATGGAATCTGAATCATGGCATATTTTGTAATCCTACACATTTCTGATTAAAACTATGTGAAATACTGTCACCGACGCTAGTATTTTTACAGATCCAGCATAAGAAGAGATCTCTCATACCGCATATACCTATGAATCCAATCGATTTACCCATTTATTTTTAGCTATTTCAATTCCCAGTCAAGTTTTCGAAAGTTACATGTATCCCTTATCCCTTTGTGATTACAGTATCACTATGGAATCTGAATCATGGCATATTTTGTAATCCTACCCATTTCTGATTAAAACTATGTGAAATACTGTCACCGACGCTAGTATTTTTACAGATCCAGCATAAGAAGAGATCTCTCATACCGCATATACCTATGAATCCAATCGATTTACCCATTTATTTTTAGCTATTTCAATTCCCAGTCAAGTTTTCGAAAGTTACATGTATCCCTTATCCCTTTGTGATTACAGTATCACTATGGAATCTGAATCATGGCATATTTTGTAATCCTACCCATTTCTGATTAAAACTATGTGAAATACTGTCACCGACGCTAGTATTTTTACAGATCCAGCATAAGAAGAGATCTCTCATACCGCATATACCTATGAATCCAATCGATTTACCCATTTATTTTTAGCTATTTCAATTCCCAGTCAAGTTTTCGAAAGTTACATGTATCCCTTATCCCTTTGTGATTACAGTATCACTATGGAATCTGAATCATGGCATATTTTGTAATCCTACCCATTTCTGATTAAAACTATGTGAAATACTGTCACCGACGCTAGTATTTTTACAGATCCAGCATAAGAAGAGATCTCTCATACCGTATATACCTATGAATCCAATCGATTTACCCATTTATTTTTAGCTATTTCAATTCCCAGTCAAGTTTTCGAAAGTTACATGTATCCCTTATCCCTTTGTGATTACAGTATCACTATGGAATCTGAATCATGGCATATTTTGTAATCCTACCCATTTCTGATTAAAACTATGTGAAATACTGTCACCGACGCTAGTATTTTTACAGATCCAGCATAAGAAGAGATCTCTCATACCGCATATACCTATGAATCCAATCGATTTACCCATTTATTTTTAGCTATTTCAATTCCCAGTCAAGTTTTCGTTGGCTACAGCAATAAAATGGTGCAAGATGTTCGAAATTCTAAGAAATGGTTCAAGTGGCTCTGAGCACTATGGGACTTAACTGCTGAGGTCATCAGTCCTCTAGAACTTTGAACTACTTAAACCTAACTAACCTAAGGACATCACACATATCCATGCCCGAGGCAGGATTCGAACCTGATACCGTAGCGGTCACGCGGTTCCAGACTGTAGCGCCTAGAACCGCTCGGCCACCCCGGCCGACATTCTAAGAAAAATAGGGGTAAGCTATAGGGAGAGGTGGGTAATATACAATACGTACAGGAGCCAAGGGGGAATAATAAGAGTGGGCGACAAAGAACGTAGCGCTCGAATAAAAAAGTGTGTAAGACAGGGATGTAGGTTTTCCCCCCTACTGTTGAATGTGTACATCGAAGAAGCAATGATGGAAATGAAAGAAAGGTTCACCAGTGGAAGGTGGAAGGGTATCAATGATACGATTCGCTGATGGCACTGCTATCACGAGCAAAAGTGAAGAACAATCAAATGATATGCTGAAGGGAATGAACAATCTAATGAGTACAGAATATAGATTGAGAATAGATCGAAGAAAGACGGAAGTAATGAGAAGTAGCACAAATGAGAACAGCGAGAAACTTAACATCTGGATTGATGATCACAAAGAAGATGAAGTTAAGGGATTCTGTCGCCTAGGCAGCAAGATAACCAATGACGGACGGAGCACGAATGACGTCAAAAACAGACTAGCAACGACAAAAAGGGCATTCCTGGCCGAGAGAAGTCTACTAGTATCGAATATAGGCCTTAATCTGAGGAAGAAATTTCTAAGAATGTATGTCTGGAGCACAGCATTGACTGGTAGTGAAACATGGACTGTGGAACAACTGGAAGAGAAGAGAATCGAGAATGTTGAAAATTAGGTGGACTGATAAGGTAGGGAATGAGGAGGTTATGTGCAGAATCAGACAGGAAAGGAATATGTAGGAAACACTGAGAAGGAGGAGGGACAGGTTGATAGGACATCTATTAAGACATGAGGGAATGACCTCCAGAGGGAGCTGTAGAGGGCAAAAACTGTAGAGGAAAACAGAGATTGGAAATCTCTGAGATGAAGACGTTGGCACAGGAGGGCAATTCGTGACGGGTCGCATCAAACTAGTCAGAAAACTGATAAAGAAAAAGGCTGTAGATCAGCGAGATGGGGGAAGAGGTTGTAACCTCCCCCTCACTTATCGACCTTAATGACAGTGAAAAATTAAACCGCGTGTACCTAATGGAAATTTTGGAAAAGCAATCGTCACCGAAGTTAATCTGTCGGTAAAGAGGGAGGAAAGGGTTACATCTAAATGAAAGGAAAAATGCAAATGAAACTGGTGGAAATTAATTTTGAAAAGGGGTAAAGTTAATAAAGAAAGTAAATGTGCGGCCCTTACGTTAACAATTAACTAGCGGTAATTAGATATTTGGGGAAAATTACGGTCGCCAGTCCTATAGACAATTACTATAGTAACTGAAAAAGAAAGGTTATTGCACATATAATTAGCACTAAAAGCGTGGCAACTGAAGGTTGACACGTGTTGTGTGAAAACTGAAAGTTTGTCAGAAGTAATAAATTTCACTACACTCTGACTTAATTTAGCAAAAGAATTAATAAAACCGGAAAATTGAAAGTTAATTTAGTGACTGAAATTAATAGTGAGATTTGGTTCTGAAGCACTACGAAATTCAGTAAAATAAAGTTAGTCTTGGGCTACCTCAACAATCATTTCGATAGCTACTTGAATCTACGCAATTTAGAAATAAGAGATTTAACTTTGAACTTGAATTTAATGATTCTGGACAATTAACAACAGTAACATTTAGTACGTACCAAGCTGAGCTGCAGTCACAGGTAAGCTAAAATATGCTAACAAAACTCGCACTCTTAAATTGTGCTTGTGTAATCTAAATATTGTAGCCAGCTATGAATACCTTAACTGAACTTTGAAATTAAATCAGTGAAATGAAATGATATTACTTTAATGCTGGCGTCTGAATTTCAACGACACTCGAGTTCATTTAGGAAAAGGAAGGGACCCTGCTTGGTAATGCAATTGGGACAATGAGCAACAAAGGTTCATGCTAAGTTGTTGTAATTTTAGTTACGAAAATGGAACAGTTTTAATAGCTGAGGTCTGCCATACAGTTCTAAAACTTTACGTGCTTCCAGTCTTCCTTGTTGGTTGATTGAAGGTTTGAAGCCGTCGATCGAGGAGGTGGCGACAGTCACTCATTGTCGGCCGTCGCTGTTGCAGAAGCTGGATGTTGGCGCGCCTTCTTCTCGACACGGTCACCAGGCGAAACGGGCTCTTGATGTGTGCCAGCTAATGCTTCCCGTCCGCGACACCGTGTCAGAAACTATCATAGCAAGTCGAGCGCAATTACATGCTGCCCAACCCTGAAAGCGCGGCAACTCGCGGGAGCGTCACACAACACACCTGCTCCACTGCACTACCCCAGCCAGACTCTCTCTGCTCAGCCCGCGCTCCACGCGGCAGAGTTAACACTACCAAAGATCCTAAACACTTTGGTTCTCCACACGACCTATCGATTTATTCGTTCGATAGCATAGTTTTCCCTAGGCCTGACCCAGCGTATAAATACAAATAATATTCACAAAACAAACCAATTATACATCGACATAAATGCATATATATATACAAATAATAAAAGAATTACAATATACAAAGACACAGAAATGTTATATCTTCAGGTAACAAAATCAGGAAAAAAATTCATAGTACAATAGATGGAAATAGGAGGATACATTTCCGGCGTTACAAGGTGATGGAGCGAGAGTTGGGGGAGGTGGAGGAGAAAATTGATTTAGAGAAAGCGGAGGAAGAGGTTGACACAGGGAAGAGGGCAAAGGAGGAGGAGGGAGAGAGGGAGAGGCGGAGACGGACAGAGAGAGGGGGCAAAAGAAAACTGTGAGGGGAGAGGGAGATTTATTTTTTATTTATTTTATTTATTTAATGCCAAATTATAGACCTGTTACCTCATGTTTAAAACAGGTCGTACATCTTACAATTTTCGTTTTTCATCTTTTTACAGTTTTCTTTTCTTTTGTTTTATCTACAACATTTACAATGAATGATACTTTTCAAAATAACAACAATTTAAGGTTGCAAATAAAATTTTGTTGTATAAAAGTATAAAAAGATGATAGGATAGAGGAAAGATTTGTTAGTACCATCACCGAATGTGACTGACGGTGAATACCTCGGAATGGTTTCTTCAGCCGTTGACCGCCAGTCACACACACACACACACACACACACACACACACACACACACACACACACGCGCGCGCGCGCGCGCGCGCGCGCGCGCGCGCGCGTGCGAAATTTTATTAGTAGAGAAATAATATTGTTTATCCTATTTATTACTAATCCTATGTATTAACTGCTTTAGGTGCCCATCCATGTACAGCATAAGGTGATTTCTTGGCTAGATCTCCAGCACCTTATGCTTATTTACTGTCACCTTATGCTTATTTACTGTCACATCTCAGCTTCCTCCTCCTGTTCCTCATCATTGTCACTATTTTCGCTGTCACTGTGGGTATCGCTGTCCACCCTCTGGAGATTGTTGTTACGTTGCACATAGGCATGTCTGTTATGTCGTGTGTGCATGTACTCTTCATGTGTTGTTTTTGAAATACTGTTTGTCAGTGCGTTTAATTGCGGCCATTGTTCTTCGTCTCTTATTGCTGTATATATATCTATGTCTGTATCTGTGTAGTCTAAGTGTAGGGAATGTCTATTGTTCGCGTATCGCCCGCAGAAAAAGACAGTGTGTTCTGGGGAACCTTCTTCCCCGCATATGCATGTAGGTGTCTGCCTCAGACTCAAGCGGTTTAAGTGCGTGGGATAAGGTCCGTGTCCGGTTAATAAATGTACCATACCGCGGCTGGGATCGATATGTCTCGTTCTCAACCGCTCCCCTATGTCAGGGAGGAAATCGTGCAGTCTACGACACTTACCACTTACACCCCACTCACCTTACCAACTTAAAGGTGACGTATCGTCTCTATCGGCACACCGGTTATTGTGGTTCAAATGGTTCAAATGGCTCTGAGTACTATGGGACTCAACATTTGAGGTCATCAGTCCCCTAGAACTTAGAACTACTTAAACCTAACTAACCTAAGGACATCACACACATCCATGCCCGAGGCAGGATTCGAACCTGCGACCGTAGCGGTCGCGCGGTTCCAGACTGCAGCGCCTAGAACCGCTTGGCCACTCTGGCCGGCGGTTATTGTGTGTACCTTATCTAGTCTCCCCACCTTTAACCAGTACCTTGCAGCTCTGTATTTGACCGTGATATCTATGGGGCATATTCCGAGCACCACACTACGGCAAGAAAAAGGAATAAAAGTGAGATAGTGTTAATACTTTCATCCTTCTTTACCTCCTCTGCATTACTGCAGATGACGTGTCACTGAGCACATTTGTACTGTGCATGCAGTACACGTGAGGTGCCTAGTCGTTTCCACCGCCCTGTGTGGAATACATAAGTTCTTCTTGTACACTTCACTAACCTGATGTCTTCATGATGATGATGTCCCCAGCGCAGAAAATAGCACGCAGGTCGTGGATTCTTTTTCTTGAGGCTGAAATTAACTTCGCAAGGAACTGCTGCTACGAATAAACCATACTCATTTGGAATGCCACTCGCGTTTTTATTGATATAGACACGAGAAACTATTCTTGATCACAACGTATTGAACATATCTTTTCACAGTCATTATATCTGGCTAAAATAACATGAAATACATCCTGCCACAGACCACACGTCTGTCTACTGGAACCGTCAGAACTGGAGAACAAAATTACATGAATCAAATACTACTATTACAGACAACATGTCTGTACCTAGCGACGGTCGGAACTGTAGTAAATAAAATTGCATGAAACAAATACTGCTATAACAGACGACATGTCTGTCTACTGGAACGGTCAGAACTGGAGAGCCGGACTGCCCGAGACACTTCGCGCGCCAAGCCAGCAAGGCGTGACCCGAACGCCGCCGAAGTGCATCGGCAGTAATATCGTCAGTCTTTTGTTTTAGTAATACTTCGATTTTAATAATTTTGAAATCACTGATTGATAGCTGGCTGTTGAGAGATGTTTATTTAAAAAAATGAAGTAATTTGGATGACAGGTTTAATTAATAATAGCAACTAAAGTTTAACGTTTTGGCGCCCTACCGCCGAACACAGCAGCCAATCACAGAGCAACAGCATCATCCAGGCGGTCTTTCTCACGGGAATGGTGCCGAATCTAACATCTGTCACCGGTACCTCATCCCATATTGCGTCATCTCTATGCTTCTTGCATCTCCACTGCCCTGGGAATAGCTTCCTGGAGCCTAATATGATGGCTGAATAAGCCAGAAATATTACACATCCCCTTCCTTCTGAGATTTCCAAAAATTGGGGTGTTCTCGAAGACAACACTCAATTTTGGAAATATATGAAAAAATCGAATCAAATTTTGATAAAACTGTGAACCAATACGGTGGTCTCGCGGTTCTAGGCGCGCAGTCCGGAACCGTGCGACTGCTACGGTCGCAGGTTCGAATCCTGCCTCGGGCATGGATGTGTGTGATGTCCTTAGGTTAGTTAGGTTTAAGTAGTTCTAAGTTCTAGGGGACTTATGACCACAGCAGTTGAGTCCCATAGTGCTCAGAGCCATTTGAACCATTTTGTGAACCAATAGGTAATGTCTCAAGAGCCAAGCTATCCACTGTCCCTACTTTAGAAAATCAACCTGTATGCAAGAAGCTTGCTTTAACCAATCTGCCCTAAAATCATTATTAAAATTCCAAAATCTGAGAAGAAGGAAATGATGTGATGCCTGCCATAAATTCCAAAACACTAACACCCTACACCACAAACATTGTCAACATAAAGTTACATCTTCAGCTCCTAACACAATAATATGAAGAATAAGTAAACATTTTACAAATAGTATATCATCATGTGGTTACACAAAACATGTGAGAAATAAACGAATTTTCAAAGTAAATCACATAGTTATCTGAAACACAAGAAAAAATCAGCTTATAGCTGTCTTTTAAATTTACCCAAAAAGATTATGGAGTTATCTAAAGAACATTAACAGCACACAAATGTTCACATTATTATCGGCTCATTGCCGTCCATTGAAACTCAAAAGAAATTACAGCATTATGTAAATTGTATTAAAATAGAGACACCTTTTCGGCTCATTGCCGTCTTTTTCACACTTTCGAAAATAAATGACTGAAAATCATTCTTTTACGTAGACTTTCACTATTACAGGAACAAACGCATGTGACTCACAACAGCAACAGGGGCTTCCGTTGTCCATTAAGTGGTCTTGCATTGCGTAGTTCATCTTAACTGGTGCTGGGTTTGGCAAGTGACTGTCCATTCTGAGTCTCCAACTCCAGCATACAGGACAGGTACATTTCATGTAACAATACAAAATGCCTTATATTAGATTTCTAATAAAACTTAACTAATCCCTGAAATAAACTTTTGATTATACAATGCAATGAATATATACATGAACAGACCTAAAAAGTAAACATCATTCTGTTTGAATGCAGTGCCACTGTTTATATGCAGGCGGTCTTTCTCACGGGAATGGTACCGAATCTAACAGCTGTCACCGGTACCTCATCCCACATTGCGTCATCCCTATGCTTCTTGCATCTCCACTGCCCTGGGAATAGCTTCCTGGAGCCTGTAACGCCGGAAATGCATATCCTCCTATTTCCATCTAATGTACTATGAATTTTTTCCCTATTTTGTTACCTGAAGATATGACATTTCTGTGTCTTTATGTATTGTAATTGTTTTACTATTTGTATATATATATATTTATGCATTTATGTCGATGTATAATTGGTTTGTTTTGTAAATATTATTTGTATTTTTACGCTGGGTCTTGCCTAGGGAAAAATATGCTATCGAACGATTACATCGATAGGTCTTGTGGAGAACCAAAGTGTTTAGGATCTTTGGTAGTGTTAACACTGCCGCGTGGAGCGCGGGCAGAGCAGAGAGAGTCTGGCTGGAGTAGTGCGGTGGAGCAGGTGTTGTGTGACGCTCCCGCGAGTTGCCGCGCTTTCGGGGTTTGGCAGCATGTAATTGCGCTCGACTCGCGATGATAGTTTCTGACATGGTGTCGCGGACGGGAAGCATTAGCTGGCGCACATCAGGAGCCCGTTTCGCCTGGTGACCGTGTCGAGAAGAAGGCGCGCCAACACCCAGCTTCTGCAACAGCGACGGCCGACAATGAGTGACTGTCGCCACCTCCTCGATCGACGGCTTCAAACCTTCAATCAACCAACAAGGAAGACTGGAAGCACGTAATGTTTTAGAACTGTATGGCAGACTTCAGCTTTTCAAACTGTTCCATTTTCGTAACTATAATTACAGCAACTTAGCATGAACATTTGTTGCTCATTGTCCCAATTGCATTACCAAGCAGGGTCCCTTCCTTTTCCGGAATGAACCCGAGTGTCGTTGAAATTCAAACGCCAGCATTAAATATTATTCCATTTCACTGCTTTAATTTCAAAGTTCAGTTAAAGTATTCATAGCTGGTTACAATATTTGGATTACACAAGCACAAATTATGAGTGCGAGTTTTGTTACCATATTTTAGCTTACCTGTGACTACAGCTCAGCTTGGTACGTACTAAATTTTACTATTGTTAATTGTTCAGAATCATTTATTTCAAGTTCAAAGTTAAATCTCTTATTTCTAAATTGCATAGATTCAAGTAGCTTTTGAAATGATTGTTGAGGTAGCCCAAGACTAACCTTATTTTACTGAATTTCGTAGTGCTTCAGAACCAAATCTCACTATTAATTTCAGTCACTAAATTAACTTTCAATTTTCCGGTTTTATTAATTCTTTTGCTAAATAAAGTCAGAGTGTAGCGAAATTTATTACTTCTGACAAACTTTCAGTTTTCACACAACACGTGTCAACCTTCAGTTGCCACGCTTCTAGTGCTAATTATATGTGCAATAACCTTTCTTTTTCAGTTACTATAGTAATTGTCCATAGCACTGGTGACTGTAATTTTCCCCAAATCTCAAATATCTAATTACCGCTAGTTAATTGTTAACGTAACGGCCGCACATTTACTTTCTTTATTAACTATACCCTTTTTCAAAATTAATTTCCACCAGTTTCATTTGCATTTTTCCTTTCATTTAGATGTAACCCTTTCCTCCCTCTTTACCGACAGATTAACTTCGGTGACGATTGCTTTTTCCAAATTTCCATTAGGTACACGCGGTTTAATTTTTCACTGTCATTAAGGTCGATAAGTGAGGGGGAGGTTACAAGCCTAATATGATGGCTGAATAAGCCAGAAATATTACAACACACAGTGCATCCGCTGAGGCCTAAGTAGGGCACTTCTCTGCCCTCGTCTGACCGATGCTTTGTCGGTGACCACGTTCAGCCGATGTGCGCACGTGCAAGCTGCAAAGCTGAGTACTGATTCGAACAGCGCACAGTGGTATGGTTGAGGAGGGAGAAGGAGATCAGGAGATATATCCATTTACCATACATATTTAGTAGTTGCGAAGCATTGCCGGTTTCGCTAGTAATCTAACAAAGTCTGCCACCGCTAGGGTTTGTCGCATTACAATAGCAAAGTGAGGCAAGAAGCGGAGTAAGCACCGGTGTCTTACCGCACAGCGGCTCATAACGCAAGCTTTGCAGCATTCCGCGGGTAGCCGTAGGGCTTGCGCGACCCGCTCACAGCGCCGGCACGGAACACTTGTTGCTCGCACGGCCCCCGGCGCCCCGCTGGAGAGCGGCGATTGGCTTCCTGTAACGAGAGCGGCCGCGGCGACTGCCATCCGACTTGCAGATGCCGTCAGCGGCCGGTGAAGCTGTCAGCCGCGCGCCCCTGCCGGCGCTGACACGCGTCCGCTGCCGCAGCTGACTTCATAGACGCGGGCGGCCTCTCACGGCGTGTCGGCACCGCCTCGCCCTGTTGCTGCATCTGCTGCGGCGAGTGACTGCGGTCCTCGCCTGCGCAGTCAACATCCTGCCACGACGTCTGCTCTTTAATCGACCTCGCTCGTTACGCAGGGAGCTAAAGGTGGACCGGACATAGGTTAAGTAATGATGGAGATCAGCGAGGGCGCAGATATCTGTGAATCTCCGCAGTAATTAATCCTCAGTCGATAAAAACCTGCGCTGTTGATGGCATCCACGAGGACGAAGGCTCATCAACAAAGACTGAGACAGAGTTTTTTTTCTCAGATCTTCATTACTCCATTTCAGTGATTACATGATCTTCTTCAAAGCACTCCCAGTTGAATGCACTTTTTATGACTTCTCTACCGATCCTCGAACACACGGTGACACCTTTCTTTGTCAGGTCCTCGAGAATCGCCTCACTTTTCTTGGGCATCTACATCATACTCCGCAAGCCACCTGACGGTGTGTGGCGGAGGGTACCTTGAGTACCTCTATCGGTTCCCCCATCTATTCCAGTCTGGTATTGTTCGTGGAAAGAAAGATTGTCGGTATGCCTCTGTGTGGGCTCTAATCTCTCTGATTTTATCCTTATGGTCTCTTCGCGAGATATACGTAGGAGGGAGCAAAATACTGCTTGACTCCTCGGTGAAGGTATGTTCTCGAAACTTCAACAAAAGCCCGAACCGAGCTACTGAGCGTCTCTGTTGCAGAGTCTTCCACTGGAGATATCTATCATCTCCATAAAGCTTTCGCTATTACTAAATGATCCTGTAACGAAGCGCGCTGCTCTCCGTTGGATCTTCTCTATCTCTTCTATCAACCCTATCTGGTACGGATCCCACAACAGTGAGCAGTATTCAAGCAGTGGGCGAACCTACTTCCTTTGTTTTCAGACTCCATTTCCTTAGGATTCTTCCAATTAATGTCAGTCTGGAATCTGCTTTACCGATGATTAATTTTACATGGTCATTCCAAAAAAAAAAAAAAAAAAATGTTCAAATGTGTGTGAAATCTTATGGGACTTAACTGCTAAGGTCATCAGTCCCTAAGCTTACACACTACTTAACCTAAATTATGCTAAGGGCAAACACACACACCCATGCCCGAAGGAGGACTCGAACCTCCGCCGGGACCAGCCGCGTAGTCCGTGACTGCAGCGCCTTAGACCGCTGGACTAATCCCGCGCGACATGGTCATTCCATTTTAAAGCACTCCTAATGCCTACATCCAGGTAATTTATCGAATTAACTGCTTCCAGTTGCTCACCTGCTATATTGTAGCTAAATGATAAAGGATCTTTCTTTCTATATATTCGCAGCACATTACACTTGTCTACATTGAGATTCAGTTGTTATTCCCTGCACTATGCGTCAATTCGTTGCAGATCCTCCTGCATTTCACTACAATTTTCCATTGTTACAACGTCTCGCTATACTACAGCATCATCCGCAAAAAGCCTCAGTGAACTTCCGATGTTATCCACAAGGTCATTTATATATATATTGTGAATAGCAACGGTCCTACGACACTCCCCTGCGGCACACCTGAAATCACTCTTACTTCGGAAGACTTCTGTCCATTGAGAAGTACTGTGTTCTGTTATCTAGGAACTCTTCAATCCAATCACACAATTGGCCTGATAGTCCATACGCTCTTACTTTGTTCATTAAACGACTGTGGGGAACTGTATCAAACGCCTCGCTGAAGTCAAGAAACACGGCATCTACCTGGGAACCCGTGTTTATGGCCCTTTGAGTCTCGTGGACGTACAGCGCGGGCTGCGTTTCACACCATCGTCTTTTTCGAAACCCATGCTGATTCCTACAGAGTAGATTTCTAGTCTCCAGAAAAGTCGTTATACTCGAACCTAATACGTGTTCTAAAATTCTACAACTGATCGACGTTAGAGATATAGGTCTATAGTTCTGCACATCTGTTTGACGTCCCTTTTTGAAAACGGGGATGACCTGTGCCCTTTTCCAATCCTTTGGAACGCTACGCTCTTCTAGAGACCTACGGTACACCGCTGCAAGAAAGGGGGGCAAGTTCCTTCGCGTACTCTGTGTGAAATCGAACTGGTATCCCATCAGGTCCAGCGGCCTTTCCTTTTTTGAGCTTTTTTAATTGTTTTTCTGTCCCTCTGTCATCCATTTCGATATCTACCATTTTGTCGTCTGTGCGACAGTCTAGAGATGGGAACTTCAGTGCAGTCTTTCTCTGTGAAACAGCTTTGGAAAAAGACCTTTCGTATTCCGGCCTTTAGTGTGTCATCCTCTGTTTCAGCACCATTTTGGTCACAGAGTGTCTGGACATACCTATCGCTTTGACATAAGACCAAAATTTCTTAGGATTTTCTGCACTGCTACAGAATGCTCAAATCTAATGCTCCGAACTGATGGGGGAAAAAAAATCACACGTCGCAAGATCGGGGCTATAAGGCGGATGCAGTTCACGAGTAATATTTATTTGAGCCAAAAACTGCACGACTTGATTTCCGTCGTGATGCCACACACATTGTCATGATGACGTCACCAACTGGTCAGAGAAAGTTTTGGTTGTTTTCCTTGTAATTTGCTTCCTCAGTTTAGCCAATACTGACGTGTAATTGCCGCGCGGGATACGCCGAGCGGTCAAGGGCGCTGCAGTCTTGGAGTGTGCGGCTGGTACCGGCGGAGGTTCGAGTCTTCCTTCGGGCATGGGTGTGTGTGTTTGTCCTTAGGATAATTTAGGTTAAGTAGTGTGTAAGCTTGGGGACTGATGACCCGCAGTTAAGTCCCATAAGATTTCACACACATTTGAATTTTGAACATTTGACGTGTAATATGCTGCAGTAACAATAGTGTGAGGGAAAACTGCATGCTGCTTAATCATTTCATGACAGTCAAAAAAGTGATCACCATCACTTTCTCCACAGATGGAACAGCTTTCGCCTTTTTTTGTTTTTGGAGAACTTTCCCCTTTTTCGTTGTTGGAGAACCCGGAGATTTCCGGAGTGTGCTGGCTCGGTTTCCTTCAGGACCACAGTGATGTCGCCATGACTCATGATTTCAGAATCGCATCCCCTCCGTCAGCAAAGAGATGCAGTACCTGACGGGTTGACAAACTGCCTATTGGCTTCTGTCTCGGGTTCTTCGGCCGACGTTCATCTAATATTTTTCTGACGTTTCGCCAGCACGAGTGGCTGGCATTGTCAAAGCTTCACCCTCCATTGCTGGTGGTGAACTGGAGGCGAGCTTTTTTTTTTTTTTTTTTTTTTTTTTTTTTTTTTTTAATACTATTCATTTCCGCTCCTGATGGGAGGCGGATGGGCCGCTGGAGAGCTTGTTGCTCTATTGGGGCCAGAGATGAGGGTATTACATTTTTCTTTTCTTTATTTATTTTGTACTTATTGCTAACTTACATACTAATTACACTTTTCCTAAAATAGTGTTTGGCAATATAGAATTGTTTTGTTAACTTATAGACTAATTACAATTTTTACAATTTTTGAAGCAGTAGAAGTGGAATTAGAGTTAGAAATGGAGCTAGTAATACAAATGAAAATAAGAACAATAATACAAAAGTACAAAAGTAAGGGCGACAGTGGAGGCGGGTTTATGTGCCGATTTGTTGCTATCGATTAGGTGGGGTTTATGGTGGCGGGCGGTCGGGGTTCAACGCCTGGAGGTGAGGGGGGGTAGGAGTGTCGTTGTTCTGTATGTGTAATTGTCTTGCGTGCTCGTGTTGGTGTATAGTTTCAGGGAAGGTGTGGAGGGTGTTGTTTATGATTGTTCTTGGTGGGTAGGTGTATTTGTATTTGGGTTTGTTTTTGTGTCTTGGTCTGTGGGTGTATATTGTGTGTAGGTCGGGTCGGGGGGTGAGGGTGGTTTTCGCATAGCGGGCTCTCAGGATGGCTAATCTTGTTTGAACGGGGGTGACTTTTGCTTCCTCAAAGACCTCTTGTCTGGGGGTGGAGGGTGGGAGTCGTAGGATGCTGCGAAGTAATCGTCTTTCGGTGCGGAAGATTCTTTCTGCTTGGGTCTTGGAGATGCAGGCGAGAGGCGCTGCCGCGTATTCAAAAAGTGGGCGGATGAAGGTTTTGTATGTGTTTACAGCTGTCTTGTCATCGCAGCCTGTAAATTTGCCTTGTACCCTTCGTATGAGGTGTTGTCGTTGACGGGCTTTACTTAGGGTCTCCTTGACGTGGTTGCTCAGGTTGAGGTACTTGTCAAGGTGGACGCCTAGGTATTTTGCGTTGGAAGAGGGGAGGAGCTGGGTGCCCCACAGCGTGAGGGAGATGTGGTCGGGATTTTGGTTTGTCTTTTTGTGGATGTTTCGGTGTTTGAATAGGATGAGTTGGGTTTTGGTGGGGTTGGGTTTGATGCGCCATTGTCGCATCCAGTCTTCTAGTTTTGTCAGGTAGGTCGCTGTCTGGTTGTTGATGGTGTTTATCGAGGGTCCTGAGTTCCAGTATGCGGTGTCGTCTGCGTATAATTGGAGTTGTTCGGTGGTTCTTGTCGGGGTGGGAATGTCAATGGTGTAAAGGGAATAGAGCAGGGGGGAGATAATCCCACCCTGAGCTACTCCTGCTTCGGGGCGGAAAGGGGATGAGGTGGTTTGGTTGATGTGGATTTGGCAGCGTCTGTCGTTTAATAGGGTTTTGATTAGTTGTACTGTCTGCGGTGGGAAGCCTGTCTTAAGCAGCTTGTATAAAAGTCCGTCATGCCAGATTTTGTCGAATGCTCGCTCGATGTCCAGAAAGATAGCGAGCGTGCACTGTCCGAGGTTCTGGTGTTTTGTTATGTCTGAAGTGAGTCGGAGAAGGGGATCATTGGTGGAGTGGAGTTTTCGGAAGCCGGACTGGAGGTGAGGGATGAGTTGGAGTTTGTCAGTAAAGTGTGTGAGTCTGTCTGTAATTATTCTTTCGAAGGTCTTGCGGAGGACGTCAAGGAGCGATATGGGGCTCGCGGCCGCAGACTATATGTACCTGGCGCGCCAACATCCGAGGGCTTCTCCGCGGTCATTTCCGGTGCGGTTCTCCTCTTGCTACCTGCGACGGTCGTTCGCTGCAGTACGGGAAGCCAGGATCCGTTTACCTTAAGGCTTTCCTCTTTCTTGTTCAAACTATTCGCGTGTTTTTGTATTTCCACAGCTTCTCTGAACAAGCGCGTGTGATAGTGCTTCTCTACAGCCAGAACTTCCGTGTCGGCGAATTTTATTACGTGGTCGGTCTCATTCAGTGCGTGCTCTGCCACGGCCGATTTCTCCACCTGTCCCAACCTGCAATGTCGCTTATGCTATTTGATCCTGGTGTTAATGGATCGTCCAGTCATTCCGACATAAACTTTTCCGCATGTGCATGGTATACGGTATATTCCCGACATTCCAAGTGGGACTCTTTTCTCCTTCGCCGATCTAAGACACTCTTTGATCTTCCTTGTCGGTTTGAAAATCGTCTTTACGCCATGTTTGCCATGTTTGCGCTATTTCACGTGGAATGCCGATTTCTACGAACAGCTGGAAGGCGTCGCCATGGGTAGTCCTCTCAGTCCAGTGGTGGCCAACTTCTTCATGGAACAATTTGAAGCACAGGCACTGGACTCGGCGACTTGCAAACCTAAGGTGTGGTACAGGTACGTCGATGATACTTTCGTGGTGTGGAGCCATGGTGAAGAACAGCTCGGTGACTTCCTAAGACACTTGAACAGCCTCCATGCCAACATAGCATTACCATGGAAGTAGAAAAGGACAAGAAACTGCCATTTCTACACTCCTGGAAATGGAAAAAAGAACACATTGACACCGGTGTGTCAGACCCACCATACTTGCTCCGGACACTGCGAGAGGGCTGTACAAGCAATGATCACACGCACGGCACAGCGGACACACCAGGAACCGCGGTGTTGGCCGTCGAATGGCGCTAGCTGCGCAGCATTTGTGCACCGCCGCCGTCAGTGTCAGCCAGTTTGCCGTGGCATACGGAGCTCCATCGCAGTCTTTAACACTGGTAGCATGCCGCGACAGCGTGGACGTGAACCGTATGTGCAGTTGACGGACTTTGAGCGAGGGCGTATAGTGGGCATGCGGGAGGCCGGGTGGACGTACCGCCGAATTGCTCAACACGTGGGGCGTGAGGTCTCCACAGTACATCGATGTTGTCGCCAGTGGTCGGCGGAAGGTGCACGTGCCCGTCGACCTGGGACCGGACCGCAGCGACGCACGGATGCACGCCAAGACCGTAGGATCCTACGCAGTGCCGTAGGGGACCGCGCCGCCACTTCCCAGCAAATTAGGGACACTGTTGCTCCTGGGGTATCGGCGAGGACCATTCGCAACCGTCTCCATGAAGCTGGGCTACGGTCCCGCACACCGTTAGGCCGTCTTCCGCTCACACCCCAACATCGTGCAGCCCGCCTCCAGTGGTGTCGCGACAGGCGTGAATGGAGGGACGAATGGAGACGTGTCGTCTTCAGCGATGAGAGTCGCTTCTGCCTTGGTGCCAATGATGGTCGTATGCGTGTTTGGCGCCGTGCAGGTGAGCGCCACAATCAGGACTGCATACGACCGAGGCACACAGGGCCAACACCCGGCATCATGGTGTGGGGAGCGATCTCCTACACTGGCCGTACACCACTGGTGATCGTCGAGGGGACACTGAATAGTGCACGGTACATCCAAACCGTCATCGAACCCATCGTTCTACCATTCCTAGACCGGCAAGGGAACTTGCTGTTCCAACAGGACAATGCACGTCCGCATGTATCCCGTGCCACCCAACGTGCTCTAGAAGGTGTAAGTCAACTACCCTGGCCAGCAAGATCTCCGGATCTGTCCCCCATTGAGCATGTTTGGGACTGGATGAAGCGACGTCTCACGCGGTCTGCACGTCCAGCACGAACGCTGGTCCAACTGAGGCGCCAGGTGGAAATGGCATGGCAAGCCGTTCCACAGGACTACATCCAGCCCCTCTACGATCGTCTCCATGGGAGAATAGCAGCCTGCATTGCTGCGAAAGGTGGATATACACTGTACTAGTGCCGACATTGTGCATGCTCTGTTGCCTGTGTCTATGTGCCTGTGGTTCTGTCAGTGTGATCATGTGATGTATCTGACCGCAGGAATGTGTCAATAAAGTTTCCCCTTCCTGGGACAATGAATTCACGGTGTTCTTATTTCAATTTCCAGGAGTGTAGATGGTTGGTCACAAGGGACGGCGAAAACCTGGGACACAGTGTGTATCGAAAACCGACACACACGGACCGATACCTGCAAAAACTGTCAAACCACCACCCGAGCCAGAAAAGAGGCATGATTAGTACACTCGTAACGAGAGCAGGACGAATGTGTGAGCCGCAACACCTCAAACGAGAAATGCAACACCTGGAAACTGTCCTGAGGAGCAATGGCTACTCCACAAATTATATTAGAAGTGTAACAGAGCCAAACACTCGGACAGAATCGGCCATATATTGCGCAAACATGGCGTGAAGAGGATTTTCAAACCGACAAGGAAGATCAAAGAGTGTCTTAGATCGGCGAAGGAGAAAAAGAGACCCACTTGCAATGTCGGGAATATACCGTATACCATGCACATGCGGAAAAGTTTATGTCGGAATGACTGGACGATCCATTAACACCAGGATCAAATAGCATAAGCGACATTGCAGGTTGGGGCAGGGGGAGAAATCGGCCGTGGCAGAGCACGCACTGAATGAGACCGACCACGTAATAAAATTCGCCGACACGGAAGTTCTGGCTGTAGAGAAGCACTATCACACGCGCTTGTTCAGAGAAGCTGTGGAAATACAAAAACACGCGAATAGTTTGAACAAGAAAGAGGAAAGCCTTAAGGTAAACGGATCCTGGCTTCCCGTACTGCAGCGAACGACCGCCGCAGGTAGCAAGAGGAGAACCGCACCAGAAATGACCGCGGAGAAGCCCTCGGACGTTGGCGCGCCAGGTACATATAGTCTGCGGCCGCGAACTCGGCTCCAGTTCACCACCGGCAATGGATGGTGAAGCTTTGACAATGCCAGCCACTCGTGCTGGCGAAACGTCAGAAAAATCATTAGATGAACGTCGGCCGAAGAACCCGAGACAGAAGCCAGCAGGCAGTTTGTCAACAAGTGGCCACGAAAGCCTCAACAGTTTTGTACCTGACGGGTTGCCTTCATTTGCACAGTTTTTTGTTCGGGAGTCAACAGACGGGGCACCCAAAGGGCACAGACGTGGGTCATATGGAGACGACGATGTATAATGGTAAATACACTGTCATATGAAATTCTCAGCATTTCACTGAGATTACACTCATCAGCCACAACATTATGAAGACCGACCTACTATCGAAATGACCGCTGCCAGGCAACAGCAGCGTCGTCTGGCAGCGAATGGCCGCTTGTCAGACACACGCACTGTGCATTTCGTATCAGTGACCATCTTGTCCCTACGTAGAATGGGAAAGGGGCGCATCTATCTAAGTTTGATTGCGGGCAGATTGTGATGGCCCGGAGGCGCAGCACGAGTATTTCGGAAACTGTACGTCCTGACGACTGTTGGAGAAGCGCTGTGGTTAGTACCTTCAACAAGCAGCGAAACCAGGGTGAAACGGCGTCCAGACACTGAGGGTCTGGGCAGCCACCCCTCATTACAGATACCAGACTTCGTAGGCTGGGGAGACTGGTAAAACAGAACACGCAGCGAACTGCAGCGGAAGTAACCTCAGACATTAGTGTTCGCAGAGTACAAGTATGTTTGCCCACCCGGCTAGCCGCGCGGTCTGACGCGCTGCTTTCCGAGCGGGAAGGCGTGCCGGTCCCTGGCACGAATCCGCCCGGCGGATTAGTGTCGAGGTCCGGTGTGCCGGCCAGCCTGTGGATGGTTTTTGAGGCGGTTTTCCATCTGCCTCGACGAATGCGGGCTGGTTCCCCTTATTATGCCTCAGTTACACTATGTCGTTGGCGATTTCTGTGCAAACATGTACGCATACACCTCAATTACTCTACAATCCTCTGGTGTGTATGCATACACCACAATTACTCTACAATCCTCTGGTGTGTACGCATACACCTCAATTACTCTACAATCCTCTGGTGTGTACGCATACACCTCAATTACTCTACAATCCTCTGGTGTGTACGCATACACCACAATTACTCTACAATCCTCTGGTGTGTGCGCATAAACCACAATTACTCTACAATCCTCTGGTGTGTACGCATACACCTCATTTACTCTACAATCCTCTGGTGTGTACGCATACACCACAATTACTCTACAATCCTCTGGTGTGTACGCATACACCTCAATTACTCTACAATCCTCTGGTGTGTACGCATACACCTCAATTACTCTACAATCCTCTGGTGTGTACGCATACACCACAATTACTCTACAATCCTCTGGTGTGTACGCATACACCACAATTACTCTATAATCCTCTGGTGTGTACGCATACACCACAATTACTCTACAATCGTCTGGTGTGTATGCATACACCACAATTACTCTACAATCGTCTGGTGTGTACGCATACACCACAATTACTCTACAATCCTCTGGTGTGTACACATACACCACAATTACTCTACAATCCTCTGGTGTGTACGCATACACCACAATTACTCTACAATCCTCTGGTGTGGGACCTTCCCTGGGGGGGGGGGGGGGGGGGGAGGTGCCCACTTGGGACTGAACTGCACAATAACCCTATGTTCGGTGTGGGTCGGCGGTGGGGTGGGTGGACTGCTGTGGCTTCTTGTGGGGTTGTGAACCACTGAGAGCTACGGCGGGACGAAGCCTCTCCATCGTTTCTAGGTCCCCAGTTCAATACACACACACACACATACACACATACACAACTATGCCTGAACACCCAGTGCACCGGTGCACCGAACAGTCCTAACGGTGGGCTTCCACAGTCGACAAGTGCTAACACCACAACGTCGGCAACTATGAGTGAAACTGCACGTGGCAGTCGATAGTGGATGTTGGCACACTAGCACAGCATTGCACTGTCTGATGAATTCCGATGTTTTGGAATATCTGTGAAACATCAAGTGTAAGGATTAATAAACTACAACTGTTATCACAAAGTTATTAATCTGCCAGCCTGTTAATTTGAAAGACATTTGCATTGGAATCGAATATTACGTCGTAATAGGTGCGCAAACGATGAATACATCTTGAAAAGCTAGGTAAAATTTCAAAATTGTTATACAGGGTGATTCAAAAAGAATACCACAACTTTAAAAATGTGTATTTAATGAAAGAAACATAATATAACCTTCTGTTATACATCATTACAAAGAGTATTTAAAAAGGTTTTTTTCACTCAAAAACAAGTTCAGAGATGTTCAATATGGCCCCCTCCAGACACTCGAGCAATATCAACCCGATACTCCAACTCGTTCCACACTCTCTGTAGCATATCAGACGTAACAGTTTGGATAGCTGCTGTTATTTCTCGTTTCAAATCATCAATGGTGGCTGGGAGACGTGGCCGAAACACCATATCCTTAACATACCCCCATAAGAAAATATCGCAGGGGGTAATATCAGGGCTTCTTGGAGGCCAGTGATGAAGTGCTCTGTCACGGGCTGCCTGGCGGCCGATCCATCGCCTCGGGTAGTTGACGTTCAGATAGTTACGGACAGATAAGTGCCAATGTGGTGGCGCTCCATCCTGCTGAAATATGAATTGTTGTGCTTCTTGTTCGAGCTGAGGGAACAGCCAATTCTCTAAGATCTCCAGATACTGTAGTCACAGTAGCACCTTCGAAGAAAAAGGGACCAAAAACTTTATTGGCTGAAATGACACAGAAATCGTTCACCTTAGGCGAGTCACGTTCATACTGAGTTGTTTCCCGCGGATTCTCAGTGCCCCATATACAGACATTGTGACGGTTGACTTTCCCGTTAGTGTGGAAAGTTGCTTCATCACTAAACACAATCTTTGAAACGAAAGATTCATCTGTTTCCATTTGAGCAAGGATAAAATCACAGAAATCGATTCTTTTAATCTTATCAGCTGCAGACAGTGCTTGAACCAATTTCAGACGATAAGGTTTCATAACTAACCTTTTTCGTAGGACTCTCCATACAGTTGATTGTGGAATTTGCAGCTCTCTGCTAGCTCTGCGAGTCGATTTTCCTGGGCTGCGAACAAATGCTTGCTGGATGCGTGCTACATTTTCATCACTCGTTCTCGGCCGTCCAGAACTTTTCCCTTTGCACAAACACCCATTCTCTGTAAACTGTTTACACCAACGTTTAATACACCACCTATCACGAGGTTTAACACCATACTTCGTTCGAAATGCACGCTGAACAACTGTCGTCGATTCACTTCTGCCGTACTCAATAACACAAAAAGCTTTCTGTTCAGCGGTCGCCATCTTAGCATCAACTGATGCTGACGCCTAGTCAACAGCGCCTCAAGCGAACAAATGTACAACTAAATGAAACTTTATAGCTCCCTTAATTCGCCGACAGATAGTGCTTAGCTCTGCCTTTTGTCGTTGCAGAGTTTTAAATTCCTAAAGTTGTGGTATTCTTTTTGAATCACCCTGTATAATGTTACCTGCCTTAAACCTAGCAAATCGCTGCTCACATAATCTAAATCTACATCTACATTTATACTCCGCAAGCCACCCAACGGTGTGTGGCGGAGGGAACTTTACGTGCCACTGTCATTACCTCCCTTTTCTGTTCCAGTCGCATATGGTTCGCGGGAAGAACGACTGTCTGAAAGCCTCCGTGCGCGCCCGAATCTCTCTGATTTTACATTCGTGATCTCCTCGGGAGGTATAAGTAGGGGGAAGCAATATATTCGATACCTCATCCAGAAACGCACCCTCTCGAAACCTGGCGAGCAAGCTACACCGCGATGCAGAGCGCCTCTCTTGCAGAGTCTGCCACTTGAGTTTGCTAAACATCTCCGTAACGCTATCACGATTACCAAATAACCCTGTGACGAAACGCGCCGCTCTTCTTTGGATCTTCTCTATCTCCTCCGTCAACCCGATCTGGTACGGATCCCACACTGATGAGCAATACTCAAGTATAGGTCGAACGAGTGTTTTGTAAGCCACCTCCTTTGTTGATGGACTACATTTTCTAAGCACTCTCCCAATGAATCTCAACCTGGTACCCGCCTTACCAACAATTAATTTTATATGATCATTCCACTTCAAATCGTTCCGCACGCATACTCCCAGGTATTTTACAGAAGTAACTGCTACCAGTGTTTGTTGCTCTATCATATAATCATACAGTAAAGGATCCTTCTTTCTATGTATTCGCAATACATTATATTTGTCTATGTTAAGGGTCAGTTGCCACTCACTGCACCAAGTGCCTATCCGCTGCAGATCTTCCTGCATTTCGCTACAATTTTCTAATGCTGCAACTTCTCTGTATACTACAGCATCATCCGCGAAAAGCCGCATGGAACTTCCGACACTATCTACTAGGTCATTTATATATATTGTGGAAAGCAATGTTCCCATAACCCTCCCCTGTGGCACGCCAGAGGTTACTTTAACGTCTGTAGACATCTCTCCATTGATAACAACATGCTGTGTTCTGTTTGCTAAAAACTCTTCAATCCAGCCACACAGCTGGTCTGATATTCAGTAGGCTCTTACTTTGTTTATCAGGCGACAGTGCAGAACTGTATCGAACGCCTTCCGGAAGTTAAGAAAAATAGCATCTACCTGGGAGCCTGTATCTAATATTTTCTGCGTCTCATGAACAAATAAAGCGAGTTGGGTCTCACACGATCGCTGTTTCCGGAATCCATGTTGATTCCTACAGAGTAGATTCTGGGTTTCCAAAAACGACATGATACGCGAGCAAAAAACATGTTCTAAAATTCTACAACAGATCGACGTCAGAGATATAGGTCTATAGTTGCGCATCTGCTCGACGACCCTTCTTGAAGACTGGGACTACCTGTGCTCTTTTCCAATCATTTGGAACCTTCCGTTACTCTAGAGACTTGCGGTACACGGCTGTTAGAAGGGGGGCAAGTTCTTTCGCGTACTCTGTGTAGAATCGAATTGGTATCCCGTCAGGTGCAGTGGACTTTCCTATGTTGAGTGATTCCAGTTGCTTTTCTATTCCTTGGACACTTATTTCGATGTCAGCCATTTTTAGAGAAGGAACTGCGGTGCGGTCTTCCTCTGTGAAACAGCTTTGGTAAAAGGTGTTTAGTATTTCAGCTTTACGCGTGTCATCCTTTGTTTCAATGCCATCATCATCCGGGAGTGTCTGGATATGCTGTTTCGAGCCACTTACTGATTTAACGTAAGACCAGAACTTCCTAGGATTTTCTGTCAAGTCGGTACATAGAATTTCACTTTCGAATTCACTGAACGCTTCATGCATAGCCCTCCTTACGCTAACTTTGACATCGTTTGTCTTCTGTTTGTCTGAGAGGTTTTGGCTGCGTTTACACTTCGAGTGAAGCTCTCTTTGCTTTCGCAGTAGTTTCCTAACTTTGTTGTTGAACCACGGTGGGCTTTTCCCGTCCCTCACAGTTTTACTCGGCACGTACCTGTCTAAAACGCATTTTTCGATTGCCTTGGAGTTATTCCATAAACACTCAACATTGTCAGTGTCGGAACAGAAATTTTCGTTTTGATCTGTTAGGTAGTCTGAAATCTGCCTTCTATTACTCTTGCTAAACAGATAATGAGTTGAGTTGTTGTGGTGGAGGAGACCAGACAGCGACGTCATCGGTCTCATCGGATTAGGGAAGGACGGGGAAGGAAATCGGCCGTGCCCTTTCAAAGGAACCATCCCGGCATTTTCCTGGAGCGATTTAGAGAAATCACGGAAAACCTAAATCTGGATGGCCGAACGCGGGATTGAACCGTCGTCCTCCCGAATGCGAGTCCAGTGTGCTAACCACTGCGCCACCTCGCTCGGTGCTCACATAATGCTTGAACGTTACTTAGCAATGTTATAAACAAAGGATATTATCAGCATTGGAATTGTGGAATATTTAACGGAGGTACATTATAAGAAGTGCTCATGTATTCGATCAGAGTCCGAGCGATTTTCTGTTTAAAATAACACACTATTTCATTTGCTTGCTTAATCTTTTCAGTTCCACTCTATTCCGTAGATTTTCGTCACCACTTAATTCTGAGCATACACTGAGGCGACAGTCACAACATAGCTATATCCATATACACAGATGGCGGCAGGACGGCATACGAAAGGTATAAATAGGCAGTCACTTGGCGCAGCTCTCAATTGTACTGTGGTGACTCGTGTGAAATGGTTTCCAACGAGATTATGGCTGCACGGCGGCAATTAATCATCTTTTGAATGCGGAATGGTAGTTGCGGCTAGACGCATGGGACATTTCATTTCGGAAATCGTCAGTGAATTCAATATTCCGAGATCCACAATGCGGAGAGTGTACTGGGAATGCCAAATTTCAGGCATTACCCCTCATCACAGACAGCGCTGCGGTCGAAGGCCTACATACAGGGCTATTACAAATGATTGAAGCGATTTCATAAATTCACTGTAGGTCCATTCATTGACATATGGTCACGACACACTACAGATACGTAGAAAAACTCAAAATTTTGTTCGGCTGAAGCTGCACTTCAGGTTTCTGCCGCCAGAGCGCTCGAGAGCGCAGTGAGACAAAATGGCGACAGGAGCCGAGAAAGCGTATGTCGTGAAATGCACTCACATCAGTCAGTCATAACAGTGCAACCCCACTTCAGGACGAAGTTCAACAAAGATCCACCAACTGCTAACTCCATTCGGCTATGGTATGCGCAGCTTAAAGCTTCTGGATGCCTCTGTAAGGGGAAATCAACGGGTCGGCCTGCAGTGAGCGAAGAAACGGTTGAACGCGTGCGGGCATGTTTCACGCGTAGCCCGCGGAAGTCGACGAATGAAGCAAGCAGGGAGCTAAACGTACCACAGCCGACGGTGTGGAAAATCTTACGGAAAAGGCTAAAGCAGAAGCCTTACCGTTTACAGTTGCTACAAGCCCTGACACCCGATGACAAAGTCAAACGCTTTGAATTTTCGGCGCGGTTGCAACAGCTCATGGAAGAGGATGCGTTGAGTGCGAAACTTGTTTTCAGTGATGAAGCAACATTTTTTCTTAATGGTGAAGTGAACAGACACAATGTGCGAATCTGGGCGGTAGAGAATCCTCACACATTAGTGCAGCAGATTCGCAATTCACCAAAAGTTAACGTGTATTGTGCAATCTCACGGTTTAAAGTTTACGATCCCTTTTTCTTCTGCGAAAAAAAAAGTTACAGGACACGTGTATCTGGACATGCTGGAAAATTGGCTCATGCCACAACTGGAGACCGACAGCGCCGACTTCATCTTTTAACAGGATGGTGCTCCACCGCACTTCCATCATGATGTTCGGCATTTCTTAAACAGGAGATTGGAAAACCGATGGATCGGTCGTGGTGGAGATCATGATCAGCAATTCATGTCATGGCCTCCACGCTCTCCCGACTTAACCCCATGCGATTTCTTTCTTTGGGGTTATGTGAAAGATTCAGTGTTTAAACCTCCTCTACCAAGAAACGTGCCAGAACTGCGAGCTCGCATCAACGATGCTTTCTGTGGTGTCATCGCCAGACACCACACTTGCTAGGTGGTAGCTTAAATCGGCCGCGGTCCATTAGTACATGTCGGACCCGCGTGTCGCCACTGTCAGGATCGCAGACCGAGCGCCACCACAAGGCAGGTCTCGAGAGACGTACTGGCACTCGCCCCAGTTGTACGGACGACATTGCTAGCAACTACACTTACGAAGCCTTTCTCTCAATTGCCGAGAGACAGAATAGCCTTCAGCTAAGTCCATGGCTACGACCTAGCAAGGCGCATTAACCATATCTGGAGAGAGTCTCACTTGTATTATCAAGAGAAATGTACCACAATGAATTAAAGTTAAGTATACGAGAAGTTCCGTTCTTTTCTTTATAGCTTTCATCACGTATCCTGTTTCAGACTTAACGCCAGTCGGCGTGTGTGTACGCGTGCCTTTCGGTTACCCGTCACTGTGGACTGGCTGCCTTGTCAGTCCACTACACTTTCGAACTCATTGATGGGGACATGTTGCGCCGAGTGTGGGAGGAACTTGATTATCGGTTTGATGTCTTCAGAATCACTAAAGGGGCACATATCGAACATTTGTGAATGCCTAAAAAACTTTTTGAGTTTTTGTATGGGTGTGCAAAGCATTGTGAAAGTATATCAAATAATAAAGTTATTGTAGAGCTGTGAAATCGCTTCAATCATTTGTAATAACCCTGTATTGAAGACGGAAAGCAGCGGCATTTGCGTGGAGTTGTCGGTGCTGACTGACAAGTCAGTCTGCTTGAAATAACCGCAGAAATCGATGTGGGACATACAACGGACGTATGCGTTAGGACAGTGCGGAAAAATTTGGCGTTAATGCAGTATAGCAGCATACGACCGACACGAGTGCCTTTGTTAACAGCACAACTCGTCCAGTGTCTCTCCGAGGCTCATGAGCATATTGGTTGGCCCGAAAACGACTGGAATACCGTGGCCTGTCCAGATGATTCCCGATTTCAGTTGGTAAGAGCTTTTGGTATGGTTCGAGTGTGGCATAGACCCCCTCGAAGCCAAGGACCCTAGTTGTCAACAAGCCACAGTGCAAGCCGGTGGTGACTCCATAATGGCGTGGGCTGAGTTTACATGGAATGGACTGAGACCTTGTTGTTGTTGTTGTGGTCTTCAGTACTGAGACTGGTTTGATGCAGCTCTCCATGCTACTCTATCCTGTGCAAGCTTCTTCATCTCCCAGTACCTACTGCAACCTACATCCTTCTGAATCTGCTTAGTGTATTAATCTCTTGGTCTCCCTCTACGATTTTTACCCTCCACGCTGCCCTCAAATGCTAAATTGGTGATCCCTTGATGCCTCAAAACATGTCCTACCAACCGATCCCTTCTTCTGGTCAAGTTGTGCCACAAACTCCTCTTCTCCCCAATCCTATTCAGTACCTCCTCATTGGTTACGTGATCTACCCACCTTATCTTCAGCATTCTTCTGTAGCACCACATTTCGAAAGCTTCTATTCTCTTCTTGTCCAAACTGCTTATCGTCCATGTTTCACTTCCATACATGGCTACACTCCATACAAATACTTTCAGAAACGACTTCCTGACACTTAAATCTATACTACTCGATGTTAACAAATTTCTCTTCTTCAGAAACGATTTCCTTGCCATTGCCAGTCTACATTTTATATCCTCTCTACTTCGACCATCATCAGTTATTTTACTCCCTAAATAGCAAAACTCCTTTACTACTTTAAGTCTCTCATTTCCTAATCTAATCCCCTCAGCATCACCCGGTTTAATTTGACTACATTCCATTATCCTCGTTTTGCTTTTGTTGATGTTCATCTTATATCCTCCTTTCAAGACACTGTCCATTCCGTTCAACTGCTCTTCCAAGTCCTTTGCTGTCTCTGACAGAATTACAATGTCATCGGCGAACCTCAAAGTTTTTACTTCTTCTCCATGAATTTTAATACCTACTCCGAATTTTTCTTTTGTTTCCTTTACTGCTTGCTCAATATACAGATTGAATAACATCGGGGAGAGGCTACAACCCTGTCTCACTCCTTTCCCAACCACTGCTACCCTTTCATGCCCCTCGACTCTTATAACTGCCATCTGGTTTGTGTACAAATTGTAAATAGCCTTTCGCTCCCTGTATTTTACCCCTGCCACCTTCAGAATTTGAAAGAGAGTATTCCAGTTAACGTTGTCAAAAGCTTTCTCTAAGTCTACAAATGCTAGAAACGTAGGTTTGCCTTTTCTTAATCTTTCTTCTAAGATAAGTCGTAAGGTTAGTATTGCCTCACGTGTTCCAACATTTCTACGGAATCCAAACTGATCTTCCCCGAGGTCTGCATCTACCAGTTTTTGCATTCGTCTGTAAAGAATTCGCGTTAGTATTTTGCAGCTGTGACTTATTAAACTGATAGTTCGGTAATTTTCACATCTGTCAACACCTGCTTTCTTTGGGATTGGAATTATTATATTCTTCTTGAAGTCTGTGGGTATTTCGCCTGTCTCATACATGTTGCTCACCAGATGGTAGAGTTTTGTCATGATTGGCTCTCCCAAGGCCATCAGTAGTTCTAATGGAATGTTGTCTACTCCCGGGGCCTTGTTTCGAGACCTTGTAACGACGCTATTTTCTTGAACGTTACTTAAATTAATTTAACTTGGCCTGGAGTTCATTTGATGAACGAAAATAACAGTTTCCAACTTCACAAAATTTATTGGCAACTGAACTGCTTACTCGTCACGTTAACAAAACACTGACTGACATCACTGATCTCTTTGACTTCAAAAACTAACTTCAAGACTGACTGACTCGTTCAGTCCGGAGCCGCGCGACTGCTACGGTCGCAGGTTCGAATCCTGCCTAGGGGCATGGATGTGTGTGATGTCCTTAGGTTAGTTAGGTTTAAGTAGTTCTAAGTTCTAGGGGACTGATGACCTCAGCAGTTGAGTCCCATTGTGCTCAGACCCATTTTTTTTGACTGACTCGCAGCATCGCTTCTTTGCTTTATATAAAATTTCAACAACAAATTACAAAATAGTCCATTATTAAATTTGTACAATTTCAGTGTTGCAATTAAAATTTACAAAACGTAAAGGACCTGATGTTACAGCTGATTAAGGTAAAAAATACAATATTAACTGATGTAATGTTTATAGTATCATCACTAGTTTTAAATATGAAAATCGATCTGAACTTTACAATAATGTCTCTTGTATTATTTTAATTACGTAATTAATTACAGTTCAGATTTGGTTACTAACATTCAGTTACTAACATATATCACTTGAGCTTCATCTGACTGCATACGAGAAAGTTACAAATAAGACCTCAAGTTCTGAAAATCGGAAAATTGTATGATGTAAACAATTGGAGAGTTCAAAAATGGCTCAAACGGCTCTGAGCACTATGGGTCTTAACATCTGAGGTCATCAGTCCCCTAAACCTAGAACTACTTAAACCTAACTAACCTAAGGACGTCACACAGATCCATGCCCGAGGCAGGATTCGAACCTGCGACCGTAGCAGTCGCGCGGTTCCGGACTGATGCGCCTAGAACCACTCGGCCTCCACGGCCGGCAATTGGAGAGTTAATTGGGAATGTAATTACAAAGCATATTAATTACAAATGGCTCTGAGCACTATGGGACTTAACATCTGAGGCCATCAGTCCCCTGAAACTTAGAACTACTTCAACCTAACTAACCTAAGGACATCACACACACCCATGCCCGAGGCAGGATTCGAACCTGCGACCGTGGCAGTCACGCGGTTCCGGACTGAAGCGCCTAGAACCGCACGGCCACCGCGGCCGGCTATTAATTACAGAGGAGGGCATAAAAATAGATAACAAATGAAAACACATCGCTTGGTAATAACTTTTAAGCTGTTTCTAAAGATACAGGTGTTTCCTCTGTTTACTCGTTATTAAATTCTAATTATGGTAATTATAGGCGCCAACCACTTATGCCAACATTTCCACGGTCTTTTTACATTTGTTATTAAATATCTGTTACCTCAACTTCCCAACTAGGTTCTTCAGATGGAACCTGTACATAATTTTGTTAATGACAGCAGTCCCCTGACAATCATGATAATATACGTTTTTCCAGAACCTTCTATTTGTTTTCACAATGAATATCAAGTGTTTTAGCAAATTGGACAGGGTGGTCAGAAAATGTGTGAAATGCTTCTACGGCTGTTACAGGGGAGGTTGTACTGAGACATAAATGGTAAGAAAGAAATTCGATACGTTGCTCCGAGTTATTTAGCATTGAAGTTAGCCAATCAGATCGTCGCGCGCGTAAATTCAAGTTCCAGCTAGCGAGACAAAGGGAGCACTCATTGGGCAACACCGCCCCTGGCAGGCCGCTTGAATGCGAACGCGCGACGATCTGATTGGCTAACTTCAATGCTAAATAACTCGGAAATGGAGCAACGTATCGAATTTCTTTCTTAACATTTATGTCTCAGTACAACCTGCCCTGTAACATCCCTACAAGCATTTCACACATTTTCTGACCACCCTGTATACAAAGACACACATACGAGGCGTTAGAAAGCACTAAATTGTCCGATAATTATCCGGATGCATATAAAAAGAAAGGTGGTATCAGACATTTCATTTGAGTTTTGGGGAAGTCTGTATCGTTATACCCTCTTGTCCAAATGAACCTGTCATAGACCGGTTCAAATGGTTCAAATGGCTCCTAAGCGCTATGGGACTTAACATCTGAGATCATCAGTCCCCTAGAACTTAGAACTACTTAAACCTAACTAACCTAAGGACATAACACACACCCATGCCCGAGGCAGGACTCGAACCTGCGACCGTAGCAGTCCCGAAGTTCCGGACTGTAGCGCCAGAACCGCACGGCCGCCGCGGCCGGCAATAATATATCCTTCCCGCCTCGAAAAGCATGTTTTATACGTCGATGACGGTCTCTCAGCCCGGGAGTTTTAACTCTTTGAGTCACAACTATTATAACAACAGACCTTCAACAGATTAAAAACTGATACAGGAGGAACGGAACTTTAATAGTGGCAACTATTTATTTACAGCTCGTACGAAATAGATACGTGTTTCAAAGTTTTACTGACCTTCAGAGTAGTCACCAGCATTATGTATAACCAGTTGCCAGCGATGTGTAGCGCCTAGAACCGCTCGGCCACTCCGGCCGGCGTGTCATAGAACGGAAATGGCTATTTTCGGCTACATGGAGACCATATTTAGCCATTCATGGACTTTATGTTCTCAAACAGAATTGTCACCGAGCCACAGTTGTTCGCGATTCGTTTGGGGAATATCATGGGCAATTCGAGCGAATGATTTGGGCATACAGATCACCCGAGATAAATCGCTTCGACATTTATAGGACATAATCGAGAGCAGTTCCTGCACTAAGCGCTGCACCGGCAACATTGTCACAATTATAGACGTCTATAAAGGCAGCATGGGTCAGTGTTTCTGCAGGGGGAATTCCAACGACGTGTCGAGTCCATGCCACGTCGATCTGCCACACCACCGCGGGCGAAGGTATGCCTGACACGGTTTTATGAGGTGCCCCGTGGCTTTCGTCACCTCGGTGCGTCGGACTTAGAGATGGGGGATCCGCTCCTGAACTGTTTTATAGAGTTGAATCTTTCAAAGGAGTGAACAATCAGTGATTCAGAAAAAAAGAACGGTAGCTCCAAACGTTTCCCACAGCAGAGAGAGAGAGAGAGAGAGAGAGAGAGAGAGAGAGAGAGAGAGAGAGAGAGACGGAGCATATCAGCGGGGCCTCTGCTGGTCAGAGCACACTGCACGCCACACAACACAGCCAGCGCCGGCCTCTGCCCTGCTTCTGCCTTGGCTGCCTGCATTGTGCAGTGCCCCATTGGATTTTGTGTTTCACATATCCCGTGCCGTCTCTGTGCTTCCTCTGCCGCGTGCAGTGTCTGGCGCACCTTAGCATCGCACTCCGTCGGCGATCGTTTCAGTCGCACGTCCTGCCCTCTGGGCAGTTGATGGGAGCAACAGGACAGAGAGCCTCCTAGCGGAGAACATAAGAACTACTTGCAACAACCTGCTCGCAAGAGAGCGGACGATTTGTCTCGGAGCGGATGGTGGCAGCTCACCGCTCCCCCCACCCTCGGAACTCGCCCGCTCAACGCTCACCCCACCGTTCTCGACTCTAGCCAGAGCGTTGAGCAAAGCAACTCAGGTGTCACTCTGGTCTCTGCGGTCTTAGCTCACGCAGCAATACAGCTCGCGGCTCGACCAGCTTGACTCAGCGCCTCTGCATCGGAGTTCGTCTATACTGGATACTGTTCTTCCTACTAATACCGATGTGTATATTACATAATTATGTTATGTATACATCATTTGTTTTTATTTTATTTTTATTTGTTTAAACTGATCAGATGAGGTTCCTGACGACTCCTCTTACTATAGGATTTTTTTATTATGGACACTCGAATTTACACATTAATTACGAGCGAACCAATAAACGTATCGCAAAATGTGATACACCAATATTTTCCTTGTTTTATTCTGCATAAGGCTATATGCAGCACTTTGGTCTTACAGTCAAATTTATATTTTTTTTCTAATTGTAGTACGGATTTTGCGATTTTGGGCGTCTTAGGAAGGAAATGTTCACTTTAAAAATATATGGCTTGGGATGTATTTGTACGAGGTTAATGAAATTTTAATACATTATAGCCAAGTACATTGTTAATGTAAATCTCAAGTTACAAAATTTTCCGATCACCCAAAAAACCACGATAGTGCAAAATAAATCGATAATCAAAAACTTTGTCATATCGTGGAAATTTCAATAAACAATACAAAATTCTTACTCATTATCTGTGTTACTTCAAAATAGGATCAAATAAGATCAAAATACAGGTATAGTACTGGAATAAACAAAGTTTAAAGGGCAATGTGCCTTCCATTTATTTTCTATTGTGAATGAGTGGTGAGTCATGAAAAAGACCTAGTTCATTTCAGGGAGTGAACAGTTCGGATCCGATCTCTGAAAAGAACAGTTTTGCCCATCTCTAGTCGGAGTACCGCAGACGCCACCTCGTCCGCGGCCGCTCCGCCGGTAGTCCCCCGAGCGCGCTCCACCTGGCGCCGACGTCGCGGCGCGGCGAGGGCAGGCAGGCAGGCAGGCAGGCGGCCCCCATACAAGGCGAAGCCGGGCGACCGCAGAGCGCGACCCTGCGCCGACACCGCTCATTTGCGAGCGCAGCGGAGCGTTGTGAGTAACGGGCCGGGCGGCGCGCTTTTTCTTCCGCCCCGGGGAAATAATGAACTGATGACACCGCGGCGTCGGCTGCAGGGTAATTGCGTCCTGCGATCGCCTGCGCTGTGCACCGTGCACGCCAATCGCGCGGCGGGCGATTTATTCCGCGGCCACCGTGACAGTGATTGGGCGGTCGCGACCGTGAAGGAAGAGCCGCGACGTAACGAAGGCGGGCGACGGCGCAGCCTCACAGGACAGGCGAAGCACTGCTGGGGAAGTGCGGAAAGGAAAGAAACAGCAAGTAGGACACCAGTTGCAGAGGGAGAAAAGAGGGCGAATGAGAGAAGAAGAAAAAAAAAACTAAAGTCGAATAATAAGCGAAAAAGAAAAGTAGAGAGAAAGACAAATAAGTGTAAAGAGAGAACAAGAGATCAAACAAAAATGAAACAGTAAGGGAGAGGGAGAAGTTGAGAGAAAGAGAAACAATCATAGAGAGAAAGGGAAGGAATAAAGAGAAAATGAGAGAAAAGTTGAAAAAATATAGGGAACGAGTCTCCGGTAGCACAACACAAAGTATACTGAGGTAAGGATATTTATTTTAATAGTGTATCCAGAAAAAGTATTATTTATAAAGAATGGATATAATTTCAATAGAGGTGACAGATTTAGTATTCCAGCTTCGTGGCCTTCTACTATCAAATAATTGAATACTTAGCCAACTGACAGTGAGTGTGAAGTAGCGTTCCCAACTCTGGCAAATCAAAACTCGGGACATTCCCACCTTTGGCAAATCTAAAGTAGGGTCTCTTCAAAAAGAAAGATAGCTCTTGGTATTATATTACATGTGCAGTTACTTCTAACGTTTGTTTACAGTGTTCACCATAGACATTGTTGAAAATCAATGAACCTCGGCAGATGTACTTGTTACCTGACGTAACAGTCTTTAAAAGTTTCTTACTCATGTAGAACAAGGTAACAGAACTCTGAGCAGTTCATACTGTAATTGATTTTAACAACCAGACCACTTCCCATATTTCTCAACTTAATGGGTAGCCTTCTCTGAACGCATGGAAAACAGAAGATTTAAGAGAATTTTCATTAAAATAAAAAATAATGCTAACTCTGATTATTTTGTTTTATTGCTTACACTTTTTTCTTTAAGAAACCATTCACGAGTCCACTTCCGACGGTCCCTGTACCCGCCTCATCATGTGGAAGGACCTCTTGCAGCCTTAACATCGGCCATTTGCTGGATCTGTAACAAAATAATTTTGTATAAGTAGTTTTCAACATATTTTTTGAGTCATCAGTCTTCTGACTGGTCTGGTGTGGTCCGCCCGAATTCCTCTGCTGTACGAACCTCTTCATCTAAGAGTAACACTTGCAGCATAAGTCCTCAATTATTTTCTGGATGTACTCCAATCTCTATCTTCCTCTACACTTCTTATCTCCTGCAGCTCCGCCTAGTACCATGGAACTTATTCGCTGATGTCTTAACTGATGTCGTATCATCCTGTCCCTTCCCTTTGTCAATGTTTTCCATATATTCCACTCTTCTCCGATTCTGCGCAGAACCTCCTCATTTCTTTCTTTATTAGTCCATCTAACTTGCAACATTCGTCTGCAGCACCACATCTCAAATGCTTCGATTCTCTTCTGTTCTCGTTTTCCCATAGTCCATGTATCACTACCATACAGTGCAGTGCTCCAGTATAAGTCTGCCTTTGACGTCCACTTTGCTCTGTCCGTCTATCTATCTATATCCGAATCCCGCTCCAGCTACTGCCTGGTCTGGGTGTTGACGAGTCCTCTCCATTTGGCTCGGTCCTCCCACCACTTTTCTCCCTCCACTTGCTGCCAGGTCACACCTCTCCTTTCTGCAGATATTCTCACTCCCATTTTCCACCGTGTTCTTTTGCGCCCTCTAGGTCTTTTCCCATCCATCTTTAGTTCTTCCATAATTTTGGGGAGTATCTGCCCATGCATCCTCTTAACATGCCCATACCATCTTAATCTCCTCCTTTCAATTTCTTCTCTCATACTTTCTTGTTTAAGGTCCTTTCTAATCTCTACATTCCTTACTCTGTCCATTCTTGTTTTTCCCTTAACTGCTCTGAGAAATTTCATTTCCCCTGCTTGCAGTCTGCTCCAGTCACTTTCTGTCATTCTCCATGTTTCTCCACCATAGGTGACAATAGGGATGTAATAATTCTTATACATCAGGAGTTTTGCTCCTTCTGAAACTTCATTATTGCAAATCAGGTGTTTTACTGTTTGGTAGAAATTGCCTCCCTTCTGTAACCTCCTATTAATTTCGTTAGTTATTCTTCCATCCCTAGATACTTCACTCCCTAAATAAGTGAAACTTTCTACCACTTTGAGGGGTTCTCCATTCAAGGTAATATTTCTGTTGATCCCTTTCTCTCTTCCAAATACCATTACTTCACTCTTATCTTTATTTATTTTTAATCCATAAATTTTCATTATTTCCTTCCACGCATCAAGCCGTAACTGTACATCTACCTCTTTATCACCCCATATTACCATATCATCTGCAAAAATCATCTTTTTGTCTTTTTCTTTTACTATAGAATAGAAGCTTTCGAAATGTGGTGCTACAGAAGAATGCTGAAGATAAGGTGGGTAGATCACGTAACTAATGAGCAGGTACTGAATAGGATTGGGGAGAAGAGAAGTTTGTGGCACAACTTGACTAGAAGAAGGGATCGGTTGGTAGGACATGTTTTGAGGCATCAAGGGATCACAAATTTAGCATTGGAGGGCAGCGTGGAGGGTAAAAATCGTAGAGGGAGACCAAGAGATGAATACACTAAGCAGAGTCAGAAGGATGTAGGTTGCAGTAGATACTGGGAGATGAAGAAGCTTGCACAGGATAGAGTAGCATGGAGAGCTGCATCAAACCAGTCTCAGGACTGAAGACCACAACAACAACATCTCTTTAACTGCCTTATTCATTCCCTCCATCACAACATTAAAAAGTGCAGGAGATAGAATACTTCCTTGCTTAAGTCCTTGTCTTATTTCGAAGTCCGTCATTGGTTATTTTCCTGCTAAGGTAGCAAAATTCATTGACTTGATCTGCTTCGTTACCATCAATTCTCATGTTAAATTTCGCGCTGTTCTAATTTCTGTTACTTCTCATTACTTTCTTCGATTTACTCTCAATCCATATTCTGTACCCGGTAGACCAATCGTTCCATTCAGCAGATCGTGTAATTCCTCTTCTCTTTCACTCAAGACAGAAATATCATCAGCGAATCGTATCGTTGACATCCTTTCACCTTGAATTTTAATTCCACTCTTGATCCTTTCTTTCATTTCTATCATTATTTCTTCGGTGTATAGATTAAAAAGTAGGGGCGAAAGACTACATCCCTGTTTACACACTTTTTAATACGACCACTTCGGCATTATTTTCCTCTCTAATTATTCCCCCTTGGTTGTTGTACAAGTTATATATTGCCCATCTCTCTCTATAGCTTGCCTATTTTCCTCAGGATTTCGACAGCTTGCACTATTTTACACTCGAACGTTTTTTCCAGGTCGACAAATTCTATGAAAGTGTCTTGATTTTTCTCATTTTTGCTTTCATTGCTAGCCGCAACGTGAGAACTGCTCTCTAGTGCTTCTACCTTTCATATACCCAAACCGATCGTCATCTGACACATCCTCAATTTTCTTTTCCATTCTTCTCTACATTAGTCTTGTCAACAACTTGTATGCATGAACTGTTAAGCTGATTGTTCTCGCACTAGTCGGCTCTTGCAGTCGTCGGAAGTGTTGATGATATTTTACCGAAAGTTAGATGGTATATCGCCAGACTTACACATTCTTCATACCAACTTGAATAGTCGTTTTATTTCCACTTCGCCCAACGATTTTAGAAATTCTGATGGAGCGTTGTCTGTTCCTTCCGCTTTATTTGATATTAAACCGTCAAAGCTCTTTTAAATTCTGATCCCGATACTGAATCCCCTATCTCGTCTGTATCGACCCCTGTTTCTTTTCCTGCCACATCTACATCTACATCTACATTTATACTCCGCAAGCCACCCAACGGTGTGTGGCGGAGGGCACTTTACGTGCCACTGTCATTACCTCCCTTTTCTGTTCCAGTCGCGTATGGTTCGCGGGAAGAACGACTGTCGGAAAGCCTCCGTGCGCGCTCGAATCTCTCTAATTTTACATTCGTGATCTCCTCGGGAGGTATAAGTAGGGGGAAGCAATATATTCGATACCTCATCCAGAAACGCACCCTCTCGAAACCTGGACAGCAAGCTACACCGCGATGCAGAGCGCCTCTCTTGCAGAGTCTGCCACTTGAGTTTGCTAAACATCTCCGTAACGCTATCACGCTTACCAGATAACCCTGTGCCACATCAGTATACATAAGATAATTGAAAAATATTCTGTTCTAGCAATACGGTGACGTGTTGAAAGAAATGTCGGTTTCTTCGCCCAGATAATCGGGGCGAAAGCGTGGACCAAAATGGACTTTTGAAGATATAGCAAAACGGATACTTATGCTAATAGAGAATTCACTTTAGAAAGCCGGCATCAAAGTCCGATGGAAATCATACGTAGCCTACCATTTTAAAAAATACGGTTTCTAGAGAAATTCTTTTAAAATTTTGGGTTACAGTGTTCGTAGTGAAGCTAAACGCACTTCCTGTGAGTTACCCCTGGGCCATACAGCAATCCTTCAAGATCCGAAAGTGGGCTACCATCCATCTTCTCCTTGGCCATGGCGGTCCCGGGGCCTCTTACGCCGCTTCTGTCATCCGCAGTTATGCTTGCTCGATACGCTTTTCGCCCGCTGTTGTGCAGACGTTTTAACAGGTTGGTCCTATCTCAACGTCGAGCGCGTTAGTTAATTCCGTACTGACAGTTAGGCTGTCGCTGAAATTGCACGCAGCCACAACGACCGCGATGTAGACTATTTTTTTCCCGCAGTGTGTGGTTTTCGGAGACACTTTGTAACTCGATAACAGAGTTTCTAACGAACATGTGGTGAACATTGCAGTAAAGTGGGAATTCCAGGGAACATATTAGGAAAAAAAAAGAATTTTTGAATTTTTTAACGAGGAATAGCCATTTAAAAAATGGTTCAAATGGCTCTGAGCACTATGGGAGTCAACTGCTGTGGTTATCAGTCCCCTAGAACTTAGAACTACTTAAACCTAACTAACCTAAGGACATTACACACATCCATGCCCGAGGCAGGATTCGAACCTGCGACCGTAGCGGTCTTGCGGTTCCAGACTGAAGCGCCTAGAACCGCTCGGTCACACCGGCCGGCTGTAGCACCGGCAGTGGAAGATGTACAAAGCGCGTCGTCGTCAGAAGGACCCAGGAAAGAGTGCAGTGGTTGTCCCACCAAGGCTGTTGATAAAATATCGATATACATAGGTGGTATTTTTTTTTCATCGATATAGGGATACCGAAATAACTGTATGGAGTGCAGTTTTTTTTCCATTGTACTTTATCGCATTTTTAGATAGATATTTGAAGCTGTTCTTTTGAAACAGTAGCAGAACATTTTACTTTCATGTATGATGGAGTCTTACTGCTTTTTAGCTTTCATGAGGTTCTGTCTTTGTCTTTGACTATGTGAATGAAGTACAGATGGCAGATGCCGCGAAGAAGTAATCCGAATGCACGGGAGGGGGAGGGGGGTGACGGTGTGAATGGAACAAGACATCCGATGTGAAACAGTAGCATACTAGTCGCATTAAAAACAATTTGTAATGCAGCTAGTGTGCTGTAGCTGATGAACAGAAATCCGAATGACAAAATTTGTCTTTGCGGTGGGCGAAAATTTATACACTACAACTGCTAGTTCGCTGGCGTTTGCAGAAACGAAAAGACAGGGAAGTCAGCATGAAGTGTTACAGACAAACCGGATATGAGACGAAACCGAACGACGGACACATCGGACACAACACATTTTATTGTGCCCCTTACCTGCAGTTACCATTGTTAGGAAATTAGTTATCGCCAAGCGTGAGCGCGCATCATCTTCCTTTCAGTTAGCCGGGCATTTTGGCCGAGCGGTTCTAGGCGCTTCACTCCAGAACCGCGCCGCTGCTATGTTCGCTGATCCGAATCCTGCCTCGGACTTCGATGTGTGTGCTGTCCTTACGTTAGTTATGTTTAAGTAGTTCTTAGTCTAGGGGACTAATGACCTCAGATGTTATGTCTCATAGTGCTCAGAGCCAATTGAACCATTTTCCTTTCAGTTCTAGCTCTAAGGGGGATAAACTGGCTGCTAGCTTGTTGATGTACAAAATATCTAATTATAAATCAATATTTAAATAAGTAGATCTGAAGCTAGCAATATACAAACATCAAAAAAAGTTTTGCATCATCTCGTTTCCGAGAGCTCCGGAACCTGTAGAGAAAATTGAAATAGAGGTCATCATAAAAATCATTTCTGCCCTCTTTATTGCTCATGAAAACCACACATTTCATGTTGTACCACCATTCAGCGAGATCTTCAGAAGTGTTGGTAGAGATTGCTGCACACACCGGTACGTCTAATACCCAGTAGTACGTCGTCTTGCATTTATGCATGCGTGTATTCGTCGTGGCATACTATCCACAAGTTCATCAAGGCGCTGTTGTTCCATATTCTCCCACTTCTCAACGGCAATCACACGTAAATCCCTCAGAGTGGTTGGTGGGTCACTTCGTCCATAAACAGTGCTCTTCAATCTATCCCAGGCATGTTGGGTAGTTTTCATGTCTGGAGAACAAGCAGGCCACTCTAGTCGAGTGATTTCGTTATCCTGAAGGAAGTCATTCACAAGATGTGCACGATGGGCCGTCCATGAAGACGAATGCCTCGCCAATATGCGGCCGATATGGATGCACTATCTGTCGGAGGATGGCATTCACGTATCGAACAGTCGTTACGGCGCCTTCCCTGACGACCAGCGGCGTACGTCAGCCACACATAATGCCACCCAAAACAGCAGGGGACCTCCACCTTGCTGCACTCGCTGGACAGTGTGTCTAAGGCATTCAACCTGACCGGTTTGCTTCCAAACACGTCCCCCACGATTGGCTGGTTGAAGGCATATGCGACACTCATCGGTGAAGAGGACGTGATACCAGTCCTGACTGGTCCATTCAGCATGTTGTTGGGCCCATCTGTACCCCGCTGTATGGTGTCGTGGTTGCAAAGGTGGACCTCGCCATGGACGTCGGGAGTGAAGTTTCGTATCATGCAGCCTATTGCGCACAGTTTGAGTCGTATCACGGCGTCCTGTGGCTGCACGAAAAGCATTATTCAACATGGTGGCGTTGCTGTCAGGGTTCCTCCGAGCCGTAATCTGTAGGTAGTGGTCATCCACTGCAGTGATAGCCCTAGGGCGCCCAGAGCGAGGCATGTCATCTACGCTTCCTGTGTTCTGTATCTTCTCCATGTCCGAACAACAACAAGATCGCTTTGTTTCACTCCGAGACACATACCATGTTGAGAGCCCTTCCTGGCACAAAGGAACAATACGGACGCGATCGAACCGCAGTACTGACCGTCTAGGCATGGTTGAACTGTAAAGAACACGAGCCATGTTCCTCCTTCCTGGTGGAATGACCAGAGCTGATCAACTGTCAGACCCCTAGCCTGTAATAGGCGCTGCTCATGTATGGTTGTTTACATCTTTGGGTGGGCATTGAGACACCTTTGAACAGTCAAAGCGACTCTGCCTGTGATACAATATCCACAGTCAACGTCTGTCTTCAGGAGTCCTGGGAACCGGGGTGATACAAAACTTTTTTTGATGTGTGTGTTTAAAAAGTGCAGCCAATATTCCTTTTTGGTCGATGTGTCGGTATTTCTTCTTTCGATATATCGCTACTTTTTCGGTATGTCGAGTGCTGATAATACACTCCTGGAAATTGAAATAAGAACACCGTGAATTCATTGTCCCAGGAAGGCGAAACTTTATTGACACATTCCTGGGGTCAGATACATCACATGATCACACTGACAGAACCTCAGGCACATAGACACAGGCAACAGAGCATGCACAATGTCGGCACTAGTACAGTGTATATCCACCTTTCGCAGCAATGCAGGCTGCTATTCTCCCATGGAGACGATCATAGAGATGCTGGATGTAGTCCTGTGGAACGGCTTGCCATGCCATTTCCACCTGGCGCCTCAGTTGGACCAGCGTTCGTGCTGGACGTGCAGACCGCGTGAGACGACGCTTCATCCAGTCCCAAACATGCTCAATGGGGGACAGATCCGGAGATCTTGCTGGCCAGGGTAGTTGACTTACACCTTCTAGAGCACGTTGGGTGGCACGGGATACATGCGGACGTGCATTGTCCTGTTGGAACAGCAAGTTCCCTTGCCGGTCTAGGAATGGTAGAACGATGGGTTCGATGACGGTTTGGATGTACCGTGCACTATTCAGTGTCCCCTCGACGATCACCAGTGGTGTACGGCCAGTGTAGGAGATCGCTCCCCACACCATGATGCCGGGTGTTGGCCCTGTGTGCCTCGGTCGTATGCAGTCCTGATTGTGGCGCTTAAATTGATGGTGCCTCCATGTCAGCAGGAGACCGTTCAAGCTGGTGGAGGCTCTGTAACGATGTGGGGCGTGTGCAGTTGGGGTGATATGCGACGCCTGATACGACTGTCACACGTGACACGTACGCAAACATCCTGTCAGATCATCTGCATCCATTGTGCATAGTCCATTGTGCATTCCGACGGACTTGGGCAATTCCAGCGGGACAGTGCGACACTCCACTCGTCCAGAATTGCTACAGAGTGGCTACAGGAACACTCTTCTCAGTTTAAAACACTTTGTAACCTCCCCCTCACTTATCGACCTTAATGACAGTGAAAAATTAAACCGCATGTACCTAATGGAAATTTGGGAAAAGCAATCGTCACCGAAGTTAATCTGTCGGTAAAGAGGGAGGAAAGGGTTACATCTAAATGAAAGGAAAAATGCAAATGAAACTGGTGGAAATTAATTTTGAAATGGGGTAAAGTTAATAAAGAAAGTAAATGTGCGGCCGTTACGTTAACAATTAACTAGCGGTAATTAAATATTTGAGATTTGGGGAAAATTACGGTCGCCAGTCCTATGGACAATTTCTATAGTAACTGAAAAAGAAAGGTTATTGCACATATAATCAGCACTAAAAGCGTGGCAACTGAAGGTTGACACGTGTTGTGTGAAAACTGAATGTTTGTCTGAAGTAATAAATTTCGCTACACCCTGACTTAATTTAGCAAAAGAATTAATAAAACTGGAAAATTGAAAGTTAGTTTAGTGACTGAAATTAATAGTGAACTTTGTTTCTGAAGCATATCGAAATTCAGTAAAATACAGTTAGTCTTGGGCTACCTCAACAATCATTTCAAAAGCTACTTGAATCTACGCAATTTAGAAATAAGAGATTTAACTTCGAACTTGAATTAAATGATTCTGAACAATTAACAACAGTAAAATTTAGTACGTACCAAGCTGAGCTGCAGTCACAGGTAAGCTAAAATATGCTAACAAAACTCGCACTCTTAATTTGCGCTTGTGTAATCTAAATATTGTAGCCAGCTATGAATACTTTAACTGAACTTTGAAATTAAGGCAGTGAAATTGAATTATATTATTTTAATGCTGGCGTTTGAATTTCAACGACACTCGGGTTCATTTCGGAAAAGGAAGGGACCCTGCTTGGCAATGCAATTGGGACAATGAGCAACAAAGGTTCATGCTACGTTGCTGTAATTTTGTGATTTGAACAGTTTGAAAAGCTGAGGTCTGCCATACAGTTCTGAAACTTTACGTGCTTTTAGTCTTCCTTGTTGGTTGATTGAAGGTTTGAAATCGTCGATCGAGCAGGTGGCGACAGTCACTCATTGTCGGCCGTCGCTGTTGCAGAAGCTGGATGCTGGCGCGCCTTCTTCTCGACACGGTCACCAGGCGAAACGGGCTCTTGATGTACGCCAGCTAATGCTTCCCGTCCGCGACACCGTGCTAGAAACTACCATAGCCAGTCGATCGCAATTACATGCTGCCAAACCCCGAAAGCCCGGCAACTTGCGGGAGCGTCACACAACACACCTGCTCAATCGCACTACTCCAACCAGACTCCCCCTCGCTGCCCGCGCTCCACGCGGCAGAGTGAACACAGCCAAAGATCCTACACACTTTCGTTCTTCACACGACCTATCGATGTATTCGTTCGATAGCATAGTTTTCCCTAGGCAAGACCCAGCGTAAAATACAAATAATATTTACAAAACAAACCAATTATACATCGACATAAATGCATATATATATATATATATATATATATATATATATATATATATTAAAACAATTACAATATATAAAGACACAGAAATGTTATATCTTCAGGTAACAAAATAAGGAAAAAATTATGGTACAATAGATGGAAATAGGAGGATATGCATTTCCGGCGTTACAACTTCCGCTGGCCACCAGATTCCCTGCAACGAGCTGTTCAGAAGAGAACTCCACCACCTCGTACTCTTACGTATTTATGAATACCCACACAGGTTTCTGGTGTCTGTTTACTCCAGCACTACTTCAGACCTTAGTCGAGTCCATGCTAAGTCGTTTTGTGGCACTTCCGTGTGATCGCGGGGCCCTGCGCGATTTTACGCAGGTGTACCAGTTTCTTTGGCTCTTCAGTATATATTGTCTTTCCACATAGTTACCACAATGTAGCGCATAACTTGAAAATTAATTGGTCGGTTGATGAAATATTCTGCTCTTGTTATTTGCACGTCAGTTTCTGAATGTAAGTTATTATTTTCTGCCCTTTCCACAAAAATTTAGAATTTTATTTGTTCCTAATGTTCCAGAATATCGACTCTAGAGATATTCATTGAGTTCGCTTTGCCCCAAAATTACATTAGCAGTTTTTCACGAAAAAAATGAATGAGTGGGTCCATGAAGTCCCGAGTGTAGGTAACATTGGCCCTTGTTTTTAATGGTACCGCAGGAACATATGTGGAGCTTTTTGTTTCATATCTTTCTTCGTTGATGGCACAAGTTTCTTGTAATATCTCTTTATATTCGATGAATTATTCTGATGCAATTCTACCCTTGAATGACGTTTACTAATTTTCTATCTTCATACTCGCAGAATCCATGCGCAAAGTAGTTTCATACAATAGCTATGCCATGAGCGCATAATTATTCTTTGTAGTGCTCTCTCTGTTGGTTGTTAGAAAAAAGCTTCCGGGATTGTCTTCGTGCCGATTAGCCTGAGCATTGTTTGAAGAATTGTAATCTGAATATTGAGATTTATGACAAAAGATAACTGATACGAAATTGTACGATTAAAAGGGAAATATATATATATATATATATATATATATATATATATTGCTCCTTCATACAAAAGGTGTGTAACAATTTACATTATTTCACATTTGAGAATTAATGATATTCATCGATATATTGCGTAGTTGTTAATCAGAAGGGAACTTCCGAAACACTGGATACGAACCTGCATTTAATAATCCAAGAGCTCCATTACTTCTTCGGAAGGTTAAACTTCATCAAAGCCAAATATCTGCTTGATCTGGGGTTTCCCGACTGATTATACAACGCTCCCAAAAATACGAGGCATTTCATTTGTACGGATTAGCAGACTGCCGCAAAGCACGAGCCTGCAGGGAAGAAGAATCATCGCCTGATTTCATTCTGACAAGTAAAATTTCTGAATCATGTTGAGTGACTGCCTTTGACTGTGTTTCCTATTATGAATGATTGATTGCTCGAACGAATTGAGAACTACATAATTACATAAATAGGAGGAAAAATTACACTTTCACTATACCAGAAAAAGTATTCGAAATTTTCTCTCTGCCACTATCCCGTGTCTTCCTGGCACATGCAAAAAGAAAGCATAAATTGGGCCAAAGTGGCCCGGGTTAATGGTGCTGAAGGACCGTTAGACTCCTCCAGCATTTCTTAGTAAGTCGAAAACATAGCTTTGTGGTTCAAATGGCTCTGAGTACTATGGGACTCAACTGCTGAGGTCATAAGTCCCCTAGAACTTAGAACTACTTAAACCTAACTAACCTAAGGACAACTCACACATCCATGCCCGAGGCAGGATTCGAACCTGCGACCGTAGCGGTCGCGCGGTTCCAGACTGTAGCGCCAGAACCGCTCGGCCACCAGCGGCCGGCATAGCTTTGTGAGTAACAGCACAACATGCCGTTCACCATCTCTCGAGAATAAACTGTGTCCATTCACAAGAGGATTTTGGATGCCAATAACTGCGCCGCACCATACAAGGCGGGCGTTCGTATTTTTGTTTACAACCTCCAGCGCGTTTATCTGTGAATGCCACTGCCCTCGCCCCTCTTCCAAAACAAATAGGGGTCAGCGCTCTGAGGGTTCCTCCAGCTCGCTGCCGCGTACCTGCTGGAGTGGCAGCGGCGCGCCGGACGTCCAAAACAAGCGCCGGGGGCCAGCGACCGGCCGACATTTGCATTTCAATCTGGCGCTACGGCCGCGGCGTCCGGACTGCGGCGTAATGAAGCGCGCCGGTCAGCCCCGCTGCAAAAACACGGCCCCGCCTGGCCGCTGCCACTGGCCGCTAGATGGCCCTTCCCGGGGCTCTCCACCTTGCGGTCGGCCCCGCCTGCCCACCACACAACACCGTACCAGAGTCTCGAGGCAAGGAGTGGCGAAACTGCCACAGTTTTTCTGCAACTCAACTACTGCAGTGCCGCCAAGCGGCCGGCCTGTATAAACACGCTGAGGAACGATTGTGTGTCCTGTGTGTGTGGAGTGGAGAGCCACGTTCAAACAAAGCCACTCTGCAGCGGAGTGTGCGCTGATATGAAACTTCCTGGAAGATTAAAACTGTGTGCCCGACCGAGACTCGAACTCGGGACCTTTGCCTTTCGCGGGCAAGTGCTCTACCATCTGAGCTACCCAAGCACGACTCACGACCCGTCCTCACAGCTTCAATTCTCCCAGTACCCCGTCTCCCACTTTCCAAACTTCACAGAAGCTCTTCTGCGAAACTTGCACAACTAGCACTCCTGTAAGAAAGGATATTGAGGAGACATGACTTAGCCATAGCCTGGGGGATGTTTCCAGAATGAGATTTTCCCTCTGCAGCGGAGTGTGCGCTGATATGAAACTTCCTGGAAGATTAAAACTGTGTGCCGGACCGAGACTCGAACTCGGGACCTTTGCCTTTCGCGGGCAAGAGCTCTACCATCTGAGCTACCCAAGCACGACTCACGACCCGTCCTCACAGCTTCAATTCTCCCAGTACCCCGTCTCCCACTCTCCAAACTTCACAGAAGCTCTTCTGCGAAACTTGCACAACTAGCACTCCTGTAAGAAAGGATATTGAGGAGACATGACTTAGCCACGGCCTGGGGGATGTTTCCAGAATGAGATTTTCACTCTGCAGCGGAGTGTGCGCTGATATGAAACTTCCTGGAAGATTAAAACTGTGTGCCGGACCGAGACTCGAACTCGGGACCTTTGCCTTTCGCGGGCAAGTGCTCTACCACCTGAGCTACCCAAGCACGACTCACGACCCGTCCTCACAGCTTCAATTCTCCCAGTACCCCGTCTCCCACTTTCCAAACTTCACAGAAGCTCTTCTGCGAAACTTGCACAACTAGCACTCCTGTAAGAAAGGATATTGAGGAGACATGACTTAGCCACAGCCTGGGGATGTTTCCAGAATGAGATTTTCACTCTGCAGCGGAGTGTGCGCTGATATGAAACTTCCTGGAAGATTAAAACTGTGTGCCGGACCGAGACTCGAACTCGGGACCTTTGCCTTTCGCGGGCAAGTGCTCTACCACCTGAGCTACCCAAGCACGACTCACGACCCGTCCTCACAGCTTCAATTCTCCCAGTACCCCGTCTCCCACTTTCCAAACTTCACAGAAGCTCTTCTGCGAAACTTGCACAACTAGTACTCCTGTAAGAAAGGATATTGAGGAGACATGACTTAGCCACAGCCTGGGGGATGTTTCCAGAATGAGATTTTCACTCTGCAGCGGAGTGTGCGCTGATATGAGACTTTCACCACGATGGTGGTCGAAGTGGAGAGAATATAAAACGTAGACTGGGTATGGCAAGGAAAGCGTTTCTGAAGAAGAGAAATTTGTTAACATCGAGTATAGATTTAAATGTTAGAAAGTCGTTTCTGAAAGTATTTGTGTGGAGTGTAGCCATGTATCGAAGTGAAACATGGAAGACGAGTAGTTTAGAGAAGAAGAGAATAGAAGCTTTCGAAATGTGGTGCTACAGAAGAATGCTGCAGATTAGACGGGTAGACCACGTAACTAATGAGGAGGTATTGAACAGAATTGGGGAGTTGAGGAGCTTGTGGCACAACTTCACTAGGAGAAGGAATCGGTTGGTAGGACATATTCTGAGCCATCAAGGGATTATCAGTTTGGTATTGGAGGGCAGCGTGGAGGGTAAAAATCGTAGAGGTAGACCAAGACATGAATACACTAAGCAGATTGAGAAGCATGTAGGTTGCAGTAGGTACTGGGAGATGAAGATGCTTGCACAGGATAGAGTTGCATGTAGAGGTGGATCCAACTAGTGTCTGGACTGAAGACCACAACAACATATGGAGACTGGAGGTTTCAAGAGAAGGGGGCAATGGATATGCAAGCAAGCGAGCAACCCGTTGTCGTGATCCAGTGGTCTACACAGTGAGTCACATTGGTTGAATTGTAATGTCGACAAATTGAGCAGCTTGTTGGCGTCTTTACGGAGCGTTACTCGCCGTGGAGTGACCTCGTCGTCTGCAGAGCGTGACGTTTCCAGTGGAGCTGCTCGGTGCAGCTCGCCCAGATTCGGCGGTGCCTTACCTAAGTGGGCGCCTCTCGCATTCGGCTCTCGGACCGTCGCCACGGGCGGCCGCGATTGCGCGCGCGCTTGCTGCCGCGCGTGGCTGAGTTTGCCGGAGTCACCGCGCTTAACGAAGCCGAGCTGTGCCAGTGATAGCGTCCAAGCCAGGACGGGGTGGTGCGGCCATCTGCCAAAGCCTGCTCGTGGCTGAATCACTGCAGCCTCTCTCTCTCTCTCTCTCTCTCTCTCTCTCTCTCCCTCCCTCCCTCTTTCTCTCTCTCTCTCTCTCTCTCTCTCCGCAGCGCACGTGCGGTACCAAGGCTCAAGGCTCATCGTATCCTGACGTAGGTGCAAAATGCTCAGTTCATCCTTGTGGAGGATCCCATTGTCAGAAAGGAGCATAACCTCCAATACCGAGCGCTACAGTTCAGCTTCAATTTTTTTTTCCTTTATTGGATTTCGATTCCCCCCCCCCCCCCCCCCGAAGGGGGCGGGCTGGCAGCAGCTTAGTACGCCGCCCTTCAGCCTACAGAATTGTTAAAACACAAGAAGATAAGAAACAATAAAAACAGGCCATAAAACGGTGACGTAAAATGTAAAAACGGCAGAAAATTGTGGAAAGTTAAAACATAAAACAAATGGTGGGCGATGATAATATCAGCCGGCCGGTGTGGCCGAGCGGTTCTAGGCGCTACAGTCTGGACATGTGCGACTGCTACGGTCGCAGGTTCGAATCCTGCCTCGGGCATGGATGTGTGTGACGTCCTTAGGTTAGTTAGGTTTAAGTAGTTCTAAGTTCTAGGGGACTGATGACCTCAGATGTTAAGTCCCATAGTGCTCAGAGCCATTTGAACCATTTGATGATAATCAAATACACAGGAAGCAGACTGGGAAAAAGTAGACAGACAAGCCGTTTAACAGTGCACCGCATCTAACGGAAGTTGTGGGTGATGGATCGGTAGCCAAGATCTATCGAGGCAATGCAGGACGTCCAAGATCTGGAAGATCTGAATAAAACACACACACACTTATATATATATATATATATATATATATATATATATATATATATATATATATATAGGGTGTTTCAAAAATGACCGGTATATTTGAAACGGCAATAAAAACTAAACGAGCAGCGATAGAAATACACCATTTGTTGCAATATGCTTGGGACAACAGTACATTTTCAGGCGGACAAACTTTCAAAATTACAGTAGTTACAATTTTCAACAACAGATGGCGCTGCAAGTGATGTAAAAATGGTTCAAATGGCTCTGAGCACTATGGGACTCAACATCTTAGGTCATAAGTCCCCTAGAACTTAGAACTACTTAAACCTAACTAACCTAAGGACATCACACACACCCATGCCCGAGGCAGGATTCGAACCTGCGACCGTAGCAGTCCCGCGGTTCCGGACTGCAGCGCCAGAACCGCTAGACCACCGCGGCCGGCGCAAGTGATGTGAAAGATATAGAAGACAACGCAGTCTGTGGGTGCGCCATTCTGTACGTCGTCTTTCTGCTGTAAGCGTGTGCTGTTCACAACGTGCAAGTGTGCTGTAGACAACATGGTTTATTCCTTAGAACAGAGGATTTTTCTGGTGTTGGAATTCCACCGCCTAGAACACAGTGTTGTTGCAACACGACGAAGTTTTCAACGGAGGTTTAATGTAACCAAAGGACCGAAACGCGATACAATAAAGGATCTGTTTGAAAAATTTCAACGGACTGGGAACGTGACGGATGAACGTGCTGGAAAGGTAGGGCGACCGCGTACGGCAACCACAGAGGGCAACGCGCAGCTAGTGCAGCAGGTGATCCAACAGCGGCCTCGGGTTTCCGTTCGCCGTGTTGCAGCTGCGGTCCAAATGACGCCAACGTCCACGTATCGTGTCATGCGCCAGAGTTTACACCTCTATCCATACAAAATTCAAACGCGGCAACCCCTCAGCGCCGCTACCATTGCTGCACGAGAGACATTCGCTAACGATATAGTGCACAGGATTGATGACGGCGATATGCATGTGGGCAGCATTTGGTTTACTGACGAAGCTTATTTTTACCTGGACGGCTTCGTCAATAAACAGAACTGGCGCATATGGGGAACCGAAAAGCCCCATGTTGCAGTCCCATCGTCCCTGCATCCTCAAAAAGTACTGGTCTGGGCCGCCATGTCTTCCAAAGGAATCATTGGCCCATTTTTCAGATCCGAAACGATTACTGCACCACGCTATCTGGACATTCTTCGTGACTTTGTGGCAGTACAAACTGCCTTAGACGACACTGCGAACACCTCGTGGTTTATGCAAGATGGTGCCCGGCCACATCGCACGGCCGACGTCTTTAATTTCCTGAATGAATATTTCGATGATCGTGTGATTGCTTTGGGCTATCCGAAACAAACAGGAGGCGGCGTGGATTGGCCTCCCTATTCGCCAGACATGAACCCCTGTGACTTCTTTCTGTGGGGACACTTGAAAGACCAGGTGTACCGCCAGAATCCGGAAACAATTGAACAGCTGAAGCAGTACATCTCATCTGCATGTGAAGCCATTCCGCCACACACGTTGTCAAAGGTTTCGGGTAATTTCATTCAGAGACTACGCCATATTATTGCTACGCATGGTGGATATGTGGAAAATATCGTAGTATAGAGTTTCCCAGACCGCAGCGCCATCTGTTGTTGAAAATTGTAACTACTGTAATTTCGAAAGTTTGTCTGCCTGAAAATGTACTGTTGTCCCAAGCATATTGCAACAAACGGTGTATTTCTATCGCTGCTCGTTTAGTTTTTATTGCCGTTTCAAATATACCGGTCATTTTTGAAACACCCTGTATATATATATACACTCCTGGAAACTGAAATAGGAACACCGTGAATTCATTGTCCCAGGAAGGGGAAACTTTATTGACACATTCCTGGGGTCAGATACATCACATGATCGCACTGACAGAACCACAGGCACATAGACACAGGCAACAGAGCATGCACAATGTCGGCACTAGTACAGTGTATATCCACCTTTCGCAGCAATGCAGGCTGCTATTCTCCCATGGAGACGATCGTAGAGATGCTGGATGTAGTCCTGTGGAACGGCTTGCCATGCCATTTCCACCTGGCGCCTCAGTTGGACCAGCGTTCGTGCCGGACGTGCAGACCGCGTGAGACGACGCTTCATCCAGTCCCAAACATGCTCAATGGGGGACAGATCCGGAGATCTTGCTGGCCAGGGTAGTTGACTTACACCTTCTAGAGCACGTTGGGTGGCACGGGATACATGCGGACGTGCATTGTCCTGCTGGAACAGCAAGTTCCCTTGCCGGTCTAGGAATGGTAGAACGATGGGTTCGATGAGGGTTTGGATGTACCGTGCACTATTCAGTGTCCCCTCGACGATCACCAGTGGTGTACGGCCAGTGTAGGAGATCGCTCCCCACACCATGATGCCGGGTGTTGGCCCTGTGTGCCTCGGTCGTATGCAGTCCCGATTGTGGCGCTCACCTGCACGGCGCCAAACACGCATACGACCATCATTGGCACCAAGGCAGAAGCGACTCTCATCGCTGAAGACGACACGTCTCCATTCGTCCCTCCATTCACGCCTGTCGCGACACCACTGGAGGCGGGCTGCACGATGTTGGGGCGTGAGCGGAAGACGGCCTAACGGTGTGCGGGACCGTAGCCCAGCTTCATGGAGACGGTTTCTAATGGTCCTCGCCGATACCCCAGGAGCAACAGTGTCCCTAATTTGCTGGGAAGTGGCGGTGCGGTCCCCTACGGCACTGCGTAGGATCCTACGGTCTTGGCGTGCATCCGTGCGTCGCTGCGGTCCGGTCCCAGGTCGACGGGCATGTGCACCTTCCGCCGACCACTGGCGACAACATCGATGTACTGTGGAGACCTCACGCCCCACGTGTTGAGCAATTCGGCGGTACGTCCACCCGGCCTCCCGCATGCCCACTATACGCCCTCGCTCAAAGTCCGTCAACTGCACATACGGTTCACGTCCACGCTGTCGCGGCATGCTACCAGTGTTAAAGACTGCGATGGAGCTCCGTATGGCACGGCAAACTGGCTGACACTGACGGCGGCGGTGCACAAATGCTGCGCAGCTAGCGCCATTCGACGGCCAACACCGCGGTTCCTGGTGTGTCCGCTGTGCCGTGCGTGTGATCATTGCTTGTACAGCCCTCTCGCAGTGTCCGGAGCAAGTATGGTGGGTCTGACACACCGGTGTCAATGTGTTCTTTTTTCCATTTCCAGGAGTGTAGACTGAAGTTTCAGCATGTGTTTCCTAAAACACCCTATATATATATATATATATATATATATATATATATATATATATATATATATATATATATATATATATGTGTGTGTGTGTGTGTGTGTGTGTGTATGATGTATGTATAAAACAAGACACTGATAAGTTGCTTTTCTACGAAATATAGTCACTAAGTTAAGGGACCCTTGCTGTCTAGGGCATAAATGAAATAAGACGAGAACTGTCTGCACAGAAATGTGCACTGGTTACATTATGACATAATATAAGGAGGCAGATATAACATACACCAGAAAACAGCGCACTGAGATATGGGGACAGCATCATGTGGGACGTCCCTCCACTGTTGACGTATCAGAATGAGAAATTAGTCCAGTGTCTATGGACTACGCCACATTGGCGGATGAGAGAAATAGCAGTAGGCGTTCCACGGTACGTGGTGCACCTGTCTACCACAGGCTATGGCAGTCGCGGGAGAAGAAAAGGCAGTCAATGTCCACTCCACGACCGGAGAGCCACATTTTTCGAGGCGCTCCCTGCGGCAGGCGCAGCAGGGACATCAGCGAGTCGGCAGCGCAGGTGAAGCGCCCGAGGAGAGCTATGCGGCGGCCAGCGCAGCAGAGCGGTTTATTGGCTGGCCGTCCAGAGGCCGCGTCCCCTAGCTGCCTGCTGGGTACGGTCCCCTACGGTCCACGAACTAAACATCAGTGTTCACCTTCACGATAACTTTAATGCGTGTGCCTCAGTCATGGTACCAACATCAACTGCACTACTGGCCATTAAAACTGCTACACCACGAAGATGACGTGCTACAGACGCGAAATTTAACCGACAGGAAGAAGATGCTGTGATATGCAAATGATTAGCTTTTGAGAGCATTCACACAAGGTTGGCGCCGGTGGCGACACCTACAACGTGGTGACGTGAGGACAGTTTCCAACCGATTTCTCATACACAAACAGCAGTTCATCGACGTTGCCTGGTGAAACGTTGTTGTGATGCCTCGTGTAAGGAGGAGAAATACGTACCATCACGTTCCCGACTTTGATAAAGGTCGGATTGTAGCCTATGGCGATTGCTGTTTATCGTATCGCGACACTGCTGCTCGCGTTGGTCGAAATCCAATGACTGTTAGCAGAATATGGAATCGGTGGGTTCAGGAGGGTAATACGGAACGCCGTGCTGGATCCCAACGCCCTCGTATCACTAGCAGTCGAGATGACATGCATCTTATCCGCATGGCTGTGACATCGTGCAGCCACGTCTCGATCCCTGACAAGACAACAAACATCTACACGAACAAATCGACGACGTTTGCAGCAGCATGGACTATCAGCTCGGAGACCGTGGCTGCGGTTACCCTTGACGCTGCATCACAGACAGGAGCTCCTGCGATGGTGTACTCAACGACGAACCTGGGTGTACGAATGGCGAAAGGTCATTTTTTCGGATGAATCAAGGTTCTGTTTACAGCATCATGGTAGCATCCGTGTTTGGCGACATCGCGGTGAACGCACATTGGAAGCGTGTATTCGTCTTCGCCATACTGGCGTATCACCCGGCGTGATGGTATTGGGTGACATTGGTTACACGTCTCGGTCACCTCTTGTTCGCATTGACGCCACTTTGAACAGTGGACGTTACATTTCAGATGTATTACGACACGTGGCTCTACCCTTCATTCGATCCCTGCGAAACCCTACATTTCAGCAGGATAATGCACGACCGCATGTTGCAGGTCCTGTACGGGCCCATTCTGGATACGGAAAATGTTCGACTGCTGCCCTGGCCAACACATTCTCCAGATCTCTCAGCAACTGAAAACGTCTGGTCAATGGTGGCCGAGCAACTGGCTCGTCACAATACGCCAGTCACTACTCTTGATGAACCGTGGTATCGTGCTGAAGCTGCGTGGTGAGCTGTACCTGTACACGCCATCTAAGCTCTCTTTGACTCAATGCCCAGGCGTATTAAGGCCGTTATGACGGCCAGAGCTGGTTGTCCTGGGTTCTGATTCCTCACGATCTATGGACCCAAATTGCGTGAAAATGTAATCACATGTCAAGTCTAGTATAATATATTTTTCCAATGAATACACGTTTATCATCTGCATTTCTTCTTGGTGTAGCAATTTTAATGGCCAGTAGTGTACAATACATTTTAGAACCGCCGATCGTTCGAACTACAAACACTCTGCGGGTTAGAAGTCTCATTGAGCTGTTGTGCACTCGACTGTTTGCATCATTTGCAAGCAAAGTCGCTACTCATGCGACCAAACTACACACCTCCAGTCAGGTTCTGCCTGTTTTCTTTGTTTGGTCCATTAAGACGCCCCGTATTAAGAGCCATTGTGAGCAGTTCCCCCGTTCACTCGAAAACTGGTTGAGATGGGCCTACGTCCACTGATAGCAGCAGTTTCTGCCGGGATGAGACCGACTGTTATTCACAAGATGCGACATTCTTCTCCGGTCCCTGTCAGTTAGGGTGCCGTTCTTACGCCGAGCTGGACGGATGCGAGGGGCATTATATATAAGTTGGACAGTCCACTTTCATTGACCATCAAATTGTGAAACCTTCCCGTCTCCTCTATACCTCTTTTGTTAATGATAACCTTCCCTTTTACAATAACCTATGTAACTTTCCCTTATGATTTCTATCTCTTGCTTAATAATAACAAATGAAATCTTCCCTTTGAAATTTATTCTCTTTCTCAATCTTCGCATACAAATTTAATTGGTGCTTATTAAAAGTGATTTTCTGATTATTTCGACGAAACATAGAATGTGTCGTCGTCGTGGCCCTCAGTCGTTATCTGCAATAACCCAAAACTGTTCCTTACCTTTTTTTACTGTTACTGGATCGCCATCTCACTGCTACATCGAACTGCGACGTGAATATACTTACTCTGCTTTACTATACTCTATTAACTGCTGGTGGGCTGTCATAATAAGTGGCTGTATTTATTACCAAAGCTGACATTATTCTTTATTAGCAAAGCTGACGTTGTTCTTTAATTTGACTGAAGTTACGTAATTCATAGTTACACTTTTCCTTGACAACAATAAAATTTTGCAAAGTTTTACGTTGATGGTTTTTGGGATGGATTATAATTAGAAATGCAATATTGCTGGCAAAAGTTAATTATATTATGAATGAAATGATTTTACAAACGTTCAAATGGGACTTACTTTTTACAATAATCTTACAACTAGCAATGTGCAAACATACCTTCAGTAGTCTTGAGTGTCTCAAAAAAATTAATTCAATAATATTAGTTCTTCTTATTATAATAGTTAGCTGATGTCTCTGTACATCCGTTTATAATCTCTTGTAAATCTTAGCTAGTGGCTGGCAGGCACACCGCTCCTCTCAACCTCTCGCTTCAGACCTGCTACCGACTCGCTTCACTTCTCGCTTACTACTGACTTCCTACGAACGCTGAAGTGCTGTCTCTCCTGCCAACAATGCTTTCTGGTGCAGACAATCCCTGCTACCATTACAAAATGTATCAATGCGCGGTCTTTCCCGCTCTTTTCTTAAAATGTATCCGTACGCGGTTTCTCCCGCCCTTTTTAAAATTATACAACAATACTTTGGTTCAGATATTCCCTGCTACCACAATTATTTCCAACATGACAAATATTAATTATTCCTACTTAATCCTATTAATAAAATATAAACGTCTTTCATAAATTGTGGTTTGACAATAGACAATAGAATTATACACGTCTTATAATTGGAGAACTTCATCAAGGGTGTGGACATGGGCACGTCTAAACAGGGTAACTCTCTTCCGCCATTCTGTCACGTGTGCCGATTCCAAACAACCGACTGGCGCTTACACACCAGTTCTCTATCATGACAGGCGTCAGAGGTGAAACGGCACCTAACCTGTTCTACGCACCAAAGTGACAAATTGTTTTCAGTACGACGTATCTTGCAGCTCTCAGATACTGAAGAAAAGTAATTTTTAATGTATAAAACCAAATACGCTGTCTACTTAGTGGCTGATTAATTTCGGGCTTTGCCCATTTTCACGAGCCACCTATTACAGGGAACAAAATTTTTTGTTGGTGGATGTGTCGAATGTAATGAATAATAAAGGTATCACTGGTAAAATGTTTCGTATGGTAACCACTTACGTATTTGTATTCAGGATATGTCTCCAGAGGCCAATTAAGGGACATTTTAGAAAAAATACAAATCCACGTTCACGCGACTCATCATCCAGAACAAATGCTAAATGAATAAACAGAAATACGCGGCAAACAATCCACAGAAAATTTCCATAGGCCTTTAATCAGCGTATGAAAGACACTCCATCCTGCACCAATCAAGAAAAACGCGACTACAAACTTTTCAAAAGAAACCTTCAATAGCACAGTAACCAGGATATGAATTGCACTCCATCCTACCTTAATCGCTCACCAAATGCCTTTAGAAATAGACGCTGAAAGCTGTAATAGCTTAATGTTACTGTCGCATGTGGATTCCATTGAATTGCGAATGCAATGCAACAATATCTCCCCTTTTAAATAGTACTGAAAAAGAAAAGAAAATTTATTTTACAACTGTGACACTCAACACATCCACTCAAAGCAAATTTTATTCTCTGGCTTGCGAAAATGGGTAAAGCCCTAAACTAGTCAGCCAGTAATAAACAGCAGCTTTGGTAGTAAAGATTCAAAAATGTATTTTCTTCAGAAGTGACAAGAGTGTTCATTTAAGAGGATGACTAATACTTTTATCCGGTGAGCTCATGTTGTCCACAACTTGTTCACCATATTCTGCTTAAAACTTACGGCTTCTGAAGATGACCAACATATGTCCGGAATATGTCAAGATGAAAAATGTAGTACAGTGTGTCTAAAAAATACAAAAATGTATTGTGTGGTAAAATCGTCTATATGCATGAATTTCTGAAGATACTATAAGCTAATTATCAATTGGTAATTGCTGCTATGTTGTACAGAGAACGCTATGACGAATGGTACTGTTTCACAAAGGAAGATCGCACTGTGGTGCTTACTTTTAATGGTCATAAGAACGCCAAAATGGCTGTATCGAAATAAGTGGTCGTAGGACAGCAAAGCAGCTGGAACCTTTGAACAGAGGAAAGGCCACTGGACTTCACGGCATACCAACACTATTCTACAGAGGCTTACGAAATAACTTGCCTCTTTTCCAGCAGCAGCGCACCGTAAGTCACCCGAAGAGCGAAACGTTGCCGACAATTGAATAGAATCACAAACCATTCCAGTTTTCAAAGAGGGCCGTGAAACAGACGCACAATACTGCAGGCCTGTATCTCTGACGTCGGTCAGTTGTAGAATTTTGGAACTCGTTTTATGCTCGTACGTTATGACATTTATGGAGGCTGATAATCTCCTCTGTATGAATCAACATGGGTTCCGAAAACACCAATCTTGTGAAACCCATCTCGCTCTGTTCGCCCACGGGACCCAGAAATCAGTAGATACATGGGCATACGTAGATGCCGTGATCCTTGACTTTCGGAATACATTCGAGACAGTTCCACACTGGCGCCTAATAAACATAGGTACGGAATATCAGACCATCTGTATGACTGGATAGAAGAGTTTCTAGCAAACGGAATACATGTCATTTTGAACGGAGAAAACTCTTCAGACGTAAAAGTGTATATAAATCGCCAAGCAGATCACGTCTGAATTTCCGTGAGGCTTTACGCGAATGATGCTGTTGCGCACGGAGAAAAATTGTAGCAAAGAACTGGAACACCTGCAGAGAATTGACGCTGGGTGCAGGGAGTGATAAGTGACCCTCAACATAAACAAACGTGCGAATACATACAGACCCGTCACTGTATGATTACACGATTCTAGACCAGTGACTGGAAGCAGTTAGTGGAAGTGTGCATACGGAGCGATTTGAAGTGGAATGACCTCATAAAATTAATTGCGGGTAAGGCCGCTGCCAGGCAGAGATTAATTGGAAGAATCCTCAGAAATTCTAGCCCATCAACAAGTTAAGTACCTTACAAAACACTCGTTCGGCAAGTACTGGAATGTTGCACGTCAGTATGGATCTGTACCAGATGGGATTTATAGGGGAAATAGAGAAGATCAAAAGAAGAGCAGCGATTTTCCTTACAGGTACGTTTACTAAGCATGAAAGCGTCACAGAGCTGATCGACGAACTCCAGCAGCAGACACTGTAAGAGAGCCGTTCTGCATCACGTTATGGTTTATTGTTAAAGTTCTTCATCGAGAAGAGAGAACATATTTATTGCTACATCTTTCATATAACTAGGGAAAAGACGCTGAATATAAAATTAGATTCACTTCGACACGGATGCTTACTAGTAATCGAGATTGGAACAGGGAAGAGGAGACGTGATAGTGGTACACAAAGTACCCTGCGCCACACACCGCAAGGTGGCTTGTGGAGTACAAACGCAGATGCAGTTGTAAATGCAGATGCAGAATAGCCTGGCGTGTGACTGGAATGTAGGAGTTACATTAGAGCTCAAAATGGGCAAGGTGTCCTGCAACCTCTTATCTGGTCACGACCATAACATGTTTACCTGACGCATGGTCATTCTATCTGCAAGGCTGTGCTTTCCACGTGGCATCTGATCAAGATGTGACGGAAAAATAAGCCAATGTCATCATCTTTGTTTTCCACAAGCGTTTTCAATAAATTTCGTTTATTTTCGTCCCTTTCCTTCCACGTTTTAATATCAGGTTCTCGTTACTACGAACTTTACTGCGTTTTCGTGTCTGTACTGGCACACGATGTTCCTCGTTTGTTAATTCAGATGTTTCACCACTATCTCCTGTTGTATTTCTTTGACCTCTGGTCTCCTTCTTTTAAAACAGGGCTTCACAACATACGTGCTCGCGGAGCAAGCTGTGAGCAGCAAGGCGCGAGGACGGAGCAGCGCGAGCATGCTACCCCCACTACCGGACCAGAGCGGAGAGTGGGGAGAGTCATTTGGGGTACACAACAGCTGCCGCCAGTCAATGTAAATCCGCGGCTACCTGCAGGGATATCACTCACGAATTATTACTGCGACAAATGAAACAAATAAAGGAGAATGTACACTTGCTGCATAATTTTATTAACTTAGTGTGTGCCTCTACCATCTGTAGACACTGAAACTAAAGAATTCCACGACAATCCTATATTTTCAACACTTTCTTCAACGCTACTTAAAATATCACCTCCGGTTGTAGTGTTCTTCATGGCTACTACATCGAGGAGCTGCTCCCTCACCTGAAGATCTCTATTAACACCTCTAATAAATATGGCAAGCTGCGCTGTTCCAGTGATATCAACACTTTCGTCCAGAGCTAGAGAATACGCCATAAAATCTTTACAGATATTTGCAAGCTGGCTCTGGACGTCGTCTGTCATGTCCTGTATGCGACGCATAATGGTCATGTTGGATAATGGCACAATCCGAAACTGTTCAACTTGAGACGGACACAAATGTTCCGCTGCAACTACCAAACATTATTTTATTAAATCGCCATCAGTGAAGGGGCGCAGGGATTTTGCTAAGAGCAAAGCAATTTCGTAACTCACTCTGAGAGCTGGCTGTTGATTTTTCTTCGTCGTCCAGATCTTCTTCGGATAGCTTCCTTTAAAGTTTAATAACGTCCTGTGCACGATCTGGTCCATCACATTTTCCACGTCCGTAGTCTTTCGCGTGGTACGACATATAATGTCGCTGCAAATTAAATTTCGTAAAAGAATTCAGCGTTTTGTGACATACTAAACATTTTGCAACACCATCTTTTTCTGTAAACAGATAAAATTCTTCCCAATGGGGGTTGAACTGCGAAACCATGGTTGGGGTTACACAACGGCGACTTGACATGATTCTTAACAAGCGAAGTGACTGTTAGAGCGGATCGTAGTACTTTAAACGTTACACAGTCGGCGCGAATTCAATAGGCACGCAGCGGCCCTATTCAAACGTGCGCGCGCATTTCCCCTCCCTCCCCTCCCTCCCTACTCCGCGACCTTGCAGCTGCTCGCGAGCACGCGCCTGAGCAGACGCGAGTACTCGCGCTCAAAACTGGCCAGTTGTTAAGCCCTGTTTTAAAAGCTTCCACTTCTTCTTACAGTCTTCATCTTTAAAAGGAAACTACACTAGTTACAAGCTTTCATTTGTTTCAGATTTGGCTACAGACGAAAGCTACCTGTCTGTTATTTGAAAATCGTACATCACCTACTTACATACCAAGAATTCTGAAACATGTACTGAAGATTTTAAGAATACGACTGCTGCCGCTATTGATGCCACCTCCTACTGAATCACATTTCAGACGTACTCATTAAAAATTGTGGCGTAAATGGAACATACATACTTGCGTCGGCGACATACTGGAAAACATAAAACATTTTTGCCTAAGAACACCAGAGAAGAATGGATCGCTATTTTTTAAAACAAAGTTTTGTTTTCAACCCATTTTTTTGTCGCAAATTGTAGATTCATTGGGCCTGATGCCGGCGCTTACGGAGAACAATCTGATGACAGGAGGTATAAACAATCGGACATGAGGAAGATGGAAGATAATAGCAGCAAAGAATTACCCTCGACTTAAGTGTTTAGCGGACGCAACTGTGATGTTACCCCATTTCCGGCTAGGAGACGAAACGTTTGATGTTGAGACTGTATAATGAACACAGCACAATAACGCTGTGTTCGGTGTGGGGCGACGGGGGGGGGGGGGGGGGGGAGTGGACTGCTGTAGCCTGTTGTGGGGTTGTGAACCACTGTGGGCTACGCCAGGGACGAAGCCTCTCCGTCGTTTCTAGGTCCCTGGTTTAATACACAATATGCTTCTTCCAGATGACGTTTTCATCAGTATGTACTTCAAACCTTTGGAGTATCCTACCATATCTACTTACTCCTGCCCATGTGCTACATCAGTTGTTGCTGTGACTCTGTTGTACAAAACAAAATACAAGAGTATATGAAGAGCACATCGATTCGGAGGACTTTCAGAAATCTAGCCTTTCATGGTCTGCAACAGCGGAAAGACTGGCCACAGTGCTGAAAATTACTCTCCAGATCAATGGGCAATACCAACCAGTTGGGAACTATACTGTTCAGAACCACGTGAGTGGTATAGGCTGGTGGGTGGGAGTTCAGTGCCACAGGCAAGAGCGAGTAGACTTCGCGATTCAGAGTTCGCTCATTGCCGAGCGAGAGGAACATAAGATAACGCTGGACTGGCACACCGGTACGGGCAGACGGCGGGCACAAGTGTTGGTGAACTTCACGGCCCGCTTGCTGGAGCAGGACGAGGCACCAGCACGGCCCAGCGCTGACGCCTGCCGGCTACTGCAGACGCCGACTTCCGGCTGGCTCCTCTGCGGTCAACGGCGACAAGGATCTATGGACCTAAATGGTTCAAATGGCTCTGAGCACTATGGGACTCAACATCTTAGGTCATAAGTCCCCTAGAACTTAGAACTACTTAAACCTAACTAACCTAAGGACATCACACACACCCATGCCCGAGGCAGGATTCGAACCTGCGACCGTAGCAGTCCCGCGGTTCCGGACTGCAGCGCCAGAACCGCTAGACCACCGCGGCCGGCCACTATGGACCTACATTGCGTGAAAATGTAATCAAATGTCAGTTCTAATATAATATATTTGTTCAATGAATACCCGTTCATCATCTGCATTTCTTCTTGGTGTAGCAATTTATGTCCCATAAGATTCTCAAAAGAACTTCTGTGGGGTTTGGAAGCTATGAGACGACGCACTGACGGTAGTGAAGCTGTGAGGACAGGTCGTGAGTCGTGCTAGGGTAGTTCAGCTGGAAGAGCACTTGCCCTCGAAAGGACAAAGTCCCGAGTTCGAGTCTTGGTCTGGCACACACTTTTAATGTGCCAGGAAGTTTCATCTACCTACGTATTCCGAAAGCATCCACACAGTGCTTGGCGGAGCATACCCTGTACCGCGGTTAAGGTACAGTTCCGAGCAAGGTGAGAAAGACCGGCCAAAACGGCGGACGGTAACATTGTCGCCTACAGTAGGTGCGTTGCGGAACGCACCGACAGACGACAAATGCAGTCGCTTGTAACAACTAGGCGGGGCGAGATGCCTGGTAACTCTACCGCAGTTATTACGCAGTTATTGGAAGAAAAAAACGATGACGTTTTATTGTTACATACGATGAAAAGACGAAAGTTTGCAGTGCTTTCACCCATACATATTATAAAACTGTTTGTATGCATGAAAGTTCCACACCTCCTCCTACAGTCGTGACTCGATTTGAACCAAACTCGGTTACTGTCTAGAAAGAAGGGCTACGGGCGTAAAATCACCTACCTATGAAAGAGATGGTGGTGGAGATTTGGGTGAAAAAGAAGTTTAGCCCACAGCGCGCAAATATTGCGAGGTGCCGGGGCTAGCAGTGTATTTAACACTAAATTCTTCTATAATCTTCATATGTAAATGATGCTCTAAGCCCCCCCCCCCCCCCCTATTCTAACTCCGACTTTTGCTGTTGCACATGGATTAAAAAGAAACGCGAACTGACTGTAATCGACCCTGCAAGTGGAGTAGAAAAGAGTTTGGCACCTGCAATAATTTAATTTGATAAATAAGTTAAATAAACGAAAGTTTCATTAACGTAGTGAGAAATGAAAGCGTTGCTCTACCGATTAACAGAATGAAAGTTCTGTCCAAAATAACAATATGATTTATTATGACTAAACTCAAAATAATAAACAAAACACATGAAACATTTACAATACATCAAATTGGCTCAAATTGGATACTCAAATAAATGCTGTGAAGGTGAAGTTGTCCCTAAACTAGATTGTGACATTTTTGACGAAGTGGTATGTGGAGCCAATTCCTTGCAACTCAAATCTAAAGAGAAATACACAGCCAACCCAACATTAATTGCTGCTACAGTAGTGAGAACTCAGACAATGAACACCCATTGCAGAACAAAGAAAAAGACGAACAGGCGCGCTCTGCTGAGCTCTGATTATCACCTAGCAAAATCCCTAATCTGCCGGTGCTGCGGACATACATTACCAAGCTGTCTTCTTAACTGCAAGCAAACGATCTGGCGCACCGGAGGCGATGGCTGGTTGCTTCGACGTCCCGTCGTGGTGATGATAAAGTCGAGAGTATAGCCCGAAACAAATTATCCTGGTCTGGTTGTTCCAGACTAAAGACTTCATAGCAATACAAATGCGCCTCTGAGGGAGACGAAGAAGGCTCGTCACACAATCACTGACGGTACAGTGATTGATTTTAACAAACGAAGTCACACAGTAACTCCGATACAGTCAACTTTAGCCAAAACTGCTCAAGACAGACAACATAGGCCGCTTGTACGCAGAACGCTCAATTGCCAGCTGTACTCGGAAAGTTACGTTGAAGTCGAAACTTTAGCAACTTTGTCAAACAGTTTTTGTTGTTGTTGTTGTGGTCTTCAGTCCTCAGACTGGTTTGATGCAACTCTCCATGCTACTCTATCCTGCGCAAGCTTCTTCATCTCCCAGTACCTACTGCAGCCTACATCCTTCTGAATCTGCTTTGTGTATTCATCTCTTGGTCTCCTTCTACGATTTTTATCCTCCACGCTGCCCTCCAATACTAAATTGGTGATCCCTTGATGCCTCAGAACATGTCCTACCAACTGATCCCTTCTTCTAGTCAAGTTGTGCCACAAACTTCTCTTCTCCCCAATCCTATTCAATACCTCCTCATTAGTTACGCGATCTACCCACCTTATCTTCAGCATTCTTCTGTAGGACCACATTTCGAAAGCTTCTATTCTCTTCTTGTCCAAACTGGTTATCGTCCATGTTTCACTTCCATACATGGCTACACTCCATACAAATACTTTCAGAAACGACTTCCTGACACTTAAATCTATACTCGATGTTAAAAAATTTCTCTTCTTCAGAAACGCTTTCCTTGCCATTGCCAGTCTACATTTTATATCCTCTCTTCTTCGACCATCATCAGTTATTTTGCTCCCCAAATAGCAAAACTCCTTTACTACTTTAAGTGTCTCATTTCCTAATCTAATACCCTCAACATCACCCGACTTAATTCGACTACATTCCATTATCCTCGCTTTGCTTTTCTTGATGTTCATCTTATATCTTCCCTTCAAGACACTATCCATTCCATTCAACTCCTCTTCCAAGTCCTTTGCTGTCTCTGACAGAATTACAATGTCATCGGCGAACCTCAAAGTTTTTATTTCTTCTCCATGGATTTTAATACCTACTCCGAATTTTTCTTTTGTTTCCTTCACTGATTGCTCAATATACAGATTGAATAACATCGGGGAGAGGTTAAAATCCTGTCTCACTCCCTTCCCAACCACTGCTTCCATTTCATACCCCTCAACTCTTATAACTGCCATTTGGTTTCTATACAAATTGTAAATAGCCTTTCCCTCCCCATATTTTAACCCTGCCACCTTCAGAATTTGAAAGAGAGTATTCCAGTCAACATTGTCAAAAGCATTCTCTAAGTCTACAAATGCTAGAAACGTAGGTTTGCCTTTCCTTAATCTAGCTTCTAAGATAAGTCGTAGGGTCAGTATTGCCTCACGTGTTCCAATATTTCTATGGAATCCAAGCTGATCTTCCCCAAGGTCGGCTTCTACCAGTTTTTCCATTCGTCTGTAAAGAATTCGCGTTAGTATTTTGCATCCGTGACTTATTAAACTGATAGTTCGGTAATTTTCACATCTGTCAACACCTGCTTCCTTTGGGATTGGGATTATTATATTCTTCTTGAAGTCTGAGGGTATTTCGCCTGTCTCATACATCTTGCTCACCAGATGGTAGAATTTTGTCAGGACTGGCTCTCCCGAGGCCGTCAGTAGTTCTAATGGAATGTTGTCTACTCCCGGGGCCTTGTTTCGACTCAGGTCCTTCAGTGCTCTGTCAAACTCTTCATGCAATCTCATATCTCTCACAGTTGCAATTAAATAAAAGTGTATTAGACAGCCAACAGAAGGCAGGCTGTCCAGAGCAGCGAGAGCTCAGTATTGTAACCCACTCCGACGAAAAGGTGAGAGCTGACACCTGAAGAGCACCCGTACAAACCGAACACAGAACATTCCTGCCCCCACGACAATGGCCGTGGTTAAACGTTCCAATCAGCAACTCGAAAACCAGCGGAAAATTCCACTCTATTGCCGAAGCACTACCATTCCACCAATGGAGATTCTTGGCGCCAATTTCTGCGCCGATTTTGCTACGTCACGGAGCTATGCCCTGAGCAAGCCAATCACAGTTACGATTTTGCAGAAGATGCGGGAATTTGCCCGCCAAGACTGCCTGGGAACAGAAGTCATTACCACGCCTCGCTGGCAGCCCGCCAGAAAGTGTTTTCACTAAGTTTCTGCGAAGCAATGGAATCTCTGGCCCAGCCGCTCCTTCAGGCCCCTGTGGGCGTGTTGCCGCCGCTCTTATGACAATGTCGGCGTCTGGGAAGCATCCACTCGACTCCCTCACACCCATCGGCTTAACCCTTCCAAGCTCAGCAGAACTCGCCTGTCACCGGATCACCCGGGTGACGAGAGACGCTGCGTGGGAAGTCTGCATGTGAAGGAATCGCAACTTTTCACTGCACGAAATTAGAGAGGAAAATCGAATTACTCAGAGTAAGATATAAATATGAGAGGGGGCTCCTGCCACCTCTCAATATCCAGACTTTATTCATCCAGTATTTTCGACCAACTTAACACATAATTACAAACCTATACGAATTTTCTCGCTAACGTCCCTCCCCCTCCCTCTTCCCCCCTTCCATCCACCCCCCTTGAACACACAAAATGATGAAAATAGTTTATCGCTTACTACATTTTCGTTGTTGATGCAGTTAAACTGGTGCATCAGGCATGACCTTTTAATTTATTACTTCTTTACTACCAACTCTATTCTAGCACACTTTGCAGATGGTATCCACATGCTCGTATACCGCTGAAATGGTTGAAATGGCTCTGACCACTATGGGACTTAACATCTGTGGTCATCAGTCCCCTAGAATTTAGAACTACTTAAGGGTCTCCGGAAAGGCTCAAAATCATGAAAAGTTCAATTTTTACTTTTTTGCGTTTTCTGAATCTGCAGACTATTACCTTTTAATAAATATATAATTTATTCAATTCCGAAGACTACAACTATTTTTAAATTTTTTTTGAAATGTGTTCTACATGCTCGTGACCCACTGTGGCGCTGTTAAACTGCTGTCAGATGGTGTTATTATTAACGTCCGTGTTCATCAGGTACATTTTAGTGATGTGAGATAAAGTATATGTTGTGGCTAACCTGTGATGGTTCAATATATATCGCTGGTGTGATTGTCGATTGTTTCATGTTTATTTACTCTGTCGTTATCTCGAAAATATTCGTAATTAATTCTGTTTCTTGAGTCTCTGTTTTGTTGAAGTATAATAATGAGTAAAAGTAAAGTTATTAGAAATCCTCTGAAGGCTTTTAAGAAAAGGAGAAATGTTGGAAAGCCAAAGGTATGTGTTATTACTGTAAACAATAAAGACGATGAAAATCCCCAACATAGCTTGTGTCCCAAAGAAGAACACAGTTGGTGTAAATATAACAAAGGATTGCTAACTGGTGAAGTGTACACTCATAAGCATAGTCTGCCTCATGCAATAATGGAGGTGATAAAACCTATTTTCAGAGACTTAGCAGCACCTGAACTGTTGAAAAAGTGTATTCACGGAAAAACTCAAAACCCCAATGAAAGTGTAAATAGTGTTATATGGTCGAGAATCCCCAAGACTGTATTTGTTGGAATAGAAACACTTCACTTTGGTGTGTATGATGCTGTTGCGACTTTCAATGATGGCAACATTGTAAGGTGCAAGGTATTTAGAAATATGGGAATGAAGATAGGTTCTAACATGGTACGAGCGATGCTTGCTTTAGACAAGGAACGCCTTCGGGCTGCAGACAGGGCTGTAAAGAGTCTAAAAATACAAGCAAGAGTAAACAGGAGGAGGAACAAGAGGAAGCTGGAGGAGAAGTTTGCAGAGGATGAAGATAATCCATCCTATGGACCTGGAATGCACTAAAAAGTTAATCCAATCTTTGTCGCTCGATTCCCAAAACTTTTATTTTCTCATACTAATTACATGTTTTCTAAGGATCTTCCAAACATATTTGTTTCAAACTTTCAATAAATGTTACACAGTACCTTCTGCATAATTTAACACAGCCTTTTTCTAAAAAAACTGTATATTTTTGAATATATAAATAAAAAATTGCAAAAAAAATGTTGTGAATTTTCATTACAATTGAAAAAAAAATCATCTTTAATAACTGAACTAAAATTTTGTAAAATCCCTGTGTTAAGTTGTAGCCCATATTCCAATAAATAATCTGTAAAAAGTTCAACTTCCTACCTCAAATACTTTGTGAGGAAAGATGTAATTTATAAGCGTTATTTTAAGATTGCAAGTATAGGGCGTTCCGGAGTCCCTTAAACCTAACTAACCTAAGGACATCACACACATCCACGCCCGAGGCAGGATTCGAACCTGCGACGGTAGCGGTTGTGTGGTTCCAGACTGAAGCACCTAGAACCGCTCGGCCACAGCTGCCGGGGTATGACGCTGAATGTATCTGCACTATAATATTACTGCAAGACGCCATAAGCATGGAGGTGCCTGAAAACGAAACTGCAGGACGTAATCCGCTAGAAATACAGGTGAAATGCCCGTGTGACATATTTTAAATATATGTGACATGTGACCAGTCTGGCTCCGAAGCACCCACGTAGTGAAAGTAAACGTCCAACTGAGAGTAATTAGTGGTACAGTCCGGCCTACACCTTCTTGCTGGCTACCAGTGCTTTCAAACATCTGTCCACCAGACCTCTGTCGAAAGGCTGCTCTTTACAACCTCTGTCAGCAAGTTTCTGAAAACAACTCGATCCCTATTCATGACGATTTGCTATCACTGCCCGGGAAAGGTCTCAAATCTAGAAGACCAGCGTACAGGGTGTTTCAAAAATGACCGGTATATTTGAAACGGCAATAAAAACTAAACGAGCAGCGATAGAAATACACCGTTTGTTGCAATATGCTTGGGACAACAGTACATTTTCAGGCAGACAAACTTTCGAAATTACAGTAGTTACAATTTTCAACAACAGATGGCGCTGCAAGTGATGTGAACCATATAGAAGACAACACAGTCTGTGGGTGCGCCATTCTGTACGTCGTCTTTCTGCTGTAAGCGTGTGCTGTTCACAACGTGCAAGTGTGCTGTAGACAACATGGTTTATTCCTTAGAACAGAGGATTTTTCTGGTGTTGGAATTCCACCGCCTAGAACACAGTGTTGTTGCAACAAGACGAAGTTTTCAACGGAGGTTTAATGTAACCAAAGGACCGAAAAGCGATACAATAAAGGATCTGTTTGAAAAATTTCAACGGACTGGGAACGTGACGGATGAACGTGCTGGAAAGGTAGGGCGACCGCGTACGGCAACCACAGAGGGCAACGCGCAGCTAGTGCAGCAGGTGATCCAACAGCGGCCTCGGGTTTCCGTTCGCCGTGTTGCAGCTGCGGTCCGAATGACGCCAACGTCCACGTATCGTCTCATGCGCCAGAGTTTACACATCTATCCATACAAAATTCAAACGCGGCAGCCCCTCAGCGCCGCTACCATTGCTGCACGAGAGACATTCGCTAACGATATAGTGCACAGGATTGATGACGGCGATATGCATGTGGGCAGCATTTGGTTTACTGACGAAACTTATTTTTACCTGGACGGCTTCGTCAATAAACAGAACTGGCGCATATGGGGAACCGAAAAGCCCCATGTTGCAGTCCCATCGTCCCTGCATCCTCAAAAAGTACTGGTCTGGGCCGCCATTTCTTCCAAAGGAATCATTGGCCCATTTTTCAGATCCGAAACGATTACTGCATCACGCTATCTGGACATTCTTCGTGAATTTGTGGCGGTACAAACTGCCTTAGACGACACTGCGAACACCTCGTGGTTTATGCAAGATGGTGCCCGGCCACATCGCACGGCCGACGTCTTTAATTTCCTGAATGAATATTTCGATGATCGTGTGATTGCTTTGGGCTATCCGAAACATACAGGAGGCGGCGTGGATTGGCCTCCCTATTCGCCAGACATGAACCCCTGTGACTTCTTTCTGTGGGGACACTTGAAAGACCAGGTGTACCGCCAGAATCCAGAAACAATTGAACAGCTGAAGCAGTACATCTCATCTGCATGTGAAGCCATTCCGCCAGACACGTTGTCAAAGGTTTCGGGTAATTTCATTCAGAGACTACGCCATATTATTGCTACGCATGGTGGATATGTGGAAAATATCGTACTATAGAGTTTCCCAGACCGCAGCGCCATCTGTTGTTGAAAATTGTAACTACTGTAATTTCGAAAGTTTGTCTGCCTGAAAATGTACTGTTGCCCCAAGCATATTGCAACAAACGGTGTATTTCTATCGCTGCTCGTTTAGTTTTTATTGCCGTTTCAAATATACCGGTCATTTTTGAAACACCCCGTATGAAATGGGAGTCCAAATGCTGTCCACAGGATTCGACCAGGACGCAGAGTGGAAACGCGAGTGACAAGCTACAAGAACCCGAAACCAAGAACTTGTAGACAATCTAACAGTTCCAGTTCCAGGCTTCCACCAACCGAGGGAGGTGTGGGTGCAGTTAAACAGATATCGGACTGAATAGGATAGGCGCAAATACAACATCCACAAGTGGGGCTTGTCAAGTGACAGTGTGTGCGAGTGTGGTGACACCCAAACAATGAGCCACATTGTGAATGACTGTCCAATCAGACGCTTCCCTGGTGGCACTGAAAAGCTCCATCAAGCATCCCACGAGACACTCCGCTGGATCGAGTCCTTCAAGATCCGAGTGTAGTCTGAGCCGTTTTAATATCTGTGTACTATATATAATTTCACATGTTCATTTTTATATGTATTTCTTTGTTTTGCTAAATGCGTATTACTGTAATTGATGCATACGATAATAATAATAATAATAATAACATGTGCGTACACGGGTGAACCAGTGGGTAACAGTTTAATTTCGTGCACAGTTTTAATGGAGATCAAATAAACCCGCAGGGTCTAAGAAATGCAATAACTGGTGACCAGTCTCAGTAGCTTAACTACAATCTTCAGAGCTGAGAACAGACAAACCAAAAAAAAAATATTGCCATAAGTAACAAAGCTATGCAAAAATTGCTATTCGATTACTTTTCAAAGATTTTACAAGGAAATAACATACCACATGTAGTATTATAAATGCGCTCGTAGTGTTCAAGACCGTTGCATCGTCCATAAAATTCCATTTTTTTTAATCTCCAAGTAAAATGTTATATGTACATCCTAAAACAACAATGTTACGTACTGGTAAAGAAATAAGAATAAGAAATATTTGTTTAGAGGAAGGCTGATTCGTTGAATGTCACACGCTATCTGAGACAGCGATTGAACAAAAAACCTGTACAGAGTCGTAACAAAAAAAATTATACGAGGTGTGGCTAGAAAAAAACCGGACTAGTACTGGTGAAACAATAAAACGAATGCAATAAGGCTGAAAGTCGCGTGGCCAGTCACGTGACTCTCGCTCCACCTACTGCTCGAGTTTCATCTGCCTCCTGCACTCAGTCTGCCCGTGGCGTCTGTTTTAAGTAGTTGACGTTTTGTCTGTGAGTGGGAAAATGTTGAGTGTACAGAAAGAACAGCGTGTTAACATCAAATTTTGTTTCAAACTAGGAAAATCTGCAAGTGAAACGTTTGTAATGTTACAACAAGTGTACGGCGATGATTGTTTATCGCGAACACAAGTGTTTGAGTGGTTTAAACGATTTAAAGATGGCCGCGAAGACACCAGTGATGACACTCGCACTGGCAGACCATTGTCAGCAAAAACTGATGCAAACATTGAAAAAATCGGTAAACTTGTTCGACAAGATCGCCGTTTAACAATCAGAGCAGTGTCTGAGTTAACAGGAGTTGACAAGGAAAGGTGTTAGGCAGATTCTTCATGAAAGTTTCAACATGAACAAAGTGTGTTCAAAAATGGCTCCAAAGTGTCTCACAATTGAACAGAAGGAATGCCGAAGAATGATTTGTTCTGACATCCTGCAAAACATTGAAAGTGATCCCACCTTCTTACAAAATGTTATTACTTGCGATGAATCGTGGTTTTTTACTTACGATCCCCAAACTAAACGCCAATCGATGCATTGGAAAACTCCTGGTTCTCCACGACAAAAAAAAGCACGAATGTCAAAATCGAAATTCAAGGCAATGATGATTGTTTTTTTTTTTTTTGACATCAAAGGGATTGTGCACATTGATTGGGTACCAGAGGGACAAACAGTGAATCAGCATTACTACATTAGCGTCCTGGCTACCCTACGTGAGCGAGTACGGAGAAAACGGAACGATTTGTGGAGAAAAAAGTCATTGATCCTTCACCAAGACAATGCCCCAGCTCACAGTGCGTTGTCAGTGAAGACGTTTTTGGCAAAACACAACATTCCCATCTTAGATCATCCACCCTACTCACCTGATTTGGCCCCCTGTGACTTTTTTCTTTTCCCTAAAGTCAAGTCAGCTTTGAAAGGAACTAGATTTGAGACTGTTGAAGCAGTAAAAGAAAAAGCGACGGAAGTAATGTATGGACTTACCGAAAATGATCTGCAGCATTGCTATGAACAGTGGAAAATTCGTATGGAGCGGTGTAGAGACCGAGGAGGAGAGTACATTGAAGGAGATAACATGAAATTGTAAATAATTGTAAATAAATGTTTTTTCCAGCATCAGTCCTGTTTTTTTCTATTGCTATGAACAGTGGAAAATTCGTATGGAGCGGTGTAGAGACCGAGGAGGAGAGTACATTGAAGGAGATAACATGAAATTGTAAATAATTGTAAATAAATGTTTTTTCCAGCATCAGTCCGGTTTTTTTCTAGCCGCACCCTGTACACTGAAGCGTCCATGTAATTATTTCCGTTACAGTCAGTAACTGCAAGCAGAGCTTTGCCTGTGAAAAGAAAGAAGCACGTCAGAAATGTTTGCTGTTCGTTAACAGCACATAATAGTAATATGACTATTCAAAATAGTAAAATATTGTTAGCGAAACATACCATGTAAGGTCTATCTGAAGTCAATAGCAAAGCATGAGTTGTATATACACGACTTCACTATTACTCATGGTTATATTTCTTTTGGTTTGTCTCTTCTCAGCTCTGAAGATTGTAGTTAACCTACTGAAACTGGTCATCATTATGTAAACAATTCTTTAATATTAAATGCGATTGAGACAATATATAAAAAATTTTGAAAGTTTTAAAAAGTTTTATATAAATTTTTTAAAATTTTTATGATTTTACAGTTGATTATGTGCTGACGTTCGCTTTCTCCTATTCCGACAATGTCAGATACATTCAGATACAATAATTACAGAAGAAAACATTTTGGCACTGAGGTAAGAGTACAAAATTTCGTACATTATTAAGTTGTGGTACACTTCCATGATTTGGCGCGATGGTGTTACTTTCTAATAACGAGTACAGTGTCAGAGTTGTGAAGGCTGAAGGACTGCTGATACCATTTGATGATTTGACGACTGATATATGTTGCACACTGTAGACATTTTTTCAGCCAGAAACAATGTTACTTGTTTTTATTCTTTTATTTATTTATTTATTTTTTCTTCTCGCTACTATAAATTGTAAGCAAACTTCTTACACCAGCGCTGATATGACGGAAAAATAAGCCAATGTCATCATTTTTGTTTTCCACAAGCGTTTTTACTAAATTTTGTCTATTTTTGTCCCTTTCTTTCCACATTTTAATATCATATTCTCATTGCCACCAACATTACTGCGTTTTCGTTTCTGTACTGTCACACGATGTTCGTCGTTTGTCAACTCACATGTTTCACCACGTGGCCAAGCGGTTAAAGGCGCTACAGTCTGGAACCGCGTGGCCGCTACGGTCGCAGGTTCGAATCCCGCCTCGGGCATGGATGTGTGTGATGTCCTTAGGCTGGTTAGGTTTAAGTAGTTCTAAGTTCTAGGGGACTGATGACCTTAGAAGTTAAGTCCCATAGTGCTCAGAGCCATTTGAACCATTTTTTTGTTTCACCACTATTTCCCATTGTATTTGTTTGACTCTGATAATCTTCTTTTAAAAGCTTTCACTTCTTCTTACAGTCTTCATCTTTAAACGAAAACTATACTAGTTACAAGCTTTCATTTGTTTCAGATTTTTGGCTACAGACGAAAGCTACCTATCTGTTATTTGAAAATCGTACATCATCTTCTTATAAACCAAGAATTCTGAAACATGAACCACCTGATGCCACCTCCTAGTGAATCAAATTTCAGACGTACTCAATAAAAATTGTGGTGTAAACGGAACATACATACTTGCGTCGATGACATACTGGAAAACATAAAACATTTTCGCATTAGAACACCAGTGAAGAATGGATCGCTGCTTTTTAAAACAAAGTTTTCTTATCAATCCTTTTTTTTTCTCAAGTTGTGGATTTATTGCGGCTGATGCCAGCGCTTACAGACAACAATCTGATGACAAGATGTATAAACAACCGGACATGAGGAAGAGAATAGTAGTAAAGAAGCTTAGTAACCCTCGACTTAAGTGTTTACCGGGCGCAACTGTGATGTTATCCCATTTCCGGCTAGGAGACGAAACGTTTGATGTTGAGACTGTGTGATGAACACCGCACAATAACCCTAGGTTCGGTGTGGGGCGGCGGAGGGGTGGGTGGACTGCTGTGGCCTGTTGTGGGGTTGTGAACCACTGAGGGCTACGGCGGAGACGAAGCCTCTCCGTCGTTTCTAGGTTCCTAGTTTAATACACAATACACAATAGACTTCTTCCAGATGAAGTTTTCATCAGTACGTACTTCAAAAACTTTGGAGTATTCTACCCTATCTGTTTACCCCTGCCCATGTGCTACATCAGTTGTTGCTATGACTCTCTTGTACAAAACAAAATACAGTGTGCTTGCTTTCCAAAATTTGTAAAGGGTCCTTTTTCTGAGAACCACTTAATAATTCTTTGGCAAACATCCTTTGCCATCTCTTCTGTTGCTTTCTCTGTAATGGGCTTTATACTAACACCAGCATCATCTGCAGAATGTATCAGTTTTACCTGTTGAACGTTAAGTGGATGATCGTTCACATATATGAATAATACGAGTGGACCTAAAATTGAACCTTGTGGGTCTCCCATTGTCAGTTCTAGTATAATACATTTGTCCAATGAATACCCGTTTATCATCCGCATTTCTTCTTTATGTAGCAATTTCAATGGCCAGTAGTGTAGTCGGATGGTAATTCTAGAACACCAGTTATAACTGTTGTACTGGTAACTGTGCATTTTTATGTAGCCCCCTTTCTGCGGTGGTTAACTCGGGCAAAATTGTGAAAAGAACATGCGCCTAGGAGAAATAGTTGCACTCGGGGTCGGAGACAGTCTTGAATAACATTTAAATAAATTAGTCATCATTATCGGAATTGGAACCGCCCCAGGATTGATGACTGTGCGAGAGGGGAGGAACAACGGAAAACATAAATATAGACTGCAAACGATTACTTGCACTCCGCTGCTCCCAAATGTGATCCAGTTCCTCAGCCACTGCGCAACATGGCTCTTTCCTTGCCACTGGCAGCAACGGCCGACAGCATTTACAAAAGCGCTCCCCCCTGCCGTCGCCCGCGATTCAGACTGACGCTACTGCAGAGCGCCGTCGAAGACCTCTCAGGCAATTGCTCGGGAGGCCGTTAACGGCAGAGCAATGAGCGGGAAAGCAGTCGGTGGATCGCCGCGTGGGATGGGATGGCCGGGGCTAAGCGGCCGGTTTTGCGCCGTGTCTCCGCCTGGTGGGCCGCGACTCGCCGCCTAATTGTGGGCGACGGCGGCGCCATCACGCCGGCAATTAACGGCTGATTGAGGCACCGGCCGGCCGCGCATGACTGGCGCAATGAGCCAATCACAGCCGCGCCGGTCTCTCGCCGCTCAATTAGTCATCGCGATTGCTCGCGCGCCCCTTCCAGGAAGCGGCGCACCGCTGCCAGGGAACTGCGTTCTGCAGTGATGAAAAGGGCACCCCAATTATCTGCGTCGCTGTTTATGAACTCGATGCGGTAGGAGCGTCGATGGTGAGGCTAGAACTTGCTGAGGGTTTTATTGGACACACGCTGCTGGAAAAATGTAGTTCATCTGGAAAGGCGACGTCGATTTTGATCTGATGAGGGCATTTTCCACCTAGGGGACGGTAGACGCACTCGCGCTTCCTACAGCCAAGTGAGCGAGTCTGAAAGGGGGTCAAATTGTGGCCTTCCGAGTGGCGGGATGGTCCTTACGGAGAACTGCCAGACATGTTGGACGTGCAGCGATGCTGGTGAACCGTGGTAAAAATTGCTGTTTTGAAGAGCGCGCCGCAGCGCGTAGTGTGAAGCAGTCGCCCCCCGTTTCTGGCGGTGGCGCCGCTGTGGCAGTCGCAGCTTTGGTGTCTCCCTCTGGTGGGAAAGGGGAAAGGTTGTCTGTTCACGTGCATTTAAAGGGCGCTATGAGCTCGCCAGGGAGTCAGTCTGGGTCAGTCTCTCGTCCCCAGCTCGCTAGTCTGTCTCTCGTCCGCATTTGTTAGGCAGCTAGTGTCTGTCTGTCGTTCGGAGTGCTAGTATGTCTGTCGTTCGGATCAACCTTTAAAGCCAGCAAAATGAGAGTCTTTCCGCTCTGCCAGTAAGAGAACTCAGCGAGTGGTCGCCCGGTCGGGGCTTAGTTCCTGCATCTGACTCTGCGCGTTAGGCCGCCAGTCTGCTCGAGTTTGCTCAGGCAATGGTCATTGGCGGTTGGACCGATCGGTTGGTCGGTCGCGCACTGAGACACGAGATGACTCGTCCGTCTTGAGTGTCGGCGCATGTGAGGTCGCCACGTCAGTCCAGTGGGCCGCGGCGTATAGCGAGGGGTAGTGACTGCGCGGTTGACACGAGAGCAACATGAGTCAAACCACGACATCGTGCTGGCCGGTGCGAGCTGCGACGCCGTGAGACGGGAGATGGGCGCGCCTTCCTGCGTCCGTTGAAGCGGCTGGCAGCGGACGGTTCGGGAGAGCGGTTTGGGGGTGCTGCACCAGGTTTTCTCGAGAAATCGCAGTCATCCCCATCGACGTGCAAGTCCCTAAGTGGCGTCAAATCGAAAGACTTGAACCAGGCGAGCGGTCTACCCTCTACGGGAGGCCCTCGTCACATGCCATTATTACTATTATAGAAGTTAAGTGATTGGTGATATGTTGTTTGATTTATTTGTTTTCTTGGTGAAGTCACCAGCCCTTTTACTTTGGGGTCGTCCCACCATTCTTCTGCGTTTCCCCACCCGTGGTAAGGTGGTTGTTTATAAATTGGGTGGTCCGTTTTTCCCTTCTGGAGTAGGGGCAGATTAGAGCAACCTGCGGTTCGGGTTGTTCGGTAATCTCCCTATCAATCTATCGTACGTTAGTAGCTGCCTCTGTCATGTTTGTCGGATCTGGTGTGTTAACGAATTCATTGCTTGGAGTGTAACGGCCTAATACCTGAAATATGTTTTGATCTTTGGAAACTTTGATATTATTGCCTATGATCTTGAGAGGCGGTATCTGTGTACTGTAGAGCATCTTAGGTATTGTTTGGCCAACCATGTAGAATTTTATATAAGATTGCATTTCATGGGCTTTTATTTAAATGATCATTTTAGTATATAAAGTTGCCACCGTTTCACCGTAACACTTTTCTTAGAAGTTAAAATCAAGTTGCACCTTCGGTGGCAAGGTTAATATTTTAACTATTAGTGTTTTGTACCATTTCCATCCCTCCTACGGGGTGGGGGTGGGGGGTTGCATTGTGCTTGTGTAAATTGTTAAAACTCTTAGTTTAAAGTTATCTGATGTGTTGCAGATTTGCACCAGTGTAATCTTTCAGAGGCTGTTGTGAGCGGTCGTAACTACGGCCATCTCAAAAGGGAGCGGCAAGGTTCCCTGCCCGAAAGCTCATAGAGTCAAAACTTGTTTCTTTCTGCCTCTCAATAAATTGTAACTTTGATATTTAGAGGGTGCTTTCTGATTATAATTTTAAATCTGTTTCTTTTAAAAAATGCTTATAGGCACTACTAAAGTGAATAAAATTCCCATTTGTTAAAAGGAATTTGGTTATGATTTCATCAGTTACTCCCTGGCAACTACTTCCATGCTTACACAGTGTGATTAAATGTGTTAATGTTCTTGATGAATCGCTAGTAAATAAAATAAATTCTTAAGAATATTCTTTGAAAATAAATCTCGGTTCAGCCGGTATGAGTGGTCACGTGACCATTCTCACAACAGGTGGAGGAGTTTATGGACGTCCACGCGGAACAGACGCCCTCAAGGACCGTCATATTGTGAGAACGGCAGTGGCGGAGCGTACAGCTACCACAGCAGAGATAAGAGGGATTGTGAGCCCAGGCGTGTCAACATGAACTGTCGTGAACCAGTTATCAGCAGTGGGGCTATGGGCAGGCACACCTCCAACCAATCTTCCACTTTTGCCACAGCCTCGACATGCACAGCTCGAGTGGTGACGTCAGAGGATCACTTTGAAGATGGAATGGCGCACTGAGGTCTTCATCAATGAAAGCGGATTCCGCCAGCACGCAAGTGATGGTCGTTTGCACTTACGACGAAGATCTGCTAAGCGCTGTAGAGTGCATTCGTCCAAGTCACACTGACGTCATCCCAGGCCTTATGGTCTGAAGTGGAATAAGCTTCAGCTCTCGTTCAGTTTCAGGGATCAGTTTTCTAAGGCTCAGCCGTGCTGTCGTAGCCTCATGGTCTCGTGTCGGTCACTTCAGCCTGGCTGGTTCCCAATACACTCCAGCCAACTGTGTATAGTCTGCTTAGTCTGCTAACTCTGACTGAGATTCCGCTCTGGATGGAGCAGAGCTAGTACCAAGCAGTCATGTTACTCTGTGGGGTGTTGTGTGTTTGGGGTCCTGTTACAGTTCAATAGGTAACTCTGGAATAGGACAAAAGTAACCTAAAATGTTGTATAACATTGTCGCCACTAGGCTTTGCTACCCAGAAATGAAAGAAGGAAGCTCACCCACTCTTTATATCCAAATCATGGGAGTTAATCCGCTTTCCTAGTAGCATACATTACCAACTGCAGTATCTTCACAGGCTACAATCACACTTCTGTACAATGAAGCAAAGTGAACATTCATTGGTATTTAATTTAAATAAATTAGTTACAGTATACTACATGTCAGAAGTAAGAAAATATATAATTAAATGGCAGAAGACTATCTGTATATCTAAATCTAGGTATTCATCCATGTGTCCCACCACACTACCACCACTCTCACCTAGACTTTATACCTGCTGGTATGATCAGTCTAATTATGGCAGTAGATCACTCCTCAGGAGCCAATGTTAGTTAAGAAAGTTACGCAACAGAATTCAGTCAACACGCTCTGGTATAAGGTGCTGTAGACACTTTATCCCGAGTCTGTCCCATTGAATATTCTATTACTCCTTTTTTAATATGATATTTACTGACTATGAAAGTAATATTGAAGAATGCAATAGCTGCAGAATTCATTTCACAAGCAAAATTTTAAACTTGCACGAATTCAGCGTTAATTATTCACAATCTCACTTCCACTAGCACATTGCAGGTCGCATTAGCGACTGTAGCTAGTTGTTAGCAAGGTTCAGAAATGAGTGAGCACGTCAGTTTGCTTATGATGATTCACGATGATGATGGTAGAATCAGGGTTATGATGATTCACGATGATGATGGTAGAATCAGGAAGTCATATGGTAGGTGTGCAGTGATTGCAAGGCATGAAGTTGACATAGAATGAAGTCAATTTTCCTACTGGTGCAGAGATAATGTCACAGAGGTCAACCCATCCCTCTGAATCAACAAGTTGTTATGCCTATCAGTCCCTCTCATGCTGGTGCTGCAATGTAGTCTTACCATGAGCTTCAATGGTCAGCGTCGAAGTGTAGTAACTCGATGGGGCATTTCCTCACTGCTCGTCAGGCATACGTTCCTCTGAGTCTGTTTGACTGACCCTCCAGGACCAACGTCTGCTTCGAATGCCAGAACACAAATATGAATCTTTCCTACTCCATGGCTGGAGCCTATGTTGAAAGCCCTAGTGCGAATCTCCAAAACGCACACACTTCCGTGCCTGGCAACAGTTTTCTCACGCACCTAAGGGTGCGTTTATGCTGCTACCTCGCTACTCATTGCTCGCCGTCGTGGTCCTGTTTCGATGAATTAAACCCACTTCATCTAACCGATCCATTTAACTTGCACCACAGCGGATCGGCACGTTGCTCTTCAGGCGATGATACACTATGTGATCAAAAGTATCGAAACACCTGGCTGAAAATGACTTACAAGTTCGTGGCGCCCTCCATCGGTAATGCAAGAAATCAGTGTAGTGTTGGCCCAACCTTAGCCTTGATGACAGCTTTCACTCTCGCAGGCATACATTCCGTCAGCTGCTGGAAGGTTTCTTGGGGAATGGGAGCCCATTCTTCACGGAGTGCTGCACTGAGGAGAGGTACCATATCGATGTTCATCCGTGAGGCCTGACACGAAGTCGGCGTTCCAAAACATCCCAAAGGTGTTCTATAGAATTCAGGGCAGGGCTCTCTGGACGTCAGTCAATTACATGGATGTTATTGTCGTGTAACAAATGGTTAAAATGGCTCTGAGCACTATGGGACTTAACTTCTGAGGTCATCAGTCCCCTAGAACTTAGAACTACTTAAGCCTAACTAACCTAAGGACATCACACACATCCATGCCCGAGGCAGGATTCGAACCTGCGACCGTAGCGGTAGCGCGGTTCCAGACTGTAGCGCCTAGAACCGCTCGGCCACTCCGGCCGGCTTGTCGTGTAACCACTCCGCCACAGGCCGTGCATTATGAACAGGTGTTCGATCGTGTTGAAAGATGCAATCGCCATCCCCGAATTGCTCTTCAACAGTGGGGAGCAAGAGGGTGCTTAAAACATCAATGTAGGCCTGTGCTGTGATAGTGCCACGCAAAACAACAAGGTAATGCAAGCCCCCTCCATGGAAAACACTACCACACCATAACACCATCGCCTCCGAATTTTACTGTTGGCACTACACACGCTGGCAGATGACGTTCACTGGGCATTTGCCATACCCACACCCTGCCATCGGATCGCCACATTGTGTAGTGTGATTCATCACTCCGCACAACGGTTTTCCACTGTTCAAACGTCCGATGTTTACGCCCATTTCACCAAGCGAGGCGTCATTTGACATTTACTGGCGTGATGTGTGGCTTATGAACAGCCGCTCGAGCATGAAAGCCAAGTTTTCTCACCTCCCGCCTAACTGTCATAGTACTTACAGTGGATACTGATGTAATTTGTAATTCCTGTGTGATGGTCTAGATAGATGTCTGGCTATTACACATTACGACCGTCTTCAACTGTCGGCGGTCTCTGTCAGTCAACATACGAGGTCGGCCTGTACGCTTTTGTGCTGTACGTGTCCCTTCATGTTTCCACTTTACTATCACATCGGAAACATTGGAACTAGGGATGTTTAGGAGTGTCTAAATCTCGCATACAGACGTATGACACAAGTGACAGGCAAACACCTGACGACGTTCGAAGTCCGTGAGTTTTGCGGAGCACCCAATTCTACTTTCCCACGATGTCTAATGACTACTGAGGTCGCTGATATGGAGTACCTGGTAGTAGGTGGAAGCACAATGTACCTAGTATGAAAAACGTGTGTTTTTGGGCGTGTCCGAATACTTTTGATCACATAGTGTATCAAGTTGGTTTGCGTTCGGCGCTGCTACCATGAAAGTATGTCCTCAAACTTGAGGCATGATTGGCTGCTTCAAGGTCACTCCAGTAGCTACGCATCTGCTCTTCTGCCATTCTGCTAGTTAAGTCAACAGCTGCACTGGTCACTACTTCTGGCGAGCAGGGCGGCTGCAGCGTAACTAAAACAAAGCTACTGGCTAGCAGCGAGGTGCAATGTGTCAACGGTGAGCAGCGAGGTACCAGCATATACTGTATGTAGCCTAATATGTTGCCTACATTGGCAGTAGAATAACTTTGTAATATCTTGCACACTCATTCCAGCAGCCCTGTAAAATGGTTCAAATGGCTCTGAGCACTATGGGACTCAACTGCTGAGGTCATAAGTCCCCTAGAACTTAGAACTACTTAAACCTAACTAACCTAAGGACATCACACACATCCATGCCCGAGGCAGGATTCGAACCCGCGACCGTAGCGGTCGTGCGGTTCCGGACTGTAGCGCCTAGAACCACCAGCAGCCCTGTAAAAAGTCTCTCCCAGTCAACATTTTTGCCAGCCATTTCTAAGCAAAAACTGGATCTCAAGACTTACGTCAGGGCCACCTACCAATGACAGAGAGTGCTTTTCCCGCCAACGTGATTTTCCCACCGTGGTAAAACAAAAAGGAGAAAATACATTCCAGTCTCTCAACATCAGCTTGCAGGGCTACCAGCCACGGAACAAAGTCGCAGTCCCTGGTGTTTTTAGGTATGCTTTTCAATGATGCCAATGCCCGGAATAACGGTTTTCCCATAGGAAAATATCAATTTTCTGGAGTATGTAGTATACAGATGCAGTACACCACGGTAGTAAACCCTGCTAATTTGATGAAATCTCGTTGTCCCAGTGTGCACGACTTCAGTACAAAGACTCCTAGTATTACGGGAAGCGTCAGCGAATATTTTGTCTCCGCCAAAAGGTGCTCCCCATGACGTGGTCTATCACCCCTACACGTTTACCTCGCTGTTTAGCGCCCGTAAACCTCAAACACAAACACACCTACACGTTTGATCCTAAGACTTCGAACACCCTATGTACAGTTGCTGAAGTCATAGTATTTCCCATCACACTCTGCAATATTAGGTCTGCAATTTAGTAGAGTCGCAGATAAACATTGCTATAAATGTATGAGAGTTTAAAAGAATGAGAATTTGATTCATCGTTCATAACCCTTCTATGGCCCATTCGTGACTACTACTTGAGAGTTTGGGGTTCCCGTCAGGTTGGATTAGAGAAAAACAAGAAAACATTTTAGTGAGGTGCCGTTACATTGGTTACAGGTAAATTAGATCAGTGCGAGACTGTTATGGGAATGCTCTGTTAGCTTAGATGCAGATCATTGGAGGAAGGAAGCAGGTCTTTTCACGAATCGCTGGTGAAGAAGTTGCGAGGTTCAGTCTTCCCTACAGAGTGCTGAAAAATTCTATTACCTCTGACGTTCATCACGTATAAGGGTAAAATACGATTATTGGGGTTCCTGCACAGGCATACAGATAGTAATTTTTCCTGGTCTCCAGCTTCAAATGGAACAAGTAATGGAATCACTAGAAGGATTACACAGAACCCTCCGTCCTGAGCTGTACAGTGGTTTGCTGAGTATTACAACGTCCATCCAAAATGTTCTAAAATTGATTCTACTTCAGGCATGCAATGTACTAACAACAGTATGAACTAACAACAGTGAACAACAAATGTGCATTCGACTAGTCAGATGTCAGCATGCAGTGTTTACTAGAGGTCGCTGGGTCTCAGTGTGACACTGTTGTTGTCTCACAAATGGTGACGGAGCGAGTCATTGTCCAGAATGTGTTGAAGAAGAGAAAAGTGTGTGCAGAGTTTATCCGGCATACTTCGACTCACGAATAATTTGCAACGACCGTAGACGCCTGCTACGGTGTGATTAAAATGCAAAATGCGGACAGTCATATTTTGGGAAAAGTTGACATAGTTGATGATGTTTGTTGCAGAAATTCACACGAAGCGTCAGTACTTTGACAACATAGCCGACATTCAAGCTAATCTGAACAATCCAAAGAAGGGCTTTTCTAACAGTTTCACATGTTTGTATGAACGTTCTGTGTGTTGTACTCAAGTTAGGAGAGGCAAGGTCGTCATTTCTTTGCAAATCTAGGTTCGAAACTTTTTGTACTGACAGGGTAAATGTAGGTCATGTGGATGTAGTAGTAGATGTTGCAAATGCAGATGTGAGAAGATGATTTGCTGTTTATTACTTGGTAAACTCTTGCGCAACATTATTGGACCATCTGAATGGTGAATTGAAGTGACCGAGCACGCAAAAAATGTTGCTGGAGTAGTGCAATGCGTCTGCTCACACAACAGTAGTTAAAATGATAAAAGTATGTGTGTCGTGCTTCGAAACATTCCCATGCTGATTCTAATCCCCAGTTTAGCTGGTGACATTTTTCCGTTTCCTAAGCTAAGACTATAAGCTGAAGTGAAGAAATTATCTTCGAATGAAGTAGGCGCCGTGCTGTGAGAGATTATTATTCACATTAAGAAAAAAACTTTTCCCGGTGAAATTAAAACAAAAAGAATCGATAAGTTCTAATAGGACTCGCATTCTGAGGATTCGTACAAAGTTGATCATGTATTTATTTTCCATTTCCTTAAAAAGATTTTGATACTTTAATTAACTAATTCCTCCAATTATTACTTGTTATATTTGATAGAATAAATTTGTTATTCATCTACTTCACAGATACTGTTCTCTGATATATGGTTCTTCTTCAACTTGATAATTTGTAGGTACTTCCTCTATTAAACATATAATTCCGCATTTCATGCTGTTACTTATCGATAAGATTATCACATACTCATATTTTCCTACTCTCCAATTTTTCAGTACCAATGACAGCCTGTAATTTCAGTTTTATATAAACTTCATTTACCTGCTACTCATACATTAGATCTAGTCTTCTAAGCTCAGTTTAATTTGTTTCATCTTGTGCGTAAAATTTTGAATTTCTCCTTTCTTCTTCAGTTCACAGCAAATTTGTTTTGTTTCTCCTCAAGCGTATAATCATGCTATGCATCTATGGTACGCTCTCTCGTATTCTACAGTCACAGAGCAGTTCCAGTTGTGTGAATTAATCTCCTGTTGGTCTGCACTATATTTTGTATGTTCATATTATAACGGAATTTTGTTTTCATTTTAATGCACTTCCTCACATTCATAACAGCCGTCTTACAGTGTGAATGCAACCCCACAGTAGCATGAGTTTATTCTCCTTCAAGGAAGGTGGACTCCTGCTGCTGTGACAGAAATGTTTTTATATATTATTTACCTGATGAAAATTAAATTCCCTATTATCTTGTGAGTAGCGGCCTGATTCCAAAACAATAATTCGTGTGGTCAAGAGAGATATAATCAAGGTTTACGCAGCACGTCTCTTTCGAAGCTTCTGAAGATTCTGCTGTGAGATAACGTCTACATGGCTGTTCCTGCTTTTTTTCCTCCCGCCGAGATCTGGTCCTACCTGTTGTGGTTGGAGCCTTTTTTTCGTATCTGTTACTTATAGCGGCAGATAAAGCGATCGATCAAATCCGATTTTTATCGTAAACTCACTACATTATGACTACCGCAGGGGCTCTCTGCTTGGAAATTTGGTGTTGGAAATCTTGGGTGTCAGTACCTGGCGCCCGCAGCTGCCGTATAGAATATAATCATGCACAATAAGTGCTCACAAATGTAGTTGTCGTGTTATCTATGTTACTTACCGTGTAACCAAAACTTGTGGAGGCCATCACTTTGAAATTCTTCATACTCCTCTTCTTCTTCTTCATCGCCACTTCATAGTCTAAATAATATGTCTGTTCCTACTTCACATTTATAAGGCTATGTTGTTCTCGGTCCTTTTTCCACTTGACGTTTTTAAGACTGTGTTTTTCTCGGTCCTTTTTCCTGGCCGCCTGTAGTTGTTTATAATGACTGGAATCCTGTCTTACCCGCAACGATAGCAGTGCGCGTGAAAAGCACCCTTTTCCCTAATGGGTAGGTGCGATGGCCCAGTTCAAATTCGCTCGCCGGGTTAACGATGAGGGCCGGTGTGCCGACCGGCTTGGATGTGGGTTTTAGGTGGTTTCCCACATCCCTCTTTGTAAACACTGGGCTGGTTCCCATGTTCCGCTTCAGTTGGACACTACGCAAACATTTAGTGCACTTTCTCACTCTTGAACACGAAATTTGCCTTAGTGCAAACAGACGGGGTACACTGATTGCGTCTTGAGATGTGGCTTGCTGATCTCAGATGTTTACATCCCTTAAACCTATAATCATCAGCAGCAACAATTACATCTTCTTCCTTAAGTTTAAGATGTTGCCTTCATTTCTCTCTATATGCTTCCACTTCGTCGTTTAAGTTAAGAAAATTGTTTTTGTATATTCTCATTTCTTACAACATCCCTTCTTGAGAAAACTTTGGCAGATCTTAAAAAATTTCAGCCGATTGTAGGCTGCTTTTGTCTTCCTTTCTTTCAATCCAAGATTCATTGCCGAAAGACAAGCACGTCAAAGTCATTGTTTTGTGAATCTTTTAAAAAGTGTTCAAATGTGTGTGAAATGTTATGGGACTTAACTGCTAAGGTCATCAGTCCCTAAGCTTACACACTACTTAGCCTAAATTAGCCTAAGAACATCACACACACCCATGCCAGAGGGAGGACTCGAACCTCCGACGGAGGTAACCGCGCGAACCGTGACAAGACGCCTCGGACCGCGCGGCTACCCCGCGTGGCGATTGATTTTAAGTGAGCGGTGACTGACCTGCGGCCGACGTGAATTTAAACTCACGTCCTGAACTTACTTCAATCTCTTGATGTGCCATGTATCCGAGAAAATAGCGGTCAAAAATCTGCGCCAGGAGTAGAGTCACCATCCCTGTGTTCTAAGCGATGAAAACTAACCTCTATGAGCAAACTTAAGAAAGAAAAATTTCAGTTTCAGCTCTAAAAGCAAACTGTAATTTCTCACAGTCATTCGTCACCTGAAACTGTCCTCACACTGGCTACACGATGTGCCGCGTTAGCAGTGGATGAGCAGTCATGGTTGGCAATTGGTTGCAGATTATAGGCGGTACAGGAAGATTCCAAATGAAAAATTAGTGATAGGAAGAAACATAAGAGCAAATAAGAAAGTCAAGACAACGGTCAAAATGACGCGGCAGAGTATTAGGAATAAAAAAAATACGTTTCAATCAATTAATTGAATAAGAATACGAGTAATAACCATATGCCTAGTTTTAGAAATAAGCTAGATTTAGAAATAAAAAACTATAGCTCCATTTAACGAGATTTGAACATACAGCATCTAAACATCAGGTTTATGGACTAACCAGGGTGTTACGCCACCACAGTTGTTGAAGTTGTTATACACACTGGCTTCTGTCTCGGGTTCTTCGGCCGACGTTCATCTAATGATTTTTCTGACGTTTCGCCAGCACGAGTGGCTGGCATTGTCAAACCTTCACCCTCCATTGCCGGTGGTGAACTGCAGGGTGAAGCTTTGACAATGCCAGCCACTCGTGCTGGCGAAACGTCAGAAAAATCATTAGATGAACGTCGGCCGAAGAACCCGAGACAGAAGCCAATAGGCAGTTTGTCAACAAGTGGCCACGAAAGCCTTAACAATTTTGTATTGTTATACACACTTACAAAAAATGCTTTGCATCACATCGGTTCCGAGAGTTCCGGAACCTGTACAGAAAACTGGAATAGAGATCAACATAAACATCATTTCCGCCCTTTTTATTGCTCATGAAACCCACACATTGCACCGTACAAAAAATGGTTCAAATGGCTCTGAGCACTATGGGACTCAACTGCTGTGGTCAGAAGTCCCCTAGAACTTAGAACTACTTAAACCTAACTAACCTAAGGACAGCACACAACACCCAGCCATCACGAGGCAGAGAAAATCCCTGACCCCGCCGGGAATCGAACCCGGGAACCCGGGACCACCGTACAGCGAGACCTTCAGAGGTGGTCGTCCAGATTGCTGTACTCACCGGTGCCTCTAATTCCTCTTGCATTGATGCATGCCTGTATTCGTACTGGCATACTATCCACATGCTCATCAAGGCAGTGTTGGTTCAAATTGTCCCTATCCTCAACGGCGATTCGGCGTAGGTCCCTCAGAGTGGTTGGTGGGTCAAGTCGTCCATAAACAGTCCTTTTTAATTTATCCCAGGCATGTTCGATAGGGTTCATGTCAGGAGAACATACTGGCCACTATAGTCGAGCCATTTTGGTATCCTGAAGGAAGTCATTCACAAGACGTGCACGATGGGGGCGCGAATTGTCGTCCATGAAAACGAATGCCTCGTCAATATGCTGCTGCACTATCGGTCGGAGGATGGCTTTCACGTATTGTACAGCCATTAAGGCGCCTTCCAGCGGCGTACGTCGGCCCCACATAAATCCACCCAAAAAACAGCAGGGAAGCCCGCAGCGCCACCAGGAGGCATTGAACTTCGCTGTGGGTAATGGTCATAATCTTTCGTCTCATAAGTGTACACACATCAAAAAAAGTTTTGTATCACCCCTATTCCCAGAAATCCTGAAGGTAGACGTTGACTGTGGATATTGTGTCACAGACACACCGCCTTCGACTCTTCAGAGATGCTACTAAACCCGCCCAAAGTTGTAAACAACCATGCATGAGTAGCGACTATTAGACGGATGGTGTTCGACAGCTGATCAGTTCCAGTCATTGCACCGGGAAGAAGGTACACGGCTCGCGTTAACCATGCCTAGACGATCATTACCGCGGTTCGAACGCTTCCGCATTGTTACTTTGTGCCAGGAAGGGCTCTCAACAAGGGAAGAATCCAGGCGTATCGAAGTGAACCAAAGCGATGTTGTTCGGACATGGAGGAGATACAGAGAAACAGGAACTGTCGATGGAGAGATGTCTACAGACGTTAAAGTAACCTCTGGCGTGCCACAGGGGAGTGTTATGGGACCATTGCTTTTCACAATATATATAAATGACCCAGTAGATAGTGTAGGAAGTTGCGTGCAGCTTTTCGCGGATGATGCTGTAGTATACAGAGAAGTTGCAGCATTAGAAAATGCAGCGAAATGCAGGAAGATCTGCAGCGGATAGGCACTTGGTGCAGGGAGTGGCAACTGATCCTTAACATAGACAAATCTAACGTATTTCGAATACATAGAAAGAAGGATCCTTTATTGTATGATTATATGATAGCGGAACAAACACTGGTAGCAGTTACTTCTGTAAAATATCTGGGAGTATGCGTACGGAACGATTTGAAGTGGAATGATCATATGAAATTAATTGTTGGTAAGGCGGGTGCCAGGTTGAGATTCATTGGGAGAGTGCTTAGAAAATATAGTCCATCAACAAAGGAGTTGGCTTACAAAACACTCGTTCGACCTATACTTGATTATTGCTCTTCAGTGTGGGATCCATACCAGGTCGGGTCGACGGAGGAGATAGAGAAGATCCAAAGAAGAGCGGCGCGTTTCGTCACAGGGTTATTTGGTAACCGTGATAGCGTTGCGGAGATGTTTAACAAACTCAAGTGGCAGACTCTGCAAGAGAGGCGCTCTGCATCGCGGTGTAGCTTGCTCGCCAGGTTTCGAGAGGTTGCGTTTGTGGATGAGGTATCGAATATATTGCTTCCCCCTACTGATACCTCCCGAGGAGATCAGGAATGTAAAATTAGAGAGATTCGAGCGCGCACGGAGGCTTTCCGGCGGTCGTTCTTCCCGCGAACCATACGCGACTGGAACAGGAAAGGGAGGTAATGACAGCGGCAGGTAAAGTGCCCTCCGTCACTGACCGGTGGGTCGCTTGCGGAGTATAAATGTAGATGTAGAAACATGCACCGCGCCACAGATGCAGGCAGGTGAGGGCAGAATTATGCTATGGCGTACACTGAGTTGGGTTTTCATGGGATCCGTGGTGGTAGTTGGTTCAAATGGCTCTGAGCACTATGGGACTTAACATCTATGGTCATCAGTCCCCTAGAACTTAGAACTACTTAAACCTAACTAACCTAAGGACAGCACACAACACCCAGTCATCACGAGGCAGAGAAAATCCCTGACCCCGCCGGGGAAGTAGTCGAAGGCACCAAGAGAGCAATGAACTGCGTGAACATTATCACGGATCACCTGCATAGCTTCGTGCTTAAAGTCTCCCCCTACGATGATCACATATTCCAGCAGTATAACTGTCTGTTTTCCAAGGCCGGAATGGTGCTATGATGGCTTGAGGGCCATTATAGTGAACTCACATTGATGTCTTGGCCAGCAAAAGTGCGTGATCAGCACCCACTTCAACAAATATCGGGCGCAAGCTGCCTGCCTGCAAACCACCATCCCGTAATTTGCGGCAATTTTTTGACCTGTGCCTAGGCATCAGGAGCCACATACTTTTGGAATCTTGTCAAGGACTTTTAGGAACCATGACAAGCAGAATCTCCGTTGTTCTGTGTTTGAAAACTGGTACAACATGCTATTAAGGGGCTCCGGAACGCCCTATACTTGCAATGTTAAAATAACGCTTATAAATTACATCTTTCCTCACAAAGTATTTGAGGTAGGAAGTTGAACTTTTTGCAGATTATTTATTGGAATATGGGCTACAACTTAACACAGGGATTTTACAAAATTATATTTCAGTTATTAAAGATGATTTTTTTTCAATTGTAATGAAAATTCACAACATTTTTTTGCAATTTTTTATTTATATATTCAAAAATATACAGTTTTTTGGAAAAAAGGTTGTGTTAAATTATGCATAAGGTACTGTGTAACATTTACTGAAAGTTTGAAACAAATATATTTGGAAGATCCTTAGAAAACGTGTAATTAGTATGAGAAAATAAAAGTTTTGGGAATCGAGCGACAAAGATTGGATTAACTTTTTAGTGCATTCCAGGTCCATAGGATGGATTATCTTCATCCTCTGCAATCTCCTCCTCCATCTTCCTCTTGTTCCTCCTCCTGTTTACTCTTGCTTGTATTTCTAGACTCTTTACAGCCCTGTCTGCAGCCCGAAGGCTTTCCTTGTCTAAAGCAAGCATCGCTCGTACCATGTTAGAACCTATCTTCATTCCCATATTTCTAAATACCTTGCACCTTACAATGTTGCCATCATTGAAAGTCGCAACAGCATCATACACACCAAAGTGAAGTGTTTCTATTCCAACAAATACAGTCTTGGGGATTCTCGACCATATAACACTATTTACACTTTCATTAGGGTTTTGAGTTTTTCCGTGAATACACTTTTTCAACAGTTCAGGTGCTGCTAAGTCTCTGAAAATAGGTTTTATACTTTATCTCACATCACTAAAATGTACCTGATGAACACGGACGTTAATAATAACACCATTTGACAGCAGTTTAACAGCTCCACAGTGGGTCACGCCCATGTAGAACACATTTCAAAAAAAATTTAAAAATAGTTGTAGTCTTCGGAATTGAATAAATTATATATCTATTAAAAGGTAATAGTCTGCAGATTCCGAAAACGCAAAAAAGTAAAAATTGAACTTTTCATGATTTTGAGCCTTTCCGGAGCCCCTTAAACAGGCGGTCAAAATGTTTTGGCTCATCGGTGCAACTCTGGTGATCCAGTGGGAACGATATGTTGCAGCCTTCAAAATGTCGGCATCACGTAATATCACGCGAAGCTTATCTAACGCAAGCCGATCTGTCAGATTATAGTAACTCTATACGTGACGGTGAATCGCGTCTTCAGCTGAAGGATTCAGTAGTGTTTGGTTAGCGCTGTGTATGAAACTTGAGCATGTCGTAGCATCGCTGTTTGTGTGTGTTTTTGTGTGTGGGTGGGTGGGTGTGTGGGTGGGTGTGTGGGTGTGTGGGTGGGTGGGTGGGTGTGGGTGGGTGCGGGTGTGTGCGCTGTTTTTGATGCGGGAAATACGGAATAAAAGACCCAGACCGAGGATTCGGAATCCAAATACATCAAGAGAGAAAGCCGGGCAAGGAACTGGAAGTGAACAACAATCGTGGCAATTAGTCAACGACGAACGGTTCGTGCCCGATGCTGAGCGCTGTGACTGGAGGAACTATCAAGTAATTTTTATCTGACTATAGTTTCGAAAATGCATCACTCCATTGCTCACTGATCAGCACCCTCGGCTGTTGAATGGTTTTCGCATTAAAAAAATCAATGTCTGGCATGAAAGTGGTTCAGGAACTGCCACAAATTAGACGTACCATCGCCTTTCTTTGAATTGAAAAATGTTAGGAACGGGCATTTAACAACGGATTTGTATGTAAAATAGCTTTTTCTGCTACCAGTCACGATTTTCATTGTTATTTTTTATTGCTCTTTCGCATGACGCGTTTCGGAAATGACTGCTGTTTTCCGGTTTACATGCGTAGCTATTGCTGATGACGCTTGTCTGTTCTGGGTGTAGACTTTAATGCGGTCTGTAAACCTAGTGTGAAAATATCGGCCTGTTTGTCCTAGGTAGAACATATAAGACTCCTGACTTGCTATTTCGTATATTCCAGACTGTAGCAGAGAGCACATGAAAGCCTACACACACACACACACAAAAGACACACAGCATCAGCGATAACCAAACACATACACAACACAGGATACCCTTTCGGAAATGCAGATAAAAATATCAAAGTACTCCACCGACTAAATAAAGGTCATGAAATGGGTTCGTTGAAAGAACTGGAGATATATTCACATCACAAAAAAATATGAAGATGAAATTTTAAATGAAAAAAAAAAAAACGAAAGAGTAGTATACCGTACTCTGTGGACGATCTGTAGCCTTATTCCTGTTGACTACGTGTTAAAAATATTTTTGTGACATTTTTTTCTTTTTTTTTCTTTACTGTCTTCAACGTGTACTGTGCATAGTAAATTGTGTGTTTTGTTTTGCTACATCTTTCTGCACAAGTGGATCAGAAGAAAACCGTAAATCAATGTTTCTTTTTTCCAAATTCACCATTAACTCTATGTGAAGATCGATAATTAATTACAAAATTGCACGTGTTTATGTGTTAGAGTATGGGTAACAGAACAAAACTTCACCTCACACGTCAAAAATTCACGAATAAATGGCATAACACTCAAAAAACTCACTTGAAAATTGGAATCATCTCTCGAAAAGCGTCGTGCAAAAGATAAGTAAAAAGAAAACCGTGATTGGCAGCAGAAAAAGCTATTTTATAAACAGTCGCACGCTTTCGCCAACCATTTCTAATGGATAAAATAAAAAGGCGTTTAACAGACGTGTGAATGTCATCGAAATGAGTTTCCCATAAATGTTGGCATGTAGAGGAACAAACACAGTCTGTACCAGACTATGATTTCGAAGTTTCGGAAACAAGAAGGGCTACAAACTCGCGAAAATTCCATTCCCGGAAGATTACTATATAAATAATAAGGAATTTTACAACGCACACGAAATACGCAGAGTACGAAGTTAAATTTTAGATATCATGATTTTTTAGGTCTGTCTTTGACGTGTCGACTGGTAGAAGTGGGAATATTGCGTCACAGTCCTTGTGAAAGTGCATGGCCGTTGTGCAGGGGCCAAGGTTATTGCTTGTCAGCTTTATTTGTCATGGTGACTCTGCCGTCTATGTTTACTTCCTCACAAAGCAGTTTAAATAGAAAATATGTCTGGCACAAGACTGCATGGAGACCACATTCTGCAGATACCAGCTTGCACATACCGCAAAGATTACCGATGTAATGTTGTACACCAGGATGCATTTTTATGGTATCGCTTATTCTAAGAATCAAACTTTCTTTGCAGCTATTACATTTCAAAAAAACACCCGAGAAATGTTTTAAGGTAAATCAACAAATAAGAGAGCAGTTTTAAGCTCAACCTTTTCTTTCTTCGTCCGTTCAAAGTAAGTTTGGGTCAACACGGTTACCTGCAAAGAAATGGAAACCTTTCCAGAATGAGATTTTCACTCTGCAGCGGAGTGTGCGCTGATATGAAACTTCCTGGCACATTAAAACTGTGTGCCGGACCGAGACTCGAACTCAGGACCTTTGCCTTTCGCGTGCAAACCATCTGAGCTACCCAAGCACGACTCACGCCCCGTCCTCACAGCTTTACTTCTGCCAGTACCTCGTCTCCTACCTTCCAGACTTAACAGAAGCTCTCCTTCAGGTCTTGCAGAACTTGCCCGCGAAAGGCAGAGGTCCCGAGTTCGAGTCTCAGTCCGGCACACAGTTTTACTTTGCCAGGAAGTTTCAAATGGAAACCTCATTGATACACTCAAATAAGAATAAAGATAGTAGCTGGAAGGCGATATACAGTCCTAAGCGCGTAGCATCCGGTGAAAGTTGTAAGTGAAGCATAAAATCTATGACACGCATCTGAAATACGTATTGATGAAAACGATATTGTATTCCATATACTAAAGTAATGAGTCAACTGGTATGAGCATACAGCTGTGGATGATATTTATAACTAAATAAAGGGTGGGTGGCTTTGGATCAAGATTTGTTTCCGTTGAGTGTATTAAATGTTGTTCTTATCGCTTCAGAAAAAATGTTATAGAAAAGGTACCTAATAAAATTTGGTATAACTGCATTGGAAATCGTAATAGACATGAATATCAGAGCCCTGTTTTTTCGACAAAGATAATGCGACAAAATTGTTCGTACAATCAGGATCCGTTCCTGTATTAAATTACTAAAATTGGTTTATATAAACTGTTAAAAAATCTGTTGTTTTTTGTTTTATTTCCTTTAGGACGAGTTTTTACTTACTTCAGTTGTACTCAGAGATTTTCATCCGTTCGATTCTTAAACAACGATGGGTGCGGGTAATATGATAAGTGTTCCTATGTTGTCGCAAGGCATTTTTGTATTCAAGAAAATGAGAACTACAAACCAGCATTATTTTTTGCTGTTCTTTTGTTTCTTCATCTGTCCAAAGTAAATTAGTTAGCTGGAAAGTAAAACTGGTCTTCTCAATCTCATTGTGACTGATTTTACATTAACACTGCCGTTTAAGAGAATACAGAACAGCAAGCCAAAGCTTGAAACATGAAGTCCACTAATTTTCCTAACACAATAGCCAAATTGAATGCTGTAGATGATTTTAGCAAACCTTACATAAATATACCCCCCCCCCCCCCCACCCATGTACCATGGACCTTGCCGTTGGTGGGGAGGCTTGCGTGCCTCAGCGATACAGATAGCCGTACCGTAGGTACAACCACAACGGAGGGGTATCTGTTGAGAGGCCAGACAAACGTGTGGTTCCTGAAGAGGGGCAGCAGCCTTTTCAGTAGTTGCAAGGGCAACAGTCTGGATGATTGACTGATCTGGCCTTGTAACAATAACCAAAACAGCCTTGCTGTGCTGGTACTGCGAACGGCTGAAAGCAAGGGGAAACTACGGTAGTAATTTTTCCCGAAGGCATGCAGCTTTACTGTATGATTAAATGATGATGGCGTCCTCTTGGGTAAAATATTCCGGAGGTAAAATAGTCCCCCATTCGGATCTCCGGGCGGGGACTACTCAAGAGGATGTCGTTATCAGGAGAAAGAAAACTGGCGTTCTACGGATCGGAGCGTGGAATGTCAGATCCCTTAATCGGGCAGGTAGGTTAGAAAATTTAAAAAGGGAAATGGATAGGTTAAAGTTAGATATAGTGGGAATTAGTGAAGTTCGGTGGCAGGAGGAACAAGACTTCTGGTCAGGTGACTACAGGGTTATAAACACAAAGTCAAATAGGGGTAATGCAGGAGTAGGTTTAATAATGAATAGGAAAATAGGAATGCGGGTAAGCTACTACAAACAGCATAGTGAACGCATTATTGTGGCCAAGATAGATACGAAGCCCACACCTACTACAACAGTATAAGTTTATATGCCAACTAGCACTGCAGACGACGAAGAAATTGAATAAATGTATGATGAAATAAAAGAAATTATTCAGATAGTGACGGGAGACGAAAATTTAATAGTCATGGGTGACTGGAATTCGAGTGTACGAAAAGGGAGAGAAGGAAACGTAGTAGGTCAATATGGATTGGGGCTAAGAAATGAAAGAGGAAGCCGCCTGGTAGAATTTTGCACAGAACACAACTTAATCATAGCTAACACTTGGTTTAAGAATCATGATAGAAGGTTGTATACATGGAAGAACCCTAGAGATACTAAAAGGTATCAGATAGATTATATAATGGTAAGAAAGAGATTTAGGAACCAGGTTTTAAATTGTAAGACATTTCCAGGGGCAGATGTGGACTCAGACCACAATCTATTGGTTATGACCTGTAGATTAAAACTGAAGAAACTGCAAAAAGGTGGGAATTTAAGGAAATGGGACCTGGATAAACTGAAAGAACCAGAGGTTGTAGAGAGTTTCAGGGAGAGCATACGGGAACAATTGACAGGAATGGGGGAAAGAAATACAGCGGAAGAAGAATGGGTAGCTTTGAGGGATGAAGTAGTGAAGGCAGCAGAGGATCAAGTAGGTAAAACGACGAGGGCTAGTAGAAATCCTTGGGTAACATAAAAATATTGAATTTAATTGATGAAAGGAGAAAATATAAAAATTCAGTAAATGAAGCAGGCAAAAAGGAATACAACCGTCTCAAAAATGAGATCGACAGGAAGTGCAAAATGGCTAAGCAGGGATGGCTAGAGGACAAATGTAAGGATGTAGAGGCTTATCTCACTAGGGGTAAGATAGATACTGCCTATAGGAAAGTTAAAGAGACCTTTGGAGACAAGAGAACCACTTGTATGAACATCAAGAGCTCAGATGGTAACGCAGTTCTAAGCAAAGAAGGGAAAGCAGAAAGGTTGAAGGAGTATATAGAGGATCTATACAAGGGCGATGTACTTGAGGACAATATTATGGAAATGGAAGAGGATGTAGATGAAGATGAAATGGGAGATACGATACTGCGTGAAGAGTTTGACAGAGCACTGAAAGACCTGAGTCGAAACAAGGCCCCCGGAGTAGACAACATTCCATTGGAACTACTGACGGATTTGGGACAGCCAGTCCTCACAAAACTCTACCATCTGGTGAGCAAGATGTATGAAACAGGCGAAATACCTTCAGACTTGAAGAAGAATATAATAATTCCAATCCCAAAGAAAGCAGGTGTTGATAGATGTGAAAATTACCGAACAATCAGTTTAATAAGCCACAGCTGCAAAGTACTAACACGAATTCTTTACAGACGAATGGAAAAACTAGTAGAAGCCTACCTCGGGGAAGATCAGTTTGGATTCCGTTGAAATACTGGAACACGTGAGGCAATACTGACCTTACGACTTATGTTAGAAGAAAGATTAAGGAAAGGAAAACCTACGTTTCTAGCATTTGTAGACTTAGAGAAAGCTTTTGACAATGTTGACTGAAATACTCTATTTCAAATTCTGAAGGTGGCAGGGGTAAAATACAGGGAGCGAAAGGCTATTTACAATTTGTACAGAAACCAGATGGCAGTCATATGAGTCGAGGGACATGAAAGGGAAGCAGTGGTTGGGAAGGGAGTAAGACAGGGTTGTAGCCTCTCCCCGATGTTATTCAATCTGTATATTGAGCAAGCAGTAAAGGAAACAAAAGAAAAATTCGGAGTAGGTATTAACATCCATGGAGAAGAAACAAAAACTTTGAGGTTTGCCGATGACATTGTAATTCTGTCAGAGACAGCAAGGACTTGGAAGAACAGTTGAACGGAATGGACAGTGTCTTGAAGGGAGGATATAAGATGAACATCAACAAAAGCAAAAGGAGGATAATGGAATGTAGTCGAATTAAGTCGGGTGATGCTGAGGGAATTAGATTAGGAAATGAGACACTTAAAATAGTAAAGGAGTTTTGCTATTTGTGGAGCAAAATAACTGATGATGGTCGAAGTAGAGAGGATATAAAATGTAGACTGGCAATGGCAAGGAAAGCGTTTCTGAAGAAGAGAAATTTGTTAACATCGAGTATAGATTTAAGTGTCAGGAAGTCGTTTCTGAAAGTATTTGTATGGAGTGTAGCCATATATGGAAGTGAAACATGGACGATAACTAGTTTGGACAAGAAGAGAATAGAATTCGAAATGTGGTGCTACAGAAGAATGCTGAAGATAACGTGGGTAGATCACGTAACTAATGAGGAGGTATTGAATAGGATTGGGGAGAAGAGAAGTTTGTGGCACAACTTGACCAGAAGAAGGGATCGGTTGGTAGGACATGTTCTGAGGCATCAAGGGATCACCAATTTAGCATTGGAGGGCAGCGTGGAGGGTAAAAATCGTAGGGGGAGACCAAGAGATGAATACACTAAGCAGATTCAGAAGGATGTTGTTGCAGTAGGTACTGGGAGATGATGAAGCTTGCACAGGATAGAGTAGCATGGAGAGCTGCATCAAACCAGTCTCAGGACTGAAGACCATAACAACAACAATACATAAATATATTTACCGTCCTACAAAGTAAATGTTAGCTATGGAATAATGACGTAATAGCATAGCATGGTCTTGCGGTAGCGTTCTTGCTTCCCGCGCACGGGGTCTCGGGTTCGATTCCCGGCGGAGTCAGGGATTTTCTCTGCCTCGCGATGACTGGGTGTTGTGTTTCTTTCGTCATCATTTCATCCTCATTCACTCGCAAGTCGCCGTAGCGGCGTTAAAGAACTTGTGGAGCGGCGGCCGAACCGCCCCGCGAGGGGTGTCTTGGCCACCATTGCCATACACTCATTATTATTAGCCGATTTTGCACCCCAAACCTTAGAAATACATACAGAGCAACGAAATTTAAAAATCACGCTGTAGGAATAGACAGGAAAGGTCTGTTTCTACTCGCAACTGGCTCTGAGCACTATGGGACTCAACTGCTGTGCTCATTAGTCCCCTAGAACTTAGAACTACTTAAACCTAACTAACCTAAGGACATCACACACATCCATGCCCGAGGCAGGATTCGAACCTGCGACCGTAGCAGTCGCACGGTTCCGGACTGCGCGCCTAGAACCGCGAGACCACCGCGGCCGGCTCTAATCGCAACTTATCAGATGTTGTTGCTGCAACATACAAATTACTAAGAAACAGAATTAGTTTACTTCATGATTACAATGAAGTGACTTACTGCTTACATTTAAAGATATATATTTTCTATAAAGCGAATAATGAAAATTAAAATTCAGTGAAAAGCTTTTTGATATTTTGATTTGAATACCGACAAACTGTATGTTATAATGAAATAAAATATTATTGGGTTTCCAACCGCGTCAACTGCTTAAAATTACACGATCTTTCGGCCAAGCGCTTCAGTCTGTAACCGCGTGACCGCTACGGTCGCAGATTCGAATCCTGCCTCGGGCATGGATGTGTGTGATGTCCTTAGGTTAGTTAGGTTTAAGTAGTTCTAAGTTCTAGGGGACTGATGACCTCAGATGTTAAGTCCCATAGTGCTCAGAGCCTTTTTTTTTTGTTTTTTTTTTGACCAAGCACTCCTTGCCCATTGTCAAGTGTTACGACTGCCAGTGGGCTGTTGGTGCGCTCTTATATACGCTAGCTGCCGGCTGTGACGTCACTGGTGCCCGTGACATTGCCGTATATGGGCATGTTTTGAGTCGGTGTTCGATGTGCCCTCTTCAACCGCGCGAGCGCTGGATCACACGCAGCGCTGAGCTGCAAGTCACCGTCTCTATTCAGGGTCTTTGCGGTAATTTTTATATATCAAAATAATATAATTGTATGTTATAATAGCTCACATGATGTAGTGATACTGTGTGAACAAGTACTTTTGACGATCCGTCAAGGATTAACAACAAGAAGAAGGAGATGTAAAGATACTGGCTACTGATGAATCCTTTAACATAGACACGATAAACATTTAAAGCATCGTTTGTTGTTATTCGCGTCACGGAAGGTACTCATCGTTATATCACAACAAACATAAGATTCGTTAGATACATGGTTTTTTTTTCTAATGTTGTCTGACGAAACGTCGCGAAGTTTCTTATTTTCTTAAGCCCATCAACGACAGTATGTGGCACTACACTACACCTGCCCAGCACTTCCGCTAACAAATAGCACCCAATGAAGGCGATGCCATACCTTGTGGCTTTGCAAGCATCTGATCCGATCCTACGTGTACGTGTGGATCTAGCGAAGTCACTTCGAATGTAGATTAATCGAAGCTAATCATAGGGATGTAGGTGAAGAGGAAGGGCAGTACCACGACCATAACAATGCGAAGAGCCCAGATTCGACCCCATAATTCAAATAAGCTGTACCGAGTGGTTATAATTAAAGTGCAGCCACTCACAGAGGTCCGGTGTGGGCATCGTCTGGCATCGAAACTTCCTAGATACACTGATGCGTTAATACGGAACCGATTTATGCTGGAAAGAAATTGGTTCCAATTCTGGTCACGACATGTAAATCTGGCACTGTACATTGTATGACGGTGTGAAATCCACGCTGTCATTTGACAAGCCATGACGTGTGTGAAACTATGGCTATCTAGAGGAGAGTGCTGCATTCAAAGAGTATCGTCGACTGAAAGGTTTAAGGAGAGGTCTGATCTCATTCACTGCTTAAAAGAAGATGATAATGAAATTCGAAAACACGGTTGAACATGATATGGCATCTGCAAGAGGAAGACGACCTGTTCCTGTGGAAGCTATTGACGGGGTTGTTGTTGCTGTAACTGACCATGCGACACGTGCCCGAGATAGGTTAGTGTAATAGCACGCAACGTTTCGCGGTCTGTATAACACTGGTACCCGTACAAGATCCAGACGGGGCAACAACTGAAACCTCATGATCAGCAGCAGCGTTCTGAATTTGCTCTTCGGTTTCTGGCACGGATCGAAGTCGATGATACATGGCCGTGCAGTATTGTGTAGAGTGATGAGACCCAGTTTACACTACACAGTGCAGTGAATACACAGAACTGCCGAATTCGGGGTACTGTTAAATCACTTGTTGTGCACGAAGAGCCATTACGCTGACCATATGTGACTGTGTGGTGTGGATTTACAAGCGCCTTTATTCTTACAGATGAGATTTTCACTGTGCAGTGGAGTGTGCGCTGGTATGAAACTTCCTGGCACATTAAAACTGTGTGTCCGACCGAGACTCGAACTCGGGACCTTTGCCTTTCGCGGGCAAGTGCTCTACCATCTGAGCTACCCAAGCACGACTCACGCCCCGTCCTCACACCTTTAAATCTACTCGATGATTTACCGTCCATCACTACGAACTGTGACCTCTCTGAGAGGAAACCACGAATCCAGTCACATAACTGAGACGATACTCCATATGCACGCAATTTGATTAATAGTCGCTTGTGAGGAACGGTATCAAAAACCTTCTGGAAATCTAGGAATATGGAATCGATCTGAGATCCCTTGTGGACAGCACTCATTACTTCATGGGAATAAAGAGCTAGCTGTGTTGTACAAGAACGATATTTTTTGAATCCGTGTTGGTTATGTATCAACAAGTCATTTTCTTCAAGGTGATTGGGGGTAACGAACGATTTTCACTTCACCAAAATACAGTCCACACGTCGTTATTGTGTGTCCTAACCTGGTGAGCGGTCACTTGTTCTCAAGTGAGTTCTCTCTTCTGTCCGTGTATTTGTGTGTGCGTGTGTGTGTGTAAGCTTTTTTATCTGTTTGTACTGTCTTTCCTGTAAAGTTCCTTTAAAGTGTTAAATGATTGCGTTTTCAGAGTATAGTGTATTCATTTATAACTTGTTTACCTTGTGCAATTTCTTTCTGTATGCGGAAGTTTTCTTCTGTTGTTTGTTTATGGTATAGACCGTGCTGGACATTAGTATTTTTAAATCTGTTTCTGTTGTAGCTGGGTGGTCATTTTTGGCTATTAGGTGGTCAGCAAATGTGCTACGAGACCTGTTACTTTTTAGGGATATGACGTGTTCTGAGTATCTTGTTTTAAAGTTACTGGATGTCTGTCCTATATACGAGTATACTGACTGACAAGTGTTACACGTGAGTTCATGTATTCCTGATCTGATGAACTTATCTGTGGGTGTTTCCTGTGCTCTGAACTTTTTCTGTGTTGTATTGCCTGTCTTGTGTCGTTTTCAAAGACCCTGTTTCTTTAATATTTTGGCTATTTTTTGAACAATTTTGTCATTCTAGATCGGTATGTGTATCTAGTTTTGTTAACGTGTTGTTCTGCTGTATCTTGTATGTGCTTACTGTTTGTGTGCTGTGTCCTGCGTTGTGTAAGGGCTTGTGTGTGCGTCGCCAGTTCGCTCTTTTTCCGTTTACATATTTCTTGGTTTAGTTTCTCTATCATATCGGTATCATAACCATTTTCAACCGCTATTTGTTTTAATACTTTTAGCTCCTGTGTGTATTTGTGTTTGCTTATGGGTTTTCTGTGTAATATGTGAAGCATGAATCTGTAGCTCGCTTGCTTGTGTGCCAAAGGTTTGTTCGATAAATAAGTCATTCATAGATACTGCAATAAAAGGCTGTTGAATTCAATGTTCAGTGTATCAACTGCCTTAATCCTGTAGCGAAAAGGAACTCTAGTGCCCTTGGCGTGCAAGAAAAATAAACCTGAAGCTGCTTGTTGTCATATTTGAGAAGTATATGGCTCTGAGCACTATGGGACTCAACTGCTGTGGTCATAAGTCCCCTAGAACTTAGAACTACTTAAACCTAACTAACCTAAGGACAGCACACAACACCCAGCCATCACGAGGCAGAGAAAATCCCTGACCCCGCCGTGAATCGAACCCGGGAACTCGGGAACCCGGGCGTGGGAAGCGAGAACGCTACCGCACGACCACGAGATGCGGGCTGAGAAGTATACCAGCACCAAATTCTATACCAATCTTATTTGCTTAGTGTCAAATCTGAAGAGAAATTACAAGGGATTTTCGGTGTAGCAACGTCAGCTGGATACAATCCAACGTATCGGTAGCAGTGTACGTATCATCCGGAGCATAAGACGGGCCACAACTCTTGTTTGCATGTCAGGTCGCAGTGAGTGCGGCGTTAGTCTCTTCTTTTCATTTCTTTTCTTCCTCGTTCTTTTTTTAGTCTTCGCATCTCCGGCACTCGGTGGTAATTGCCAATGCAGAGTCCGTAAATGACGCTCGCCGGCCTTACACTCGTACATCGGCGGCGGCGCGTCGGCTATCGCACCGGCTCATCGACTCGCTTACGAGATAACATTGCGATACGACGACTGGAATATCGACCGCCACCTGTCGACCGGGGCGCGTCGAGTATAAATCCAGCTGTCAGGAGTCGGCGCCTCGCTCGCGGCCAGGGCTGTCCGACCGGTAGGTGCCGTCCGACGTCTAGACTTGCGCGCCGCGCGCGATGGAAGCTCCCGATACCGCCCCGTCAAACACCACGCGGACTCGTCCCTTTGACTCCCGTCTTTCTCTTGTACCAGTCTTATAAATTTCAAGCTACTTGCTGGAGCCCAGCGCTCGTTTCCACAGATCCCAGACCCTCCACCGCCCCCCCCCCTCCCCCCTCTGCCCTTGAATCCCTATGTCAACAACTACCGCCCAATCTCTCTTCTGACTGCCTTATCCAAAATACTTGAAAAAGTAATGTATTGTAGAGTAGCTTCACACGTTTGTAAAAATAAAGTTTTAACAAGATGTCAGTTTGGTTTCCAGAAGGGTTTTTCAACGGAAAATGCTACATATACTTTCACTAATGAAATATTAAATGGGCTGAGTAATCGGAAGTCACCCGTTGGGATTTTTTGTGATCTATCAAAGGCTTTTGATTGTGTAAATCATGGAATACTTCTAGATAAGCTCAAGCACTGTGGTATGAATGGGACAGTGCTCAAATGGTTTAAATCATACCTAACTGGAAGAGTGCAGAAAGTTGAAATAAACAGTTCGCATAATAAACAAAAAACTGGTGATTTCTCGAACTGGTGAACAATCAAGAATGGGGTGCTACAAGGTTCGGTCTTGGGTCCTCTGCTGTTCTTAATAGACACTCCTGGAAATGGAAAAAAGAACACATTGACACCGGTGTGTCAGACCCACCATACTTGCTACGGACACTGCCAGAGGGCTGTACAAGCAATGAACACACGCACGGCACAGCGGACACACCAGGAACCGCGGTGTTGGCCGTCGAATGGCGCTAGCTGCGCACCATTTGTGCACCGCCGCCGTCAGTGTCAGCCAGTTTTCCGTGGCATACGGAGCTCCATCGCAGTCTTTAACACTGGTAGCATACCGCGACAGCGTGGACGTGAACCGTATGTGCAGCTGACGGACTTTGAGCGAGGGCGTATAGTGGGCATGCGGGAGGCCGGGTGGACGTACCGCCGAATTGCTCAACACGTGGGGCGTGAGGTCTCCACAGCACATCGATGTTGTCGCCAGTGGTCGGCGGAAGGTGCACGTGCCCGTCGACCTGGGACCGGACCGCAGCGACGCACGGATGCACGCCAAGACCGTAGGATCCTACGCAGTGCCGTAGGGGACCGCACCGCCACTTCCCAGCAAATTAGGGACACTGTTGCTCCTGGGGTATCGGCGAGGACCATTCGCAACCGTCTCCATGAAGCTGGGCTACGGTCCCGCACAACGTTAGGCCGTCTTCCGCTCACGCCCCAACATCGTGCAGCCCGCCTCCAGTGGTGTCGCGACAGGCGTGAATGGAGGGACGAATGGAGACGTGTCGTCTTCAGCGATGAGAGTCGCTTCTGCCTTGGTGCCAATGATGGTCGTATGCGTGTTTGGCGCCGTGCAGGTGAGCGCCACAATCAGGACTGCATACGACCGAGGCACACAGGGCCAACACCCGGCATCATGGTGTGGGGAGCGATCTCCTACACTGGCCGTACACCACTGGTGATCGTCGAGGGGACACTGAATAGTGCACGGTACATCCAAACCGTCATCGAACCCATCGTTCTACCATTCCTAGACCGGCAAGGGAACTTGCTGTTCCAACAGGACAATGCACGTCCGCATGTATCCCGTGCCACCCAACGAAGGTGTAAGTCAACTACCCTGGCCAGCAAGATCTCCGGATCTGTCCCCCATTGAGCATGTTTGGGACTGGATGAAGCGTCGTCTCACGCGGTCTGCACGTCCAGCACGAACGCTGGTCCAACTGAGGCGCCAGGTGGAAATGGCATGGCAAGCCGTTCCACAGGACTACATCCAGCATCTCTACGATCGTCTCCATGGGAGAATAGCAGCCTGCATTGCTGCGAAAGGTGGATATACACTGTACTAGTGCCGACATTGTGCATGCTCTGTTGCCTGTGTCTATGTGCCTGTGGTTCTGTCAGTGTGATCATGTGATGTATCTGACCCCAGGAATGTGTCAATAAAGTTTCCCCTTCCTGGGACAATGATTTCACGGTGTTCTTATTTCAATTTCCAGGAGTGTATATTAATGACTTGCCATTCTATATTCACGAAGACGCAAAGCTGGTACTTTTTGACGGTGATACAAGTATAGCTATCATACCCGACAGACAAGAATTAACTGGTGAAATTGTAAACGATGTTTTTCAGAAAATCATTAAGTGGTTCTCTGCAAATGGGCTCTTATTAAACTTTGACAAAACACAGTATACACAGTTCCACACAGTAAATGGAATGACGCCATTAATAAATATAGACTTCGATCAGAAATCGGTAGCTAAGGTAGAATATTCAAAATTTCTAGGTGTATGCATTGATGAGGGGTTGAACTGGAAAAAACACACTGAGGATCTGCTGAAAAGTTTGAGTTCAGCTACTTATGCTATTAGGGTCATGCAAATTTTGGCGATATACATCTGAGTAGATTAGCTTAGCACGCCTATTTTCATTCTCTGCTTTCGTATGGCATCATATTCTGGGGTAACTCATCATTGAATAAAAGAGTGTTCATTGCACAAAAGCGTGTAATCAGAATAATTGCTGGAGCTCATCCAAGATCATCCTGCAGACACTTATTTAAAGAGCTAGAAATCTTCAGTGTAGCCTCACAATATATATATTCACTTATGAATTTGTTATTAACAATCCGAACGAATTCAAAAGTAATAGCAATGCACATGGCCACAACACTAGGAGAAAGGATGATCTTCACGACTCGAGGTTAAATCTAACATTGGCTCAGAAGGGGGTAAATTTTGCTGCCACAAAAGTCTTTGGTCACTTACCTAATAGCATCAAAAGTGTGACAGATAGCCATATTGCATTTAAAAGGAAATTTAAAAAATTTCTTAATGGCAACTCCTTCTACTCATTAGATGAATTTTTGGATATAGTAAGTGGGTAATTTCCCAACCTCCAAAAAACAAAAAAAAAGAAACAAAATATTGAGTGTCATGTAATATTTTGTCTAATGTAGTATCTTGTATAGACACCTTTTATTAACCTGACACGTTCCACATCATTACAAAGTGTCGTATTCGTGATCTATGGAACAAGTACTAATCTAATCTAATGTAATTTAAACCTACTGTGCCAACCTCTTCATCTACAAATGGCATCAGCACACGACACCCTCAGTTATTTGGCGGATATATTTCAGTCTCGGTCTTCCCATTGAAAGCAGAGTATTGTTAAACTCGTGCTTTCACCGTTAAAGAGGGCACGACAGTTGGTATTCCATCAGGTAGCCATATATGGACTTGGTCCGATTAGGCGTACTGGAGAGAAGAATAACACGGCTGTGCAGACTACCCTCCTGTGACGGTCGCCACTTCCAATTAAATAAAAAATTTAAAAAAAATTTAAACTTTGCTACTCACGTTTAAATATTGAATGTGGAGGAAGAGTATGATTACTTTTACTTAGCTGTATTTATGAAACCCTACACGAAGCTGGAATGCGATCATTCTATATCTTTGGTTCATAAATTACTCGTATTAACAAGAAAATTTTCTTTCATATGAATTGCTAATGAGATAAAACATTATAATATTTCATTATTTTAATAAATGTCTTTTGAGCCGTGCATGACTCGTGTTCCCGCCATCATGTATTTTACACCCTGTTTGTAACATACTTCCACCCCACAACGTTAATTTAAATTACTGGTTCTCTCAGCTCTTCTGGCCCCTTCAATTGCCATCTTGTGGAGTTTAGCTAGGTCTCTTCCTGGGGCAGGGATGTCGTTTAGACAGTGGGCGTGTTCCTCTACATGGCCGGGTCCGAGCCAGTATTTCCGCCGTCGTGTGACTGGAAGTGAGTGGGAGACGCAGCAGAAGTGCAGTTTTAAATTTATCTTTCAAGCTTAAACAATGCGGCTTTCTGCCTTTAAAGATTATGGTAATATATTTTAAAATTTTGAAGTTTATTTGTGGCCCTCAGCCATTGGTATTGCACCTAGCATATGTTGCTTCTTTAAATTATTTTATTGCTATCTTAATTGGATTTTTATCTTGTTGACTTTTAAGATTTATGGTAATATATACTGAAGTTTTGAAACTTAATTGTGGCTCTCCGCCATTTGTGTTGCACCTTGCATACGTTGCTTTTTTGGGGGGTTTAAATTATTTTATTGTCATCTTAATTGAATTTTTGATTTTTTAAGATATCTTGTTGGCCTTCTGTCTGTAAAGGTCTACGGTAATATAGTCTAAAATTTTAGAATTTAGTTGTGGTCCTTGCACCTTGCGTATATTGTTTTTGGAATTACTTTATTGCTATCTTAATTGGATTTTTATCTTGTTAAGATTTCTTGTTGGAGGCCTTCAGCCGTGAAAGAGTTGCATTCGGTAAAGATTCGGCTATGTGCCGCTTTGGTTGTGAAGGTTATTAAATTATAGTAAATGACAATTAGAAGCAGAAACTAACCTCAACCTTTGGCCTATTATCTGTTCTGCCCATTGGGCTTAGCGGGCGTCTCATCTTTCATACAATAGGTCCATCCAAGCCAAAGTTCTCTGTGATTTCGTCTTGTGAGAGTTGAATAAGATCAGGAAAATAATCGAACCTCGTTAACGTAATGTCGAAAATTGCAGACTGCCTTTTTTTTTAGATATACAGTACGTTTAAACGTCGTTGAAGTCGGTTCAGAACTCTCCCTCAAAAGCGTCGTCTTTAACGTATGCAACTTGTGCCACAATATTTTTGAAATTAAGTTGCGACTGGGATTGCGTAAATAATACCCACTACTTTGAATAACACTTTGCTTTCAAGTTATATTTTTAGCATACACTTACATTAATTCAGCAATGAATAGCAATCAGAATCGAATCAGTAACGGAATGCAATGTGAATGCGAATGCTAATGTAAGAGTCTACATTGTTTCATCACTTATATCTCAATTGTGATAAAACATTCTCGTCACGTTATGAGTAATTTGTCTTATGCCTCTACGATTTAACTCCTCCTTGTTCTCACATAATCTTATCCAAAGTGCTTGAACATTAACTATAATTACTTATACGCAACTAAAAAACCATAAATACTACGTGGAAACAAACTCAAGAAAAGACGTGCAACCCCCTGCAGCTCCATATAGCACTACGCAAGTTACACCCTGCTGTATTAACACTTGTCCTATCATCCTGTCCCTTTGTGTTAGTATTTTGCAACCGTGACTTATTAAACTGATAGTTCGGTATTTTTCACACCTGAGAGCACTTTGGAATTGGAAGTACACTACTAGTCATTAAAAATGCTACACCACGAAGATGACGTGCTACAGACGCGAAATTTAACCGACAGGGAGAAGATTCTGTGATATGCAAATGATTAGCTTTTCAGAGCATTCACACAAGGCTGGCGCCGGTGGCGACACCTACAACATTCTGACATGAGGAAAGTTTCCAACCGATTTCCATACACAAACAGCAGTTGACCGGCATTGCCTGGTGAAACGTTGTGATACCTCGTGTAAGGAGGAAAAATGCGTACCATCACGTTTCCGACTTTGATAAAGGTCGGATTGTAGCCTATCGCGATTGCGGTTTATCGTATCGCGACGTTGCTGCTCGCGTTGGTCGAGATCCCATGACTGTTAGCAGAATATGGAATCGGTGGGTTCAGGAGGGTAATACGGAACGCTGTGCTGGATCCCAACGGCCTCGTATCACTAGCAGTCGAGATGACAGGCATCTTATCCACATGGCTGTAACGGATCGTGCAGCCACGTCTCGATCCCTGTGTCAACAGATAGGGACGTTTGCAAGACAACAACCATCTGCACGAACAGTTCTACGACGTTTGCAGCAGCATGGACTATCAGCTCGGAGACCGTGGCTGCGGTTACCCTTGACGCTGCATCACAGACAGGAGTGCCTGCGATGGTGTACTCAACGACGAACCTGGATGCACGAATAGCAAAACGTCATTTTTTCGGATGAATCCAGGTTCTGTTTGTAACATCATGATGATCACATCCGTGTTTGACGACATTGCGGTCACCTCTTGTTCGCATTGACGGCAGTTTGAACAGTGGACGCTACACTTCAGATGTTTTACGACCCGTGGCTTTACCCTTCATTCGATCCCTGCGAAACCTTACATTTCTTCTGGATAATGCACGACCGCATGTTGCAGGTTCTGTACGAGCCTTTCTGGATCCATAAAATGTTCGACTGATGCCCTGGCCAGCACATTCTCCAGATCTCTCACCAACAGAAAACGGTTTGTCAATGGTGGCCGAGCAACTGGCTCGTCACAATACGCCAGTCACTACTCTTGATGAACTGTGGTATCGTGTTGAAGATGCATGGGTAGCTGTACCTGTACACACCATCCAAGCTCTGTTAGACTGAATGCCCCGGCGTATCAAGGCCGTTATTACGGCCAGAGGTGGTTGTTCTGGGTACTGATTTCTCAGGATCTATGCACCCAAATTGCGTGAAAATGTAATCACATGTCAGTTCTAGTATAATATATTTGTCCAATGAATACCCGTTTATCATCTGCATCTCTTTTTAGTGTAGCAATTTTAATGGCCTGTAGTGTATTATATTCTTCTTGAAGTCTGAGGGTAATTCGCCTGAGTCATACATCTTGCCCATCAGATGGAAGAGTTTGGTTACGGCTGGCTCTTCCGAGGCTATCAGTAGTTCTAGAGTAATGTCATCTACTCCCTGGGCCTTGTTTCGACTCAGGCCTTTCAGTGCTCTGTCAAATTCTTTACGCAGTATCTTATCTCCCATCTCATCTTCATCTACGTCCTCTTCCATTTCTATAATATTTCCCTGAGGTACATCGCCCTTGTATAGACCCTCTATATACTCGTTCCTCCTTTCTGCTTTCCTTTCTTTGCTTAGGACCGGTTTACCATCTGAGCTCTTGATATTCATACAGGTGTTTCCTCCAAAAGTCTCTCTAATTTTTCTGTAGGTGGCATCTATCTTACCCCCAGTGATGGTATGAACGGTATGGAGAGGAAAGAAAGAACTCATGTGTAGGTAATTGAAATGGAACAACATAACCGTATTTTCAAAGTATTTATTATTCAGACGATTAATTTCAACGCTACGTTTGCGTCATCTTCAGGTCTTACTATTAACCAAATAAGTACTTCCTCACGCTGGCTGCCGGCCGCGGTGGTCTCGCGGTTCTAGGCGCGCAGTCCGGAACCGTGCGACTGCTACGGTCGCAGGTTCGAATCCTGCCTCGGGCATGGATGTGTGTCATGTCCTTAGGTTAGTTAGGTTTAAGTAGTTCTAAGTTCTAGAGGACTAATGACCACAGCAGTTGAGTCCCATAGTGCTCAGAGCCATTTGAACCATTTTGTTTCACACTGGCTCATGTATCAAAGGACCCTTATAGTAAATAGTTGCCGTAGACTGTTACTCGTCAGGAGTGCATACACCGAACATGTCGTCACCTCTGTTATTGTATGGGTTGCTTGGTACATGAGCCAACGATTGGAAGTACTTATTTGTTTAAGAACAGGACCTAAAGATGCCGCAAATGTAGCGCTGAAACTAGTCGTCTGAATAATAAATACTTCGAAAATACGATTGTAGTGTTCCATTTGAATTACTTATATTGTCAGATTGTAATCTTCCCCCTCTTTCCTACTTCCATCTATAGTCCACATTACACAAAATCTTTTATGAAAATTTGAGAGAAGCGAAGATTACAATAAACCTTCTACTTTACTTAGCTTCTCACGTTGGCTCCAGTTGTTCTTGTCTAGGGGCCTGATCCTTGAAGGTGAAAAATGTCACATCAGGTCCTCACGGTTGGTTTGAACTAAATAAATCTGAAGATTGCTGTCGCAGAATTTTTTTTACGTAAATATATTTTCTCACGTTTTTGTATATCATAAAGTATTTTGATTCTTCATATTAACAAATCCGAAATCACATCGTTCGCACAAAAATACTAAAATAAGTACGATCACACGAGAGGCATGCTTACGACTCTCACTCTGCGGAAATAACAATATTCCAAAGGGTTTACAATTTTTCTTAACAATTGAATCCCTACTAGTTTTTGTAACATTATCAAATTCGATTATTAGTTCATAAATGGATCCAGAAATAAACATCGTAAACAGTACAGGATTGCGTATTTAATAACAGACATTTTAAGTGTGCGAGTAATTCGTAATTTCAAATGTTTCTAAAGAAAATTCCTCTTCTCCCCAATTCTGTTCAGTGCCTCCTCATTAGTTACTTGATCTAAGCTTCAGCATTCTTCTGTAGCACCACATTTCGAAACCTTCTATTCTCCTCTTCTTTAAACTATTTATCGTCCATGTTTCATTTCGACACATGAGTACACTCCATACAAATACTTTCAGAATAGACTTCCTGACACTTAAACCTACACTCGATGTTAATAAATTTCTACATTTTATATCCTCTACACTTCGACCATCATCAGTTATTTTGCTACCCAAATAACAAAACTCATCTACTACTTTAAGTGTCTCGTTACCCAATCTAATTCCCTCAGTATCGCCTGATTTAATTAGACTACATCCATTACCCTCGTTTTGCTTTTGTTGATGTTCATCTTATATACTCCTTTCAAGACACTGTCCATTCCTTTCAACTGCTATCTCAAGTTCCTTGCTGTCTCCGATAGAATTACAATTTTAACTGTACATTCAGAACTAGTACTTATCGATTATAACATCGAGAATAAAATGTTTTATAAAGTTTTTCCTTTTCATAAAATTTTGGCTTGAAATATAACGTACCGTGTATAAAATTATACGAAAGTTTTCAGAAAGCAACTGAGATAATACTGACCTGTCCAAAATTCGAACAATAACACTGGTATCGCCAACTGCTATTGAAGAAAAGTAATACAAGAAGAGGATGACCCGTTACAAGATGCTGCCCACGTCCAGATGAAGGATGGTCTTCCACAAGTTGATCATATGTAGGTTGTCATGTTGTTTTCTAAGTGCGGGATCTGAACGACAGTAAATCATCCACTGTCGCAGCGGCGAGTGGGGATAGGCAGAAACTCGCCGGAAAAAAAAATGAGTCACTCCTTCCAAAGAGCCCACTGGCCGATTTGGAGAACCGTGCCAGCCTGTCACGTGACACCCAAACGCTGACGTAATCGACGGCAGTGAACTGATGATTATGTACCACTCGGCAGTAGAATGGTACGACGTCGAGACGTGACAGAATGGTACAAATGAACTATCGCATTTGGACGTGTCCACAATCGCACTGCGATTGGCGTTGTTCGATTTGTTAGAGTACCAACACGGACTGTCCGAGATATTTGCATTGTAACACGGCGCGAGAACAATGACCGTATAAAGTTCCTAAGCGACACGGACCGGAGACGAATGTTTGGCCTTGTCAGAGACAGTCGGTTTCAAACCCGACAGCAATTTGCTTCTGTCAGTGACTGTGGATCCATCTCAACCACTTGCCGAGCAAACATGGCGAAGGGAACTGCATGTAATGGACATCTGGAGACGGCAAAAAGCCGTTTCTCACGGCGACGTACATAGCTGCACGTCGTCAATTGGCCGAACAAAATAAAAAATTGGGTAGTAGCTGACTGGAGTCACCGATTTGTCTCTTTTAAAAAAAAAATAAAAAAAATAGATGCGAGACGTCGAGTGTACCGACGACATAACGAACTGTTTAAATGGCAATGTGTAGAAGGTGTAGTTGAGGCTGGTGGTTGTTCTGTGTTGTTTTGGGGATGTTTTCTTTCTAGAATTTGGGGCCATTCATTGAGGTTACAGTGAACATAAAACAGGATGTTTCTTTCAACGCTCTGGGTGACCAAGAGTTTCCCTTTCTTCTACATCTCCGTAACGAGTCTGCTTTGGCGGCTCCTACCTTCCAAGACGATAACATCTGTCTTCAGAGAGCTGCGCGCGTACATTCCTGGTTTGACGACCACTCAAGCATCAGAAGTAATTCGGGTACTCGACTATCGATTATGGGAGAAAAGTCGATCACAACACTGCAACTGAGTCTTTGAGTCTAATTTAACTTCATATTACATAAATTCTATTTTTGTTATACACAAGACATGTTTCTGACATCAACACAACAATGCTGAATGGTTGCTGATTTCGTAGATACCAAATAAATTTTCCAAAATTGTATTTTCATATCTCCGTGAGAAATCCATATTTCGAATGTTGTCACCAGATAAATCCACTGCCGCACATTTTGCTACCATAAACTGAGGATCTATAATAGCTAAGGTTCGTAGTAGGCTAACAGAATTCGTGGGGGACGTACTCTTTTGGCTAATTACAGACCTGTGTTACACGTGGACAAAAAAAACACGGTACGGTATCAAAATCCAATTATACGATGCTTTCAAATATGTACTTCATTCAACTAGTGACAACTAAGGACAAAAGATATGTTTTACACCTACTAGAGGATTAGTATCAACAAAATTTTAGACATATTAGTCTCAATATTTTATTGTCCGTAACTTTGCAAATAGAACGGTCTGTGTGAAATCTAAAACCAGGTTGGAATCAACACAACAAATAGTTTAAAACGAGACATTTTATACCTAATTTTACAGTCATTTTAAATTACATATTTTATTTTGTTAAGATGGTAGAACGATATGTGGATGGAATAGATGATTCAAATATAGTTACTTCCACATTTCTATACATTCACACTGATTTAATTTGCAAGTGACAATCTCTTTTGCGTTCAGAGTATTATAAATCAAAATATTGTTTGCCACCAGGCAGCTCACTTCTACAATGAAGTAGATATTTATACTCTATTTCCGTGACCTCACAGCCCCTAATCTGATGGAGAGGGTCATGTCTCTACATACGTGGTTGAGAGACGCCAACAGTCGCTCAGTGTGAGATGTCATTGGGGTAGGTCGCGTGGTTTAACAATTCGAGTTTTTTTGTGATTGTATGCCAAATTTAAGTATCAACCTCGGAAACGACCGATGTTTTGTTACTGTGAGTCTTGTGAACGGTGTTTACCTGTAAACCACATACTCTGATTCAATGTTACTAATTGTTTATTAATACTTGGAGCGTAGCACCTCTAGCATAAGTGAACCCAGGAATCAATGTCCTGGAACTGCCTGCAGGTTGTAATCGACGAGATCCACTACCGTATAAGGATTTGTGGTGTCATTTAATTTATGGGGGTCAGAGTTTAATTTATTTCAGACATCCATTGATAGGAAACGTCACCACAAACACGCTATCGCATCACGGCTAGCCCACTAATTCGCCAGAGCATCATCCCACAGAAAATGTGTGGGAGTATTTGGAATATCGAGTGGAATGTAGCAATAAATATCCGGGAAATTTGGCATCTCTATCCGATCTAATAGTCAATGCGTGGCTTCATCTGGATCTGGCTTACGTAAAGAAACGTCTGGACTGTCATTCTCGCTGAACTGAGGCCATTATCAAAGCTGTAGGCGGTTTTAAACGGTATGATGTCTTCTGGGCGCGAATTGGGGATTGTAAAAACCGATCGGTTAAAATCGATACCGGCATTTTAGTTCTGAATAACCGGTATTTTTCGGTATTTGTTTGGTCTCGGTTATAACAGTTGTTTCTCTTTTTCTATATCTTTCTAATAACCAAGTAAAAAAAAATAAATTAGCCATAGCAGCAGAGCTATAATTTTTCGTTTTTAAATAAACCTTTTTTAAGGGAGGGGTAAACTGTATTCGTAGAATTTGCATTGGTTTGAAATTTTTTGTTATATGAAATGAGAAAACCGATTTGTACTATTTTAATAACAATTCAGACAGCAACGAGCAACTAACACATGGCATAAGAACTGGTACAGCATTTCTGAGACGATAATGTTCATTTTGCCGTGCGTCGTGACTGAAGCTACGTGTTTACGTGATGTGTGCAAGATTTACGCCCACCTAGGGTAATTTCTCGTTGTCGCTGGACATCCGTTGTACTGCAGAATGGTACGAACTCGAGTCTGAAAATATTTTTACGATGTGACGTAGGAATGAAGTAAAATGCTGCACTTGCTTTAAAACATTACAGATTTGTCTGCCACTTCTATAACATAAAAAATTAGAAGGAAATTCTTGTAACAGTAATAACGAAACAGCCTAACAACAATTCATTCATAATATACAATAAAAACATAAAGTAGCTAATCTGCTGCTTGTGTGTCTACATATTACACCTTTATCTGCTTGTAACCCTTGAAAATGGACAAATTAACAGACTTCTGAAACCTCAGTTTTCACCCTATTCGTAATGCCCACAGTAGTGATATGATTCTCGATTATAACATGATTTTTCAAAACAGTTTCAAAAATTACGGTTAATTGGTGAATGCTGTTGATTTTGTTGTTAGTATTCAGCCACTCATCACTTTTCGAGAAAAGCAGCGAACAGTGGACGAACTAAGTTTTTTTATTTGCCTATTTTTAATTTAATATTTTGATTCTAACAAGGGGAGGCCGCCAATTGTGAAATTCAGATTCGATTCATACTGCGCATAATAAAAGCTCATGGCCAGAGGTGTAATGTGGCAAAGCACCAAGATGCACTTCTCAGCCGTTGTCGAGAAAATCGACAGTTAAAAGAAACCGTTGCGGTGAAATACTCTCGACGATTAGTGCATTTCTACAGCGTCGTGGCGCAGCGGTAAGCGCTCGGGTTCGTAATCCGAAGGTCGCCGGATCGAATCTCGCGCTATGTAATTTTTTTTACTAATAGTTTTTTGTAATTCAAATATATATATATATAAAGTATTAATGAATGCTTATGCATGTTGGTGAAGGCGGATCGCTCTCCAATTGCACCGCCTCCATTTTTCCGTTTTTTTTAACAGGGTGTACCAAAGCTCTCCCGCCCGCACTGATTTTCGACGATGTTATAAGTTGTGCTAGGGACCGCATCTACCTTCTTTCGAAGTTAGCAGGCAACTACGCCGTTATGCGGCGGCTCGTTTCGGCCCATTCAACATCTGTCCTTCAAGTGTAACGAGCGAGTAACGGAGTTTATTTTTCATACCTGCCACACCAAATTTGTGTTCGTGGGGTCTCTATTCTAATTCGGACGTTTGACTTACGCTATACGTATTCGTTTCGGAATATCGTTTCTACGTCTTCCGTTAACTATACGTGGTTAACATTATGAAGACAATTAATAACATTTGTGAAATACAACTTTGTTTGCGGAAAAGATAATGATGTTCGAAGTCGCCAGTTTTTCCACGACAAACGACTTTCAACAACTTATTATATGCATAATTGTTGCAACTGATTGCCGGGAATTATTATAAAAAACAAATACTAAAAAAAGGGTCGTATAGCGCGAGATTCGATCCGGCGACCTTTGGATTACGAACCCGGGCGCTTACCGCTGCGCCACGACGCTGTAGAGAATTATTAGTCGTAGAGAGTATTTCACCGCAACGGTTAGTATTTCACCGCAAGGGTTTCTTTTAACTGTCGATTTTCTCGACAACGGCTGAGAAGTGCAATTTGGTGCTTTGCCACATTACACCTCTGACCATGAGCTTTTATTATGTGCAGTATGAATCGAATCTGAATTTCACAATTGGCGGCCTCCCCTTGTAAGTATCCCGAAACAGGGATAAAATTTTTTTTCAGTCTTTGTTCGATGTCTACGTCTGCTACAGGAGGTAACGAGAATAAAAAACCGAAAATCGCTTAGTTCAGAAACCTGTTATTTTAAGCGGTTTTAACAGTCAGGTTAAACTGGCGTGGAAAGAAACCAGTATAACAGAAAACCAGTTGTTTCAGCGATAACCGCCATCGATAGAATGAAAAATATTTTTCCTGGCGTGCTGTTTACACCGCTGTTGCCCGGACAGCGTCACTGTTGCGCGGAGTCGAACGTTGCTGGCGCTTGCGTGGTCGCAGGAGTAACGCTTTGTCACGATCGTCACGTGGTACAGATTCTAACGACTTAAATGGAAAGAAAAACTAAATTAACTGCATTGTGTATTCTGTAACTCCGCCCAAAATGTAATGTTTCTCGATCCCCAAAATTTCGGCGTTCTAGGAGACTGCCTGGTTCGCCTACACGGCACGGACAACCCTGCGTGGATCCCATCGGAAGATACGCAACAATAGGCGGACGCGTGGGGTGAGGGAGGGTTCGTCGACCTGCGGGACTCGCATCCCCTGCGGAGAGGCGGACGCACTTCCGCCACTTTCACTCTCTGCCGAGGTCGTTGACACCGCGGACAACACAACCCTCAAGGGTCTGTCAGACTCGCCATAGATTGTGGAGGCAGCTGTGAGGGCGCGACTGTCTGCTTCGAGGAAGATAGGATGGAAGGATGAGCAGCAACGCCAAGTCGACGACACTATCTGTGAGCTTCCGTTTCTGCTTCTCACAACATTCGTTTTCTTTAGTGATTCAATAACAACACAGATCAACGATGAAAAAAAAATACCTTTGAATGAAACTGGTTCATTCTTGTGGCTTTTAGTGTGATGAATCGTAATCTGATCACAAAACAGCCACAGTTTTACAATTAACATTTGATACTTTTTAAAAATTTGTTATTTAGATATTTTAAATTCCTAAGATATCAGGCCCTGACATGTCCAAGTATTACTCAGTTATCAGTATAAACATTCACGGTTGCATAATACTAATACGATTTATTTACAGAAGAATGGAAAAAATACTAAATTCGATATCGATGATGATCAGTTTGGGTTGCGGAGAACTGTAGGAACATGTGAGGCAGTACTGACCCTACGACTTATCTTAGAAAATAGAATAAGGAAAGGGAAACCTATGTTTATAGCTTTTGTAAACTTAAAGAAAGCTTGCGACAATGTTGCCTGGAATTCACTCTTTGAAATTTTGAAGGGAGCAGTGGTAAACTACAGTGAGCAAAATATTAAGTGCAACTTACACAGAAACTAGAAGACAGTTATCTGAAGCCAAAGAAAAATTTAGAGAAGTAATTAAATCTCGGAGAGAAGAAATATAAACTTTGAGGTTTGCGGATGATGTAATTCCGTCGGAAATGCAGTTGAACGAAATGGACAGAGTCTTGGAAAGAGGATATAAGATGAAAATTACCAAAAGTGAATCATGGGAAATGGAATGTACTCAAAGTGAATCAGGCGAGGCTGATGCAGTTAAATTAGGAAACGTTACACTAAGGGTAGTACACAATTTTGCTATTTGGGTAATGAAATAGCTGATGAACGAAGTACAGAGGATATGAAATGTAGCATGCCAATGGCAAGAAAACCGTTCATGAAGAAGATAAACTCGTCAAGTGTTATGAAGTATCTTCTGAAGGTATTGGTCTGCGGCACAGCCTCGTGTGGAGGTGAAACGTGGACGATAAACAGTTCAGACAAGAAGAGAATAGAAGCTTTTGAAATCTAATGCTACAGAAGAATGCTGAAGATCAGCTGGATAGAGCGTGTAACTAATGAGGAGGTACTGGACAGAACTAGGGAAAAAAAAGAACTCTGTTTAAGCTTATCCATTACGGATGTTTTCAGAATCCGTGACTGTTTATTCAATGTAAATACATAAAACTGCAATCAGTCGCTTTTTTGAAATAGTTATTATTCATTCCATCACCCTGTTATCCTCTTTTCGAGCCTTTTCAGGCTCATCTTCAGATGGTTTTGCCGAAGTTACATAGCTATATCAAGTAGGTATTTTGCCGCGCGGATTGGCCGCGCGGTTTGAGGAACTATGTCACGGAATGTGTGGCCCCTCCCGTCGGAGGTTCGAGTCCTCCCTGGGGCATGGGTGTGTGTGTGTGTGTGTGTGTGTGTGTTGTGTGTGTGTGTGTGTGTGTGTGTGTGTGTATTGTTCTTAGCATAAGTTTTAGTTAGTTTAAGTAGTGTGTATGTGTAGGGACCGATGACCTTAGCAGTTTGGTCCCTTAGGAATTCATACACATTTGAACATTTTTCAAGTACACTCCTGGAAATGGAAAAAAGAACACATTGACACCGGTGTGTCACACCCACCATACTTGCTCCGGACACTGCGAGAGGGCTGTACAAGCAATGATCACACGCACGGCACAGCGGACACACCAGGAACCGCGGTGTTGGCCGTCGAATGGCGCTAGCTGCGCAGCATTTGTGCACCGCCGCCGTCAATGTCAGCCAGTTTGCCGTGGCATACGGAGCTCCATCGCAGTCTTTAACACTGGTAGCATGCCGCGACAGCGTGGACGTGAACCGTATGTGCAGTTGACGGACTTTGAGCGAGGGCGTATAGTGGGCATGCGGGAGGACGGGTGGACGTACCGCCGAATTGCTCAACACGTGGGGCTTGAGGTCTCCACAGTACATCGATGTTGTCGCCAGTGGTCGGCGGAAGGTGCACGTGCCCGTCGACCTGGGACCGGACCGCAGCGACGCACGGATGCACGCCAAGACCGTAGGATCCTACGCAGTGCCGTAGGGGACCGCACCGCCACTTCCCAGCAAATTAGGGACACTGTTGCTCCTGGGGTATCGGCGAGGACCATTCGCAACCGTCTCCATGAAGCTGGGCTACGGTCCCGCACACCGTTAGGCCGTCTTCCGCTCACGCCCCAACATCGTGCAGCCCGCCTCCAGTGGTGTCGCGACAGGCGTGAATGGAGGGACGAATGGAGACGTGTCGTCTTCAGCGATGAGAGTCGCTTCTGCCTTGGTGCCAATGATGGTCGTACGCGTGTTTGGCGCCGTGCAGGTGAGCGCCACAATCAGGACTGCATACGACCGAGGCACACAGGGCCAACACCCGGCATCATGGTGTGGGGAGCGATCTCCTACACTGGCCGTACACCACTGGTGATCGTCGAGGGGACACTGAATAGTGCACGGTACATCCAAACCGTCATCGAACCCATCGTTCTACCATTCCTAGACCGGCAAGGGAAGTTGCTGTTCCAACAGGACAATGCACGTCCGCATGTATCCCGTGCCACCCAACGTGCTCTAGAAGGTGTAAGTCAACTACCCTGGCCAGCAAGATCTCCGGATCTGTCCCCCATTGAGCATGTTTGGGACTGGATGAAGTGTCGTCTCACGCGGTCTGCACGTCCAGCACGAACGCTGGTCCAACTGAGGCGCCAGGTGGAAATGGCATGGCAAGCCGTTCCACAGGACTACATCCAGCATCTCTACGATCGTCTCCATGGGAGAATAGCAGCCTGCATTGCTGCGAAAGGTGGATATACACTGTACTAGTGCCGACATTGTGCATGCTCTGTTGCCTGTGTCTATGTGCCTGTGGTTCTGTCAGTGTGATCATGTGATGTATCTGACCCCAGGAATGTGTCAATAAAGTTTCCCCTTCCTGGGACAATGAATTCACGGTGTTCTTATTTCCATTTCCAGGAGTGTATATTGTTGGGTGCTGGCTCTTGTGACAAGAAGATGGAACATGCTCTAATGCATTGCCATGGATACTGTTTGTCTGTCGATTTGGATACAGAATTTAGTATTGTACTTACTGCGACAGTGAGGGCGGCTTTTGTCGCTGCAAGTACAAAACTAAGTTCTTGATCCAAATGGACAGATAAATAATGTGGATGGAGATACATTAAAGTATGTTCTATCTTCTTGTCACAGACCCAGCATCCAGCAATAAGCTTGAAATAGCTATGTGTCTTCGAGAAAACCATCTGAAGATGGGCCTGAAAAGGTTCGAGAACAGGTTCATGGAATGAATAAATAACTTTTTTTTCAAAAAAGTGACTGGTCGCAGTTTTATGTATTTACAAAAAAAATTGTTGCCTAACTTGACTAAACGAAGGGATCAGACGACAGGACACATTCAGAGACTAATTTAGTATCTGAGGGAAGTACGGTGGGTAAAAATTGTAAAGGGAAACCAAGAGATCAGTATCGTAAGTTGATTCAGCAGGATGTAGGTTGCAGTAGTTAATCGGAGATGATGAAGCTTGTACAGGATTGAGTAGCATGGAGAGCTGCGTCAACCCATTCTTTGGACTGAATACCACTAGAAAGAAACTGATAATGCTACGCATTTCTTATACTACAAGGCTGGAATAACGACAATATTATGAAAAGGATAGACTGCTATTCTCCTTCTAGAGGTCCGCCCCTGGTAGCTGAGTGGTCAACGCGACAGACTGTCAAATCTAAGGGCCCGGGTTCGATTCCCGGCTGGGTCGGAGATCTTCTCCGCTCAGGGACGGGGTGTTGCGTTGTCCTAATCGTCATCGTTTCATCCCCATCGACGCGCCAGTCGCCGAAGTGGCGTCAAATCGAAAGACTTGCACCCGGAGAACGGTCTACCCGACGGGAGGCCCTAGTCACACGACATTTACATTTATTTACCTTGTAGACGAAACGTTGAGTTGCAGACAGGCACAAAAAAAGACTGCTACACATTTGTGCTTTCGGCCACAAAGTCCTCTTCAGAAGTGTACAACACATTCAGTTAAGCACTCCTCACACACACGTGACCACTTTCTCTGATTGCTGTGGTTGGATTCAACAGCCTGTGGTGATCTATGTACGAGTTACACTTTTGTGAACGTGTGCGTTTTTTCTACAGTAGAAGAAGTGCTTGTGGCAGAAAGCTCAATTGTGTAGCAGCCTTTTTGTAACGCCTGTCCGCAACTTAACGTCTTCTCTATATGGTGAGTAACAAACTATCCTTTCCGTAATACTGAGATTTCTTATCCTGTTTCATTTTGTGGATTTCATCTGTAGGCCAGTGGTCAGCATTACTAGCTAGTGCCACAGAGGTCCCGGCTCGATTCCAGGTAACCACCTCAGAATATTCTGTGCTGCAAAGACCGAAACCGATAGTGAAATTGTAAATCAAATTTTTTTGCTCGCGTATCATGTCATCTCTGGAAACCCAGAATCTACTCTGTAGAAATCAACATGGAGTCCGGAAACAGCGATCGTGTTAGACCCAACTCGCTTTATTTGTTGATGAGACCCAGAAAATATTAGATACAGGCTCCCAGGTAGATAAACTAAGATGGTATCTGTTCTTTCGGACATGTCCTAAAGAACAGATACTATCAGTAACCAAGCAGCTCGTTAGAATGAAATTACAATGAAATGAAAACCCTTAGCTGATTACAGCCGCTGACATACGTCAAGGAGGACAGATGAAAATGTGTGCCCCGACCAGGACTCGAACCCGGGATCTCCTGCTTACTTGACAGACGCTCTATCCATATGAACCACCGAGGACACAGAGGATAGTGTGACTGCAGGGACTTATCTCTGGCACGCATCCCGGGTTCGAATCCCGGTCGGGGCACACATTTTCATCTGTCCCCGTTGACTATGTCAACGCCTGTAAGCAGCTAAGGGTTTTCATTTCACCGTAATCCCAGGTAGATGCCATTTTCCTTGACTTCCGGAAGGCGTTCGATACAGTTCCGCACTGTCGCCTGATAAAGTAAGAGCCTACGGAATATCAGACTAGCTGTGTGGCTGGAATGAAGAGTTTTTAGCAAAAGAACACAGCATGTTGTTCTCAATGGAGAGACGTCTACAGAAGTTAAAGTAACCTCTGGCGTGCCACAGGGGAGTGTTATGGGACCATTACTTTTCATTTATATATAATGACCTAGTAGATAGTGTCGGAAGTTCCGTGCGGCTTTTCGCGGATGATGCAGTAATATACAGAGAAGTTGCAGCATTAGAAAATTGCAGCGAAATGCAGGAAGATCTGCAGCGGATAGGCACATGGTGCAGGGAGTGGCAACTGACACTTAACAGAGACAAATGTAATGTATTGCGAATACATAGAAAGAGGGATCCTTTATTGTATGATTATATGATAGCGGAACAAACACTGGTAGCAGTTACTTCTGTAAAATATCTGGGAGTATGCGTACGGAACGACTTGAAGTGGAATGCTCATATAAAATTAATTCTTGTTAACGCGGGTGCCAGGTTGAGATTCATTGGGAGAGTCCATCAACAAAGGAGGTGGCTTACAAAGCACACGCGACCTATACTTGAGTATTGCTCATCAGTGTGGGATCCGTACCAGGTCGGGTTGACAGAGGAGATAGAGAAGATCCAAAGAAGAGCGGCGCGTTTCGTCACAGGGTTATTTGGTAAGCGTGATAGCGTTACGGAGATGTTTAGTAAACACAAGTGGCAGACTCTGCAAGAGAGGCGCTCTGCATCGCGGTGTAGCTTGCTGTCCAGGTTTCGAGAGGGTGCGTTTCTGGATGAGGTATCGAATATATTGCTTCCCCCTACTTATACCTCCAGAGGAAATCACGAGTGTAAAATCAGAGAGATTCGAGCGCGCACGGAGGCTTTCCGGCAGTCGTTATTCCCGCGAACCGTAGGCGACTGAAACAGGAAAGGGAGGTAATGACAGTGGCACGTAAAGTGCCCTCCGCCACACACCGTTGGGTGGCTTGCGGAGTGTAAATGTAAATGTAGATGTAGATGTAGATGAATAGATGTACTGTAAGATGGCAAGAACTATGCCCCTTACATGAAGTCATTAAAGATCACCTAACTCACGTTGAGCGAACAGTAGGGCTGAACAAAATGACTGACAAGGCACAATGCATCTAGTAGAGGGTATAGTATGGACGTATTGGAATAATTCATGTCGGGTGATGGTCTTAAAGTAATTCACACGACATGAAAACTTTGTGGAAACGAGTCGATTTACTGGACGCTAGTTTACCACAGGGAAGTATTTAGAGTTGACCGTGGCCGGCTGGGGAACGGCGAAAGGAAGCGACAATAGGCAGCTTAGGGCGGCTCAAGCTCTGAGAAAGCGGTAACGCAGTGCAGCCTCCAGCCGCCTTAAGATGAGTGACAGTGAATGGGTGGTTGACCCCATGCTGGTGTACCGGGAAGCAGACGGAGAACTTGTACGCCTATTGATAAATGTCCGTCGTCCCGTTTTGAGGGAAACATGGGAGAAAGCCGCGCAAAGCTATGGTGGAGCGCTCAACAGAGGTCAAAATATGCGTGTTCGTGACTATAGGAACTTCATGCTGAATTCACGGTCTGCAGAGTCTGAAGTAAATCAGCTGAAGAGCGACAGAATGAAATACGCCGGCCTCCGATGGGAACGTAGGACCGAGGAATTTGAAGTACCCTCCTGGGAGTCAGAATTCCGGAAAAATCGGTGTTTGTGCAGACGCTAACCTTGATGGGTGGCCTGGGAGGAGCTAAATAGCAGAAGTTGAGAGGAAGGGAAATTTTGTGGGAATTTGTTCACTTCCCAGAGCAGGCATTGGTCGGCGCTGGGAAGCGACGCAAAATTAAAGCGACTTGCGCTGCAATTGGCGTAAGTGATTTTGCTGGAGGGGAAACCGAGGCGAAGAGCGGACTGGGAGAAGTCCCCGTAGAGGTCTTCCGTTCCCAGCTTGCCTAGAGTGTGGACGTGGCGTTCTTTACTCAGCTTGCCTGGGAAAGAGTGAGCATCTCTGCAGTTTAGGACCTAGCAAATGGAACGATTGAGCTTGGAGATATGAAGTTTTGGTTCAGCTATATACTGAGCAAGATAGCTAGGAGTGAATAGACGAGCGCAGCCTTGCAGCACCACGAGGTCGGCCGACGTCTGCACAACGACGCCGCTCCGCCACGCTGTATTCGGTGATATTGCGCCATCTCCGGCCACTGATTAATTTGTTGGATCACTTGGGCAAAGTTTCCACGAGGGTTTCACGGGCCGTGTATTGTAGAAATCTTCTCGCACTTCGCTTTACGCCTGGGTCAGTCGACAGGAATTACTTTTGAGTTATCGCGCTTTACTCCACGCAAACGCAATTTACTATCACTGCCTGATAGGAGAGTCTTGTAATGTGATGATTGAAGGTCGGTAGTTAAAATAAATTTGTGCTAATCGACTGCATCTGTTTTCAATCAAGTAGTTGAAATCCCTAGTCACTTTCTTGATTAATTTTATGTTCAACATTTGCATCGGGTGTTCAATAGCTGAATATAACATCAATGTGCAACCATTTTTAATTAAAAGTGATCGGTTCTTAATAAATTAATGTCAACACTGCCACCACAGTTCAATCAGGAGTCACAGGGCCATATTACTTTTTTGCGTTATCCGATAGCGGCAGTTTTGCACTCTCTGTTGATCTGTTAATCAATTAGCTGGGGTGAACACACGCCAAAATCAGATACATGACAGGTGGGATGTTACAAAATATCTGGGAGTATGCGTGCGGAACGATTTGAAGTGGAATGACCATATAGAATTAATTGTTTGTAATGCGGGTGCCAGGTTGAGACTCATTGGGAGAGTCCTTAGAAAATGTAGTCCATCAACAAAGGAGGTGGCTTACAAAACACAAGTTCGACATATACTTGAGTATTGCTCATCAGTGTGGGATCTGTACCAGATCGGGTTGACAGAGGAGATAGAGAAGATCCAAAGAAGAACGGTTCCTTTCGTCACAGGGTTATTTGGTAAGCGTGATAGCGTTACGGAGATGTTTAGCAAACTCAAGTGGCAGACTCTGCAAGAGAGGCGCTCTGCATCGCGGTGTAGCTTGCTGTCCAGGTTTCGAGAGGGTGCGTTTCTGGATGAGGTATCGAATATTTTGCTTCCCCCTGCTTATACCTCCCGAGGAGATCACTAATGTAAAATTAGAGAGATTCGAGCGGGCACGGAGTCTTTCCGGCAGTCGTTCTTCCCGCGAACCGTACGCGACTGGAACAGGTTCAAATGGCTCTAAGCACTATGGGACTTAACATCAAAGGTCATCAGTCCCCTAGAACTCAGAACTACTTAAACCTAACTAACGTAAGGACAGCACACACATCCATGCCCGAGGCAGGATTGGAACCTGCGACCGTAGCAGTGCCGCGGTTCCGGACTGAAGCGCCTAGAACCGCACGGCCACCGCGGCCGGTTGGAACAGGAAAGGGAGGTAATGAGAGTGGCACGTAAAGTGCCCTCCGCCACGCACCGTTGGGTGGCTTGCGGAGTATAAATGTAGATGTAGAAGAATAGATGTACGTTTACGATCAAACATTGGGACAAAAGAGAATTAAAATCAACATTCACAGGGGCGGTGTCTTTATTGGGAAGCAGCCACTGCTCATAAAACTCGTGGCTGACGTTGCAGTGAGAACCAGCAGTGTCCTGACGTCCAGTCTTCGGATACAGGCGGCGGCCGTAGCGATCGGAAAGACGGAGGCGGCAGGTTGGCTGTCTGGCGGCGGCGCCAGCTGTGTGACCCGTCGCCGGCCGCTCGTTGCTATGCAAATTTTATCGAAGGATCGGAGCGGCGGCCAGCAGGTGGATAGGCGGTCGGCGGCGGGCTGCTGTATACCTGCTGGCCACGGAGGCGCGACTGGAGTGTTGACCCGGACGTCGAGTCGGCCGCCCAGTTCCGACAGCGCCGCTGGCCTGCCTCGCTCTCCAGGGAGCCCAGACGTGCTCCAGACACTGGAGATGCAACAGCTCTCTATAGCGAGGACTGTGCAAGAGCTCGTCAGCAGTGCGTCCCTCCAATAACTTTCAGCGTCGTGACGTAAGCCCATTGGACAGGTTCGAGTCTTGTGTTGTTCCCACCATACGTCAGTTTAAGGGGCTCCGGAACGCCCTATACTTGCAATGTTAAAATAACGCTTATAAATTACATCTTTCCTCACAAATTATTTGAGGTAGGAAGTTGAACTTTTTACAGATTACTTATTGTAATATGGGCTACAATTTAACAGAGGGATTTTACAAAATTTTAGTTCAGTTATTAAAGATGATTTTTTTCAATTGTAATGAAAATTCACAACATTTTTTTGCAATTTTTTATTTATATATTCAAAAATATACAGTTTTTTGGAAAAAAGCTGTGTTAAATTATGCAGAAGGTACTGTGTAACATTTACTGAAAGTTTGAAACAAATATGTTTGGAAGATCCTTAGAAAACATGTAATTAGTATGAGAAAATAAAAGTTTTGGGAATCGAGCGACAAAGATTGGATTAACTTTTTAGTGCATTCCAGGTCCAAAGGATGGATTATCTTCATCCTCTGCAAACTCCTCCTCCAGCTTCCTCTTGTTCCTCCTCCTGTTTACTCTTGCTTGTATTTCTAGACTCTTTACAGCCCTGTCTGCAGCCCGAAGGCGTTTCTTGTCTAAAGCAAGCATCGCTCGTACCATGTTAGAACCTATCTTCATTCCCATATTTCTAAATACCTTTGGCTTTCCAACATTTCTCCTTTTCTTAAAAGCCTTCAGAGGATTTCTAATAACTTTACTTTTACTCATTATTATACTTCAACAAAACAGAGTCTCAAGAAACAGAATTAATTACGAATATTTTCGAGATAACGACAGAGTAAATAAACATGAAACAATCGACAATCACACCAGCGATATATATTGAACCATCACAGGTTAGCCACAACACATACTTTATCTCACATCACTAAAATGTACCTGATGAACACGGACGTTAATAATAACACCATTTGACAGCAGTTTAACAGCGCCACAGTGGGTCACGCCCATGTAGAACACATTTCAAAAAAAATTTAAAAATAGTTGAAGTCTTCGGAATTGAATTAATTATATATCTATTAAAAGGTAATAGTCTGCAGATTCAGAAAACGCAAAAAAGTAAAAACTGAACTTTTCATGATTTTGAGCCTTTCCGGAGCCCCTTAAGTGGTGTGTAAGTCCATGGACCGATTATAACACGCCCGGGAGTACAATTGGGTGGGATGGTACCTTTTAACTGTTTGTCGTTTCGGACTGGTTATTGACCGTGCGCCCTGTCCACACCACGTACCTGGTAATGCCGCGGCGGTCTACATCTACATCCACATCCATACTCCGCAAGCCACCCGACGGTGTGTGGCGGAGGGTACCTCTACCGGTTCTCCCTTCTATTCCAGTCTCGTATTGTTCATGGAAAGAAGGATTGTCGGTATGCTTCTGTGTGGGCTCTAATCTCTCTGATTTTATCCTCATGGTCTCTTCGCGAGATATACGTAGGAGGGAGCAATATACTGCTTGACTCCTCGGTGAAGGTATGTTCTCGAAACTTCTACAAAAGCCCGTACCGAGCTACTGAGCGTCTCTCCTGCTGTGTCTTCCACTGGAGTTTATCTATCATCTCCGTAACGCTTTCGCGATTACTGGATGATCCTGTAACGAAGCGCGCTGCTCTCCGTTGGATTTTCTCTATGTCTTCTATCAACCCTATCTGGTACGGATCCCACACCGGTGAGCAGTATTCAAGCAGTGGGGGAACAAGTGCACTGTAACCTACTTCCTATGTTTTGGGACTGCAATTCCTTAGGATTCTTCCAATGAATCTCAGTCTAGCATTTCCTTTACCGACGATTAATTTTATATGGTCATTCCATTTTAAATCACTCCTAATTCCTACTCCTAGATAATTTATGTGATTAACTGCTTCCAGTTGCTGACCTGCTATATTGTATCTAAATAATAAGGGATCTTTCTTTCTATGTATTCGCAGCACATTACACTTGTCTACATTGAGATTCAATTGCCATTACCTGCACCATGCGTCAATTCGCTGCAGATCCTCCTGCATTTCAGTACAATTTTCCATTGTTACAACCTCTCGATATACCACAGTATCATCTGCGAAAAGCCTCAGTGAACTTCCGATGTCATCCAAAAGGTCATTTATGTATATTGTGAATAGCAACGGTCCTACGACACTCCCCTGCGCCACACCTGAAATCACTCTTACTTCGGAAGACTTCTCTCCATTGAGAATGACATGCTGCGTTGTGTTATCTAGGAAGTCTTCAATCCAATCACACAATTGGTCTGATAGTCCATACGCTCTTACTTTGTTCATTAAACGACTGTGGGGAACTGTATAGAACGCCTTGCGGAAGTCAAGAAACACGGCATCTACCTGCTGTTCTGCTCCACACTGCTGCTGGCTTGCCTTAAGTTATCTATCGAATTATGCAAGCGGGTTTAGGGGAGCCACTCAACGTTAAAACACAACACTGTTCTATGTCTGGTATGAACAACTATATTCTGAGACGATGAAAGGAAGTCGCAGGTTGCACTGTTTACATTCTAACTCACAAGTGTTATCCCAATTAATGCATGATTAACAGTCCACAATATCATTCGGACGAGCGTACGCGTAACCGACACGACGCGGGTGATTGTTGGTGATGCGGAACGCGATGACCGAACGAACGTTCTCACGCTCGCTACGAGACACTCGCACTTGTTTGTACTCTTTTGTGGTAACTAATTTTTGCTGATTCACATCAGTACATTCTTGGAAACCGAACACGGCGCGGATGATTGATGCTGTGCGACACGCAACGAGAGGATACACAAATACGTTATCAGCAGCACTGCTCATTTTTAAATTACATCTTGACGCACTTTCCTCCGAATCATTTGCTTATTTTATCACTTTACTGTAATAGTACTTGTAGCAACACTTCTACTTCCGTACTAACAAAGCCTCTCACATGCAGAGCTACACATCACACAACATAACATAACAGTTCGTGTCCCGCGCTCGACTCTCTAGACGCGGCTGTCCGCAAAGATACTCCATAACTAAGCAGGCGATATGACAATACGCTTACACGATGACCTCAGCAGTTTGGTCCCTTGGGAATTGACACACATTTTTTTTGAAAAGTTACTACAGCGTTAGCAGACTGTTGTAAATAGCGAAGGAAAATATATTAATTGGAATTTTATATTAATACCTTCAGCTGCTGACGGATATATGTATTGAAGATGTGTGCCCCGACCGGGACTCAAACTCGGGATCTCCTGCTTACATGGCAGACGCTCTGTCCATCTGAGCCATCATAGGAGAGTGCGACTGCAGGGACTATATCGCGCACGCCTCCCGCGAGACCCACATTCTCACCTTATTCGTAGTGTCCCTACCCAGCACACTCATTACTCGTGGAAGACATTCTTACCAAGTCCCGTAAGAGTTCGGGTAAATACGTGTGCATCCGCACAGAAGAGGAAGGTCATGGCCAGAATTGCGAGAGCTATATACTTATATGGATATGGTGTCTGTTCTTCCGGACATGTCCGAAAGAACAGACACCATTGATGACCTGCAGGCGTCTAGAACGAAATTATAATTACACATTAACACCTTCAGCTGCTGACGGGCATTGATATATATCAACGAGGACAGGTGTAAATGTGTGCCCCAACCGGGACACGAACCCGTGATATCCTGCTTACATGGCAGACGCTCTATCCATGTGAGCCACCGAGGGCACAGAGGATAGTGCGACTGAGGAAATTAGATTAGGAAATGAGACGCTTAAAGTAGTAAAGGAGTTTTGCTATTTGGGGAGCAAAATAACTGATAATGGTCGAAGTAGAGAGGGTATAAAATGTAGACTGGCAATGGCAAGGAAAGCGTTTTTGAAGAAGAGAAATTTGTTAACATCGAGTATACATTTAAGTGTAAGGAAGTCGTTTCTGAAATATTTGTATGGGGTGTAGCCATGTATGGAAGTGAAACATGTATGATGAATAGTTTGGACAAGAAGAGAATAGAAGCTTTCGAAATGTGGTGCTACAGAAGAATGCTGAAGATTAGATAGGTAGATCACATAACTAATGAGGAGGTATTGAATAGAATTCCCGGCCGTGGTGGCCGAGGGGTTCTAGGCGCATCAGTCTGGAACCGTGCGACTGCTACGGTCGTAGGTTCGTATCCTGCCTCGGGCATGGATGTGTGTGGTGTCCTTAGATTAGTTAGGTTTAAGTAGCTCTGAGTTCTAGGGGACTGATGACCTCAGATGTTAAGTCCCATAGTGCTCAGAGCCATTTGAACCATTTGAATAGAATTGGGAAGAAGAGAAATGAGTGGCACAACTTGACTAGGAGAAGGGATCGCTTGCTAGGACATATTCTGAGGCATCAAGGGATCACCAATTTAGTACTGGAGGGCAGCGTGGAGGGTAAAAATCGTAGACGGAGACCAAGAGATGAATATACTAAACAGATTCAGAAGGATGTAGGTTGCAGCAGGTACTGGGAGATGAAGAAGCTTGCACAGGATAGAGTAGTATGGAGAGCTGCATCAAACCAGTCTCAGGACTGAAGACCACAACAACAACAACAACATGTCCACGCACTACATTCGTAGTGTCCGTACCCAACACACTCATTACTCGTGGCCCGCATCTCGTGGTCGTGCGGTAGCGTTCTCGCTTCCCACGCCCGGGTTCCCGGGTTCGATTCCCGGCGGGGTCAGGGATTTTCTCTGCCTCGTGATGGCTGGGTGTTGTGTGCTGTGCTTAGGTTAGTTAGGTTTAAGTAGTTCTAAGTTCTAGGGGACTGATGACCATAGATGTTAAGTCCCATAGTGCTCAGAGCCATTTGAAGCCATTACTCGTGGAAGACATTCTTATCATGTCCCGTGAGAGTTCGGGTAATATGTGTGCATCCGCACAGAAGGAGGAGGTCATAGCCGGTATTGCCAGAACTATATACACTCCTGGAAATGGAAAAAAGAACACATTGACACCGGTGTGTCAGACCCACCATACTTGCTCCGGACACTGCGAGAGGGCTGTACAAGCAATGATCACACGCACGGCACAGCGGACACACCAGGAACCGCGGTGTTGGCCGTCGAATGGCGCTAGCTGCGCAGCATTTGTGCACCGCCGCCGTCAGTGTCAGCCAGTTTGCCGTGGCATACGGAGCTCCATCGCAGTCTTTAACACTGGTAGCATGCCGCGACAGCGTGGACGTGAACCGTATGTGCAGTTGACGGACTTTGAGCGAGGGCGTATAGTGGGCATGCGGGAGGCCGGGTGGACGTACCGCCGAATTGCTCAACACGTGGGGCGTGAGGTCTCCACAGTACATCGATGTTGTCGCCAGTGGTCGGCGGAAGGTGCACGTGCCCATCGACCTGGGACCGGACCGCAGCGACGCACGGATGCACGCCAAGACCGTAGGATCCTACGCAGTGCCGTAGGGGACCGCACCGCCACTTCCCAGCAAATTAGGGACACTGTTGCTCCTGGGGTATCGGCGAGAACCATTCGCAACCGTCTCCATGAAGCTGGGCTACGGTCCCGCACACCGTTAGGCCGTCTTCCGCTCACGCCCCAACATCGTGCAGCCCGCCTCCAGTGGTGTCGCGACAGGCGTGAATGGAGGGACGAATGGAGACGTGTCGTCTTCAGCGATGAGAGTCGCTTCTGCCTTGGTGCCAATGATGGTCGTATGCGTGTTTGGCGCCGTGCAGGTGAGCGCCACAATCAGGACTGCATACGACCGAGGCACACAGGGCCAACACCCGGCATCATGGTGTGGGGAGCGATCTCCTACACTGGCCGTACGCCACTGGTGATCGTCGAGGGGACACTGAATAGTGCACGGTACATCCAAACCGTCATCGAACCCATCGTTCTACCATTCCTAGACCGGCAAGGGAACTTGCTGTTCCAACAGGACAATGCACGTCCGCATGTATCCCGTGCCACCCAACGTGCTCTAGAAGGTGTAAGTCAACTACCCTGGCCAGCAAGATCTCCGGATCTGTCCCCCATTGAGCATGTTTGGGACTGGATGAAGCGTCGTCTCACGCGGTCTGCACGTCCAGCACGAACGCTGGTCCAACTGAGGCGCCAGGTGGAAATGGCATGGCAAGCCGTTCCACAGGACTACATCCAGCATCTCTACGATCGTCTCCATGGGAGAATAGCAGCCTGCATTGCTGCGAAAGGTGGATATACACTGTACTAGTACCGACATTGTGCATGCTCTGTTGCCTGTGTCTATGTGCCTGTGGTTCTGTCAGTGTGATCATGTGATGTATCTGACCCCAGGAATGTGTCAATAAAGTTTCCCCTTCCTGGGACAATGAATTCACGGTGTTCTTATTTCAATTTCCAGGAGTGTACTTATATGGATATAGTGTCTGTTCTTTCGGACATGCTAACAAAACTAACGTGGTTCCACTTAAAAAAACGTAGGTTTATGTTAAAAAACATACTTCCGTGCATTTTTGTATGGTTTGTATTAAACAATTACACTAGCCCCTCTCCTCACGTTCGGTCTGTGGAATCGATTCGTCAGTATTTGATGTGGTTTACGAAATATATCCAGCGGTAACGTTAGGTGACTCACCCTGTATATGGTGAATTTCTTTGGTCTGTAAAGACACGTGATCCGTTGACTGATGTTTGTATGTGAAACATGAGATTTTGTATTCAATTTCTGCACAATATACGAGACATGTTTTTAAGAAGCACCATTTTTGACTAAAAATGAAGCAGGCAGACTTTTCTACACAGTTACCACCAATATTCGGCGCTTTTGACTCTTGTTTGCGAGTATCTGAAATGCCGCCTCCGACTGTGAATTGTTTTCGTAGTGCTAAAGCCATGAAGGCAGCTGAAATCCACCGTCATGTCAGTACGTGGTGTATGGAGAAAACATTGTGAGCGATGGGATGGTATGGAAATGGCTGAGAGTATTTAAAGTTGGCCCTACGAATGTGCATGATGAGGAACGAAGTGGGCGAAATCAGTCATTACCGACGATTTGGTGCATAAAGTTGATGAAAATGTGAGAGAGAACAGACGCCTTACAATTTCGACGCTATGTCACGAGTTTCCTCAAGTGTCAAGATGTGTGCTTCATGCAGTTGTTGCGCAATCAAGCGGCAGATTTCTACGACGATGGTATTAAAAAGCTGGTTGTACGATACGATAAACGCCTTATTATTGTTGGGCGTTATGTAAAAAACTAGATTAAGCTACAGGCTTCCATGCAAAAACAAAATTTCTGTGAAAAGTCTACCTGTTTTTTATTTTTTTATTTCAGAACTGTACTCACTTTTAAAAAACACGACTCGTGTTTGTTGTTAATAGAATTTTGGGTTCTTACGAAATTACTTTACACTCTTCTAATCTTTGTTCAGATTTCTAGATCTGTTCATTTAAGAACTATACTCTCGAACGTACTACATTCGTTTTATCTACATTTAAGGCAGAGAGGGCATAAACCGTCTTCATAAGTGATGAGATTTTATTTAAATGAAACTTTCAGCTATCCAGGTAAGTTGCTGTGGAACTTTAAGACACGTTCTTGCTGAGATGGAGATTTCTGCTGCCACACTAGCTCAGATCTTCCTTTTTTACTACGTATTGTAGGATACAGTGGGCAAACATATTTATTATATATGACGGTAGTATCTGTTCCCGAAAGAACAGTTACCGTGGATGACCATGCAGCTTTGCTAGAAATGAAATGATAATTAAATGGACACCCTAGCTGCAAACAGGCGTTAATGTACTTCATTGGGGACATGTTGAAAATGTGTGCCCAGACCGGGACTCGAACCCGGGATCTCCTGCTTACATGGCAGACGCTCTATCCATCTGAGCCACCGCGGGCACAGAGGATAGTACGGCCTTTGACCTTCTTGTGCGAACGCACACGCTATGCCCGAACTCGTACGGGACTTGGTAGATTAATCTGCCACGAGTAATGAGTATGATGGGCAAACATCTATTAGGCGCACTACGAATGTAGTGTTGTGGACATGTTGGGAATGTGGATCTCACGGGGAGCGTGCAAGGGATAAGTCCCTGCAGACGTACTATCCTCTGTGCCTGCGGTGGCTCAGATGGATAGAGCGTCTGCCATGTAAGCAGGAGATCCCGGGTTCGAGTCCCGGTCTGGGCACACATTTTCAACATGTCCCCAATGAAGTACATTAACGCCTGTTTACAGCTAGGGTGTCCATTTAAACATATTTATGTCGCACGAATTAAATCTATAACGTGTGAGTCATACACATGTACATGGTTTCCCAGGAGGAGTAGTCGCCGGCCGCTGTGGCCGAGCGGTTCTAGTCGCTTCAGCCCGGAACAGCGCTGCTGCTACGGTCGCAGGTTCGAATCCTGCCTCGGGCATGGATGTGTGTGATGTCCTTAGGTTAATCAGGTTTAAGTAGTTCTAAGTTCTAGGGGACTGATGACCTCAGATGTTAAGCCCCATAGTGCTTAGAGCCATTTGAACCATTTTTGAGTAGTAGTCAATATTTAGAGATATGACAGGAACGGTCATTTGAAGCAAAAACGTTTCGTAAACATGGCATCTAAAATGCATACCCGAAGAGGGTGTAGCACTTCATCTTCGATGGTTGCTTTCCATATTTTGGGAAGAGGTAGTATACACACGAAAAAACTGTCTAGCAAACGAAGCTGCAAATGCGTACCTTAAGTGCTGCGAGCGCTTCTTCAATAGAACAGATGTATTTCACATTAGCGAAGATGAATAACTGCTCATAGTTCTTAAGATGTGCACTTAAGATCCCATGTGTACTCGAATTTTTTCTTGTTTCAGTCCATACAACAGCCTCTCAAAATATGGAAAGGAAAGAGATTATAGTAGAACAGCTTTTTTCACAGTATCGTTTTTAGAGCACATGTTTACTAGACGTTCTTGCTTAAAATGATCATTCCTGTTCATATCGCTAAGCACTGGCGATTCGGATACCACTAACAGTGATTAACTGCATGAGATCTGTTGCAACAAGCATGGTTTCACTTTTCGCTCGGTTTAACTCCTGCTATGCTCTCGTTTTAATTATTACGTTGCGCTATGAGAAAGTTCTAGGCACCACAAAATTTAAAAACGAAGGTAGTCAGATAACGTTTATTTATATGTTGGTCGGATTTCATACAAGGTAGTTACACTACTGGCCATCAAAATTGCTACACCAAAAAGAAATGTAGATGATGAACGGGTATTAATTGGACAAATATATTATCCTAGAACTGACATGTGATTACATTTTCACGCAATTTGGATCCATACTGAAAGGTGGCTACACTGAGCCACAGCGCCAGAGATCGCGCTAGAGAGTATTGTTCCGCCGCCTCCACTGGCAGTGATTATTGAGAAGTTGCGGTAGTCAGTGCTTGTTAAGAACTCGTAGCAGAGAGTGTTTGTTGAGATGTGCTAGTAGAGAGTGCTTGCTGAGATGTGATACTGAAAAGTTCTTGTTGAGATGTGGTAATAGCGAGTCGGTGTGGAGATATATTGTAATGATTAGAGTGATTTTGGTCAATATCTGAAGGTAACGAAACTTGATTTATTTTTCATTATTTCCATGTTTTAAATAATGCGTCATTACAGGTTCAGTCAACAAAGCATCTGGCTTGTGTTCTTGTATTAGAGTGTAATTCTGGTTTTCTTGAGTAATTATGGTATTTTTATTTTCTTTAATTAATTCAGTATAAATGATATTTAAAATTTCTTGTGTTATTGAAGAAGAACCGTGCCAGATGCGTACGTTGAGTCATACTTCCACACACAGAACAGTTACACTTGTGCTTTGGTTTCGTAGGTTTTATAGTTGCTGGGGACTTAATTAATTAATTGTGTTAATGAAAATTTCCATTTCATTCTTTGTTGTTGTTCTATGCAGTCAGATAGCGTAATAATACTAGTCAGGGCCAACGGTTTACGAGACTTCGTAATCGGACAGACAGCTACTAAACAAAAAATTAAAATTATTTGCATTTTATTATAATTATGCCCCCATGCAATACATCCTGCGAAATCAGTAACCTGAACAACCAAATCTGGCCGTAATAACGGCATTGATACGCCTGGGCATTGAGTCACCCTGAGCTTGGATGGCGTGTACAGGTACAGTTGCCCAGGCAGCTTCAACACGATATCACAATTCATTAAGAGTGATGACTGGCGTATTGTGACCAGCCAGTTGCTCGGCCACCATTGACAAGACGTTTTCAATTGGTGAGAGATCTGGAGAATGTGCTGGCCAGGGCAGCAGTCGAACATCTTCTGCATCCAAAAAGGCCCGTACAGGACCTGCACCATACGGTCGTGCATTGATGTTGTTGTGGTCTTCAGTCCTGAGACTGGTTTGATGCAGCTCTCCATGCTACTCTATCCTTTGCAAGCTTCTTCATCTCCCGGTACCTACTGCAACCTACATCCTTCTGAATCTGTTGCGCGTATTCATCTCTTCGTCTCCCTCTACGATTTTTACCCTCCACGCTGCCCTCCAATACTAAATTGGTGATCCCTTGAAGCCTCAGAACATGACCTACCAACCGATCCCTTCTTCCAGTTAAGTTGTGCCACAACCTTCTTTTCTCCACAATCCTATTCAATACCTCCTTATTAGTTATATGATCTACCCATCTAATCTTCAGCATTCTTCTGTAGCACCACATTTCGAAAGCTTCTGTTCTCTTCTTGTCCAAACTAGTTATCGTCCATGTTTCAATTCCACACATGGCTACGCTCCATACAAATACTTTCAGAAACGACTTCCTGACACTTAAATCAATACTCGATGTTAACAAATTTCTCTTCTTCAGAAACGCTTTCCTTGCCATTGCCAGTCTACATTTTATATCCTCTCTACTTCGACCATCATCAGTTATTTTGCTCCCCAAATAGCAAAACTTCTTTACTACTTTAAGTGTCTCATTTCCTAATCTAATTCCCTCAGCATCACCTGACTTAATTCGACTACATTCCATTATCCTCGTTTTGCTTTTGTTGATGGTCATCTTATACCCTCCTTTCATGACACTGTCCATTCCGTTCAACTGCTCTTTCAAGTCCTTTGCTGTCTCTGACAGAATTACAATGTCATCGGCGAATCTCAAAGTTTTTATTTCTTCTCCATGAATTTTAATACCTACTCCGAATTTTTCTTTTGTTTCCTTCACTGCTTGCTCAATATACAGATTGAATACCATCGGGGATAGGCTACAACACTGTCTCACTCCCTTCCCAACCACTGCTTCCATTTCATGCCCCTCAACTCTTATAACTGCCATCTGGTTTCTGTACAAATTGTAAATAGCCTTTCGATCCCTGTATTTTACCCTTGCCACCTTCAGAATTTGAAAGACAGTATTCCAATCAACATTGTCAAAAGCTTTCTCTAAGTCTACAAATGCTAGAAACGTAGGTTTGCCTTTCCTTAATCTAGCTTCTAAGATAAGTCGTAGGGTCAGTATTGCCTCACGTGTTCCAATATTTCTACGGAATCCAAACTGATCTTCCCCGAGGTCAGCTTCTACCAGTTTTTCCATTCGTCTGTAGAGAATACGCGTTAGTATTTTGCATCCGTGACTTATTAAACTGATTGTTCGGTAATTTTCACATCTGTCAGCACTTGCTTTCTTTGGGATCGGAATTATTATATTTTTCTTTAAGTCTGAGGGTATTTCGCCTGTCTCATACATATTGCTCACCAGATGGTAGATTTTTGTCAGGACTGGCTCTTCCAAGGCTGTGAGTAGTTCTAATGGAATTTTGTCTACTCCCGGGGCCTTGTTTCGACTCATGTCTTTCAGTACTCTGTCAAACTCTTCACGCAGTATCGTATCTCCCATTTCATCTTCATCTACCTCCTCTTCCATTTCCATAATATTGTCCTCAAGTACATTGCCATTGTATAGGCCCTCTATATACTCCCTCCACCTTCCTGCTTTCCCTTCTTTGCTTAGAATTGGGTTTCCATCTCAGCTCTTGATATTCATACAAGTGGTTATCTTTTCTCCAAAGGTCTCTTTAATTTTCCTGTAGGCTGTATCTATCTTACCCCTAGTGAGATAAGCCTCTACATCCTTACATTTGTCCTCTAGCCATCCCTGCTTAGCCATTTTGCACTTCCTGTCGAACTCGTTTTTGAGACGTTTGTATTCCTTTTTGCCTGCTTCATTTACTGCATTTTTATATTTTCTCCTATCATCAATTAAATTCAGCATTTCCTCTGTTACCCAAGGATTTCTACTAGCCCTCGTCTTTTTACCTACTAGGTCCTCTGCTGCCTTCACTATTTCATCTCTCAAAGCTACCCATTCTTCTTCTACTGTATTTCTTTCCCCCATTCCTGTCAATTGTTCCCTTATACTCTCCCTGAAACTCTCTACAACCTCTGGTTCTTTCAGTTTATCCAGGTCCCATCTCTTTAAATCCCCACCTTTTTGCAGTTTCTTCAGTTTTAATCTACAGTTCATAACCAATAGATTGTGGTCAGAGTCCACATCTGACCCTGGAAATGTCTTACAATTTAAAACCTCGTTCCTAAATCTCTGTCTTACCATTATGTAATCTATCTGAAACCTGTCAGTATCTCCAGGCTTCTTCCATGTATACAACCTTGTTTTATGATTCTTGAAACAAGTGTTAGCTATGATTAAGTTGTGCTCTGTGCAAAATTCTACAAGGCGGCTTCCTCTCTCATTTCTTCCCCCCAATCCATATTCACCTACTACGTTTCCTTCTCTCCCTTTTCCTACTACCGAATTCCAGTCACCCATTACTATTAAATTTTCGTCTCCCTTCACTATCTGAATAATTTCTTTTATTTCATCATACATTTCTTCAATTTCTTCGTCATCTGCAGAGCTAGTTGGCATATACACTTGTACTACTGTAGTAGGCATGGGCTTCGTGTCTATCTTGGCCACAATAATGCGTTCGCTATGCTGTTTGTAGTAGCTTACCCGCACTGCACTCCTATTTTTTTATTCATTATTAAACCGTCTCCTGCATTACCCCTATTTGATTTTGTATTTATAACCCTGTATTCACCTGACCAGAAGTCTTGTTCCTCCTGCCACCGAACTTCACTAATTCCCACTATATCTAACTTTAACCTATCCATTTCCCTTTTTAAATTTTCTAACCTACCTGCCCGATTAAGGGATCTGACATTCCACGCTCCGATCCGTAGAACGCCGGTTTTCTTTCTCCTGAGAACGACGTCCTCCTGAGTAGTCCCCGCCAGGAGATCCGAATGGAGGACTATTTTACCTCCGGAAAAAGGGGACGCCATCATCATTTAATCATACAGTAAAGCTGCATGCCCTCGGGAAAAATTACGGCAGTAGTTTCCCCTTGCTTTCAGCCGTTCGCAGTACCAGCACAGCAAGGCTGCTTGGTTAGTGTTACAAGGCCAGATCAGTCAATCATCCAGACTGTTGCCCCTGCAACTACTGAAAAGGCTGCTGCCCCTCTTTAGGAATCACACGTATGTCTGGCCTCTCAACAGATACCCCTCCGTTGTGGTTGCACCTACGGTACGGCTATCTGTATCGCTGAGGCACGCAAGCCTCCCCACCAACGGCAAGGTCCATGGTTCTTGGGGGGTGGGGGGCGAAGAGGTCGTGCATTATCCTGCTGAAATGTGAGGTTTCGCATGGATCGAATGAAGGTTAGAGCCACGGGTCGTAACACATCTGAAATGTAACGCCCACTGTCAATGCGAACAAGAGGTGACCGAGACGTGTAACCAATGGCACCCCATACCATCACGCCGGGTGATACGCCAGTATGGCGATGTCGAATACACGCTTCCAAACACGGATGCGACCATCACGATGCTGTAAAGAGAACCTGGATTCATCCAAAAAAATGACGTTTTGACATTCGTGCACCCAGGTTCGTCGTTCAGTACACCATCGCAGGCGCTCCTGTCTGTGATGCAGCGTCAAGGGTAACCGCAGCCGTGGTCTCCGAGCTGATAGTCCATGCTGCTGCAAACGTCGTCGAACTGTTCGTGGAGATGGTTGTTGTCTTGCAAACGTCCCCATTTGTTGACTCAGGGATCGAGACGTGGCTGCACGATCCGTTGCAGCCATGCGGATAAGATGCCTGTCATCCCGACTGCTAGTGATACGAGGCCTTTGGGATCCAGCACGGCGTTCCGTATTACCCTCCTGAACCCACCGATTCCATATTCTGCTAACTGCCATTGGATATCGACCGACGCGAGCAGCAATGTCGCGATACTATAAACCGCAATCGCGATAGGGTACAATCCGACCTTTATGAAAGTCGGAAACGTGATGGTACGCATTTCTCTATCTTATACGAGGCATCACAACAACGTTTCACCAGGCAACGCCGGTCAACTGCTGTTTGTGTATGAGAAATCGGTGGGAAACTTTCCTCATGTCAGCAGGTTGTAGGTGTCGCCACCGGCGCCAACCTTGTGTGAATGCTCTGAAAAGCTAATCATGCATATCACAGCACCTGTCGGTTAAATTTCGCGTCTGTGGCACGTCATCTTCGTGGTGTAGCAATTTTAATAGCCAGTAGTGTGTGTTTCAGGGCAGTAAAAACCTGGTTCGTAGTTTCTTACGAACTCACTTCGCATGTCCATATCGCATCTAGTATACTGTTTGGAACCTCCAGTTCCTCCACTATATTCAGACCGACAGCATTCCGCGATCCGACCCGTATAAAGTTCCCCTGATACCTGTGTCACGCGCGCGGTAGCTAGCGACTCTTAATTGGCTCCTAATGCCTTACAGCGAGGCACGAGTGCCGAGTCTCCGTCGTTGATAATGGCTGCTCGGGTCCCACCCCGGACGTAGTTCAGCGCCTCTGCCGGCCTCGGCAGAAAGTTCGCGCACCAGCGGCGACCAGATCGGAACGCGGCGATAGCGAGCGACCTGCAGCGCCCGCCAGACCGGAAGCGCATCCCACGGCCTCGAGTTTGGCTCGGCGAGCCTTTACGGGCGGAGCGGCGGGCGTCTTTTACGAGCTGCTTCGATATCCATAAGTGGCGCATATTTCAGCCCTCAGCAGGAAGCGCTGTCCTTTAACAGGAGCAGCCGTAAATTAGGGGCTCGTAGGCATGTTAAGGCTGTTGCGACATCGAGCCCGCGGCCCGCGGTTCACTGCCCTCACACGCCTTAGGCTGGGCCGGCAAGTGCCTCTGACTCCACGTAAATGCAGAGTCCGTACCTCTTCCTCACTGTCCACGACCGTCCCACCCACTCAGGCGGGGATCCACGGTTCGGTTCTTAGAGGAGGGGGGGGGGGGGGGGGGTGGTACAATTTGTCACTACGTTTGTCTACCCCCTCCCCAATTATAGGTTCCGTCACCGCCACTTTTAATGTGCAACAGATGTGGGTGATTTTAATATCACTTATAATTCGTTTTCTTCGACTTCGGTCTATAGTGGACCGTAGGAAACAAGAAGTTTACCGTCTACACTGTTCTTCTCCTCCCAGTATTTCTTCATACTTCAGCAGAAGTTCCTCCTCGTATCCTCTGTGCCGATGATATTGATTCTCGTACCTTTCTTTTCCTGGGAGCCCTTAGATTTGTCAATTTTCAGTCTGATCCCAACTTCTTATATCGTCAACCCATTTTGTAGTCGCCTTTAGTCAGGTGATGTACTTGAAGATTTTCTTTATGAATCTGCATTCGGTTATTCTGTTGGTGTGCTCATAAAACTTCAGTCTTATCTTGAGTATTGTGCCTGTGATCTCGTCCAACTGTGTGTCAAATGGTTCAAATGGCTCTGAGCACTATGGGACTTAACGTCTGAGGTCGTTAGTCCCCTAGAACTTAGAACTACTTAAATCTAACTAAACTAAGAACATCACACACATCCATGCCCGAGGCAGGGTTCGAACTTTGACTGTAGCGGTTGCGCCGATCCGGACTGAAGCGCCTAGAACCGCTCGGTCACATCAGGCGGCTCCAAGTTATTCAAGAAAACCGCTTTTGAAGGTCACTTTTGTACGTTTTTCTTGAATAATTCGAAAACTAGGGCCTATAGCGAAAACGTATCACAGTACGAAAAAATATTTAACTTCTTACGGAAAGTTCTGTTCATTATTGCTGTAGGACAAATAGTGAGAAAGAGAATATAAAAATCTCCATCTTGGTTGCATAAAACCCATAGGTATGAACAGCTGCGTCACCCTATGTAGAGCGGAGAAAACGTAATCAGTGACATTGACGGCAGTGTATTAAGAAATGACAGAAGCATCGTGTCATCCTCCTATTTCACCTCAGTATCAGGTCCTCTTAACTGTAAAGTGCTTCTGGCTTAACAGTCGTGGTGTATTGCCAGGGGGTAACCGTAAATGGCAATCCCTAATCATCAAAGGTGGTGCAAACCTGGCCATTGGATTCTGGAAAATTAGTCGAGAGACGCAACATTTTTGTAAAAGTCGGAACTTCCTGGCAAGCCATCACAAAAAATAAGGCCTATATGAAAGCATGGAATAACAATAAAATACATAAATATTTTAATGTAATATTAATAATTTTTTCTTCATCGTAAAATATATTATAATAATAATAATAATTTCGTTTATATCAGAGAAAAATACAATGCTTTAGCATGACCTCTTCAAAATGGCAGTTCAGAGATATATAGCGTTTGAAAAATACACAGCCAAAAATTTGAGAAATACGTGTGCCATGCAGTTAAATTAATAACTACGAGGGCAGTTCAATAAGTAATGCAACACATTTTTTTTTCTCGGCCAATTTTGGTTGAAAAAACCGGAAATTTCTTGTGGAATATTTTCAAACATTCCCACTTCGTCTCGCATAGTTTCATTGACTTCCGACAGGTGGCAGCGCTGTACGGAGCTGTTAAAATGGCGTCTGTAACGGATGTGCGTTGCAAACAACGGGCAGTGATCGAGTTTCTTTTGGCGGAAAACCAGGGCATCTCAGATATTCATAGGCGCTTGCAGAATGTCTACGGTGATCTGGCAGTGGACAAAAGCACGGTGAGTCGTTGGGCAAAGCGTGTGTCATCATCGCCGCAAGGTCAAGCAAGACTGTCTGATCTCCCGCGTGCGGGCCGGCCGTGCACAGCTGTGACTCCTGCAATGGCGGAGTGTGCGAACACACTCGTTCGAGATGATCGACGGATCACCATCAAACAACTCAGTGCTCAACTTGACATCTCTGTTGGTAGTGCTGTCACAATTGTTCACCAGTTGGGATATTCAAAGGTTTGTTCCCGCTGGGTCCCTCGTTGTCCAACCGAACGCCATAAAGAGCAAAGGAGAACCATCTGTGCGGAATTGCTAGTTCGTCATGTGGCTGAGGGTGACAATTTCTTGTCAAAGATTGTTACAGGCGATGAAACATGGGTTCATCACTTCGAACCTGAAACAAAACGGCAATCAATGGAGTGGCGCCACACCCACTCCCCTACCAAGAAAAAGTTTAAAGCCATACCCTCAGCTGGTAAAGTCATGGTTACAGTCTTCTGGGACGCTGAAGGGTTTATTCTGTTCGATGGCCTTCCCCATGGACAAACGATCAACTCTGAAGTGTATTGTGCTACTCTTAAGAAATTGAAGAAACGACTTCAGCGTGTTCATAGGCACAAAAATCTGAACGAACTTCTCCTTCTTCATGACAACGCAAGACCTCACACAAGTCTTCGCACCCGAGAGGAGCTCACAAAACTTCAGTGGACTGTTCTTCCTCATGCACCCTACAGCCCCGATCTCGCACCGTCGTATTTCCATATGTTTGGCCCAATGAAGGACGCAATGCGTGGGAGGCACTACGCGGATGATGAAGAAGTTATTGATGCAGTACGACGTTGGCTCCGACATCGACCAGTGGAATGGTACCGTGCAGGCATACAGGCCCTCAGTTGAAGGTGGCGTAAGGCCGTAGCATTGAATGGAGATTACGTTGAAAAATAGTGTTGTGTAGCTAAAAGATTGGGGAATAACCTGGTGTATTTCAATGCTGAATAAAACAACCCCTGTTTCAGAAAAAAAATGTGTTGCATTACTTATTGAACTGCCCTCGTACTAGCTGTTGTCTGCAGCTGCCTCGCTTATCAGTCGTTTTGTTACGATGGCTGATGGTGGGTAAGGCAGTTGTACACGCAGTAATGTCGGGTGCCCTCATGTGTCTCCCTGTCCTGCTAAGCACAGACAGGGCGTGCAGAGGAATGTGGGCAGGGGTGTACATCTACGTAAAATGCTACTGAAGTATTTATGCATCATGTTGTTGTTGTTGTGGTCTTCAGTCCTGAGACTGGTTTGATGCAGCTCTCCATGCTACTCTAGCCTGTGCAAGCTTCTTCATCTCACAGTACTTACTGCAACCTACATCCTTCTGAATCTGCTTAGTGTGTTCATCTCTTGGTCTCCCTCTACGATTTTTACCCTCCACGCTGCCCTCCAATGCTAAATTTGTGATCCCTTGATGCCTCAGAACATGTCCTACCAACCGGTCCCTTCTTCTCGTCAAGTTGTGCCACAAACTCCTCTTCTCCCCAATTCTGTTCAACCTCTTTAGTTATGTGATCTACCCATCTAATCTTCAGCATTCTTCTGTAGCACCACATTTCGAAAGCTTCTATTCTCTTCTTGTCCAAACTACTTATCGTCCATGTTTCACTTCCATACATGGCTACACGCTATACAAATAGTTTCAGAAACAACTTCCTGACAATTAAACCTATACTCGATATTAACAAATTTCTCTTCTTCAGAAAAGCTTTCCTTGCCATTGCCAGTCTACATTTTATATCTTCTCTACTTCGACCATCATCAATTATTTTTCTCCCCAAATAGCAAAACTCCTTTACTACTTTAAGTGTCTCATTTCCTAATCTAATCCCCTCAGCATCACCCGACTTAATTCAACTACATTCCATTATCCTCATTTTGCTTTTGTTGATGTTCATCTTGTATAACGTGAATATTATGCAACAAATTTAGTGACTTTCTAATGATACTTTACGTTCACTGATTTAAAAGAAGATGCTCCATCCCCTACTTCATACTCTAGGGAGTCTATCTGTTTTGCCGGCCGAAGTGGCCGTGCGGTTAAAGGCGCTGCAGTCTGGAACCGCAAGACCGCTACGGTCGCAGGTTCGAATCCTGCCTCGGGCATGGATGTTTGTGATGTCCTTAGGTTAGTTAGGTTTAACTAGTTCTAAGTTCTAGGGGACTAATGACCTCAGCAGTTGAGTCCCATAGTGCTCAGAGCCATTTGAACCATTTTGAACCATCTATCTGTTTTCCCTTTCTAAAGTAGCCTATGTTGTTTCTCAGGATTCAGGCTACTTCCACACCAATTTTCTTCAAAATCGCTTGAGTAGTTTAGTTGTGAAAACGTGACAGTAACTTTCACATTACATAACTGTTATTATGTTAAAACCGTTGAGGATTCTATAGGCATCTTATTCACGACGGTAAATCGTATTACTTAGAATATACACTGATAAGCCGAAAGATTGTGACCATTGCGAACAGTGACGGTGGACGCCGCCTTGTGGTGTTGTAGACGCGGTGTGTCGCTTTAACAAAACTGCACTACTGGCCATTAAAATTGCTACACCACGAAGATGACGTGCTACAGACGCGAAATTTAACATTTAACTGACGGGAAGAAGCTGCTGTGATATGCAAATGATTAGCTTTTCACAGCATTCACACGAGGTTGGCGCCGTTGACGACACCTACAACGTGCTGACATGAAGAAAGTTTCCATCCGATTTCTCATACACAAACAGCAGTTGACCGCCGTTGCCTGGTGAAACCTTGTTGTGATGCCTCGTGTAAGGAGGAGAAATGCGTACCATCACGTTTCCGACTTTGATAAAGGTCAGATTATAGCCTATCGCGATTGCGGGTTAACGTATCGCGACATTACTGCTCGCGTTGGTCGACATCCAATGACTGTTAGCAGAATATGGAATCGGTGGGTTCAGGAGGGTAATACGGAACGGCGTGCTGGATCCCAACGGCCTCGTATCACTAGCAGTCGAGATGACAGGCATCTTAACCGGATGGCTGTAACGGATCGTGCAGCCACGTCTCGATCCCTGAGTCAACAGATGGGGACATTTGCAAGACAACAACCATCTGCACGAACAGTTCGACGACGTTTCCAGCAGCATGGACTATCAGCTCGGACACCACGGCTGCGGTTACCCTTGACGCTGCATCACAGACAGGAGCGCCTGCGATGGTGTACTCAACGACGAACCTGGGTGCACGAATGGCAAAACGTCATTTTTTCGGATGAATCCAGGTTCTGTTTACAGTATCATGATGGTCGCATCCGTGTTTGGCGACATCGCGGTGAACGCACATTGGAAGCGTGTATTCGTCATCGCCATACTGGCTTATCACCCGGCGTGATGGTATGGGGTGCCATTGGTTACACGTCTCGGTCACCTCTTGTTCGCATTGACGGCACTTTGAACAGTGGACGTTACATTTCAGATGCCTTACGACCCGTGGCTCTACCCTACATTCGATCCCTGCGAAACCCTACACTTCATTAGGATAATGCACGACCGCATGTTGTAGGTCCTGTACGGGCCTTTCTGGATACAGAAAATGTTCGACTGCTGGCCAGGCCAGCATATTCTCCAGCTCTCTCACCAATTGAAAACGTCTGGCCAATGGTGGCCGAGCAACTGGCTCGTCACAATACGCCAGTCACTACTCTTCATGAACAGTGGTATCGTGTTGAAGCTGCATGGCCAGCTGTACCTGTACACGCCATCCAAGTTCTGTTTGACTCAATGCCCAGACGTATCAAGGTCGTTATTACGGCCAGAGGTGGTTGTTATGAGTAATGATTTCTCTGGATCTATGCACCCAAATTGCGTGAAAACGTAATCACATGTCAGTTCTAGTATAATATATTTGTCAAATGAATACCCGTTTGTCATCTGCATTTGTTCTTGGTGTAGCAATTTTAATGGCCAGTAATGTATGTTGAAACCATTGAGGATTCTATAGGCATCTTATTCACGACGTTGTATCGTATTACTTAGAATATACACGGATAAGCCGAAAGATTATGACAACTGCGCACCAGGACGTTGGATGCCTCCTGGTAGTGTTGCAGACACGGTGTGACGCGTTAGCAAAAATATGTAAGTGGAGCTGATACTTACTGGGGATAACCCTAGCGAAGATATGGTCTGCAAATGGGGAAAATCCATTGAGATAAGCGACTTTGACAAAGGCCAGATAATTATTACAGAGCGCCTGTGAACGGGTATCTCGAAAGCGGCGAAGCTGGTCGAATGTTCACGTGCTACTGTCTTTAGCATCTACGGAAAGATGTACAAGAACAGTGAAACTACGACCACGCGCTGAATGGTTGGACGTCCACGACTCTTCACAGAATGCTGGAATCGGAGACTTGTCTGCTCTGTAATGTAGCATAGATAGTAATCTGTAGCATGTGTGCCGAAAGAACACAGTGCTGGTGGACGCACAAGTGTTTCGGAGCACACCGTTCATCGTACACTGTTGAACGTGGAGCTCCGCAGCAGACCTCCCCTACATCTTCACATGTTGACCCAACGACACTGTCAGTTACGATTGGCGTTGGAACGTGACCATCGGGATTCGACCGTCGATCAATGGAAACGGGCTGGCTCTTCGAGTGAATCACGCTTTTTACTATACTAGGTCGGCGGTGGTCCCCACAAACTCCGTCAGCGAGGTGAACGGCGGTTCGAAACGTGGAGCACGCTCCGGATGCAGCCTGCTGGGAGCAGTGTTATGCTATGGAAGACATTCTCTTGCGCTTTCACGGGACCTCTGGTAGTAACTCAAGACACGCTGAGAACTCCGAACCACCTGCATCCCTTCATGCTTAATGTCTTCTCAGACGGCGACGTCGTCTTTCAGCAATATAGTTGTCCGTGTCTCGGAGCCAGAATCGTGCTACACTGATTTAAGGAGAGTTTTAGTGAACTCATGTTGATGTCTCGGCGACCAGATTCGCCTGATGTAAATCCTATGGAACCCATCTGAGTCGCTATCGGGCGCCATCACCGCGTACACAAATCAGCGGCCCGTTACTTACGCGAAATTCGTGACCTGTGCGTAGACATCTAATGCCACGTACCGCCAAAAACCTACCAACAAACTGTCGGATCCCTGATACGCATAATCAGTGATATATTTCGTTCCAAAGACGGACAAACCATCTAGTAAGCAGGTTGTCATTATGTTTTGGCTCATCAGTATATCAATCAGTGAAAGCATTTTCACAGACTTGATGTAGATTAAACGTCAAAGGGACAACAACTTTTCCAAAGAGTAAATATGTTTATTGTGTCGTATTTAAACTTTAAATTACCATACCTTTTTCTTCTTTTTCGTGATCCCATTTTGATGAAGTAACACCTCTATGTTGGCCCAAGCTGTGCTCAACTTACATGTGAAAACCCCACAAAATTCGTCTAGTAGTTTTTAGAGACTAGCATTTTCAGACGACAGAGGTGATTGTCTTACAGTTTTATTATTAGTTGTAGTGTCATCACCCAGGTTTTAGTGAAAGTCAGGAGAAAAGCCACTGTGAAGTGTTACGGTAGCAACTGCAGGCCATTACGTAAATTGGGGCGACTTGTGCGTCATAATAAAACACCTGCAAAGGACTGAGAGATGAGCCAGCTGTGCTTGGTGATACTTGCAACATGCAACAGTAATACGCTATGTGGACAAGATGATGTTACCACACCAAGGCAAGACCCATGTTGTGAGCTGCATTACTGGGGGCTTGCTAATACGGGAACGAATGCACCACCCATTTAAATAGGCGTGACAGGCAGATTAATTCAGAGTCCGGCAGCACCACCATCACGATGCCAGGACTTCGCTAGACGATGAGACGACGATATCGTTGGGTCAACATGTGAAGATGTAGGGGTGGTCTCCTGCGGAGCTCCATGTTCAATGAGGTACGATGAACGGTGTGCTCCGAAACACTTGTGCGTGCACCAGCATTGTGCTCTTTCGGCAGAGATGCCACAGATCTCCATCTATCCTACTTTACACAGCAGTAAAGCCTCCGAATCCAACGTTCTGTGAAGTCATGGACGTCTAAATATCCAGTGCATGGTGGTAGTTTCACTGTCCTTCTACCTCTTCCTGTAGTTGCTCACGACAGTAGCACGTGAACATTCGACCAGCATCGCCGTTTTAGAGATACCCATTCACAGCCTCTGCATAATAACAATCTGCCCTTTGTCAAAGTCGCTTATGTCAACAGATTTTCCCCATTTGCAGCCCATATCTTCGCTAGGAGTCGATTTAGAAGAGATAGGGGATCCAGTATTAGAATCGGAATTTAAAAGAGCTTTGGAGGACTTACGGTCAAATAAGGCAGAAGGGATAGATAACACTCCATCAGAATTTCTAAAATCATTGGGGGAAGTGGCAACAAAACGACTATTCACGTTGGTGTGTAGAATATATGAGTCTGGCGACATACCATCCGACATTCGGAAAAGCATCATCCACACAATTCAGAAGACAGCAAGAGCTGACAAGTGCGAGAATTATCGCACAATCAGCTTAACAGCTCATGTATCGAAGCTGCTTACAAGAATAATATACAGAAGAATGGAAAAGAAAATTGAGAATGCGCTAGGTGACGATCAGTTTGGTTTTAGGAAAAGTAAAGGGACGAAAGAGGCAATTCTGACGTTACGGCTAATAATGGAAGCAAGGCTAAAGAAAAATCAAGACCCTTTCATAGGATTTGTCGACCTGGAAAAAGCGTTCGACAATATAAAATGGTGCAAGCTGTTCGAGATTCTGAAAAAAGTAGGGGTAAGCTATAGGGAGAGAGGGGTCGTATACAATATGTACAACAACCAAGAGGGAATAATAAGAGTGGACGATCAAGAACGAAGTGCTCGTATTAAGAAGGGTGTAAGACAAGGCTGTAGCATTTCGCCCCTACTCTTCAATCTGTACATCGAGGAAGCAATGATGGAAATAAAAGAAAGGTTCAGGAGTGGAATTAAAATACAAGGTGAAAGGATATCAATGATACGATTCGCTGATGACATTGCTATCCTGAGTGAAAGTGAAGAAGAATTAAATGATCTGCTGAACGGAATGAACAGTCTCATGAGTACACAGTATGGTTTGAGAGTAAATCGGAGAAAGACGAAGGTAATGAGAAGTAGTAGAAATGAGAACAGCGAGAAACTTAACATCAGGATTGATGGTCACGAAGTCGATGAAGTTAAGGAATTCTGCTACCTAGGCAGTAAAATAACCAATGACGGACGGAGCAAGGAGGACGTCAAAAGCAGACTCGCTATGGCAAAAAAGGCATTTCTGGCCAAGAGGAGTCTACTAATATCAAATACCGGCCTTAATTTGAGGAAGAAATTTCTGAGGATGTACGTCTGGAGTACAGCATTGTATAGTAGTGAAACATGGACTGTGGGAAAACCGGAACAGAAGAGAATCGAAGCATTTGAGATGTGGTGCTATAGACGAATGTTGAAAATTAGGTGGACTGATAAGGTAAGGAATGAGGAGGTTCTACGCAGAATCGGAGAGGAAAGGAATATGTGGAAAACACTGATAAGGAGAAGGGACAGGATGATAGGACATCTGGTAAGACATGAGGGAATGACTTCCATGGTACTAGAGGGAGCTGTAGAGGGCAAAAACTGTAGAGGAAGACAGAGATTGGAATACGTCAAGCAAATAGTTGAGGACGTAGGTTGCAAGTGCTACTGTGAGATGAAGAGGTTAGCACAGGAAAGTAATTCGTGGCGGGCCGCATCAAACCAGTCAGTAGACTGATGACCAAAAGAAAAAAACAATCTTCGCTAGAGTTATCCCCAGTCCACGTCAGCTCCGCTTACACCAACTGCAGCCATGGTTTCAAGACCGGGTCGAGCCAGCCACTTCTTGGGCTGAGTCTCCTTATCGGAGTCAGTGCCATAGCCGACCTGCCGTCCATGCCTGCCGTAGCCAGACTCCTGCCAGGGGGCAGCAGGTCGTGTCCCGAGCACGGCAATCTCCATCTCCTTATACAGTATATGCCAGTGGGGCATGGGTCCACCGGTGTGGTCTTTTAACACCAGATTGCCGTTGCAGCAAAAGTAGGAGAACGCCGCTGATGTCAAGGCCATGGTCCACCGTCAGGAGTCAAGCCATTGCTCAGCCAGACGTCAGTGTTGCGGGACTCATGCATGTGCATCTCTTCACTGTGGCAGAAGATAGCTGCCCGTGAAGCGACACCGGCCAGGGCCACCAGAGTGGGGCGTCTCTGCCTGGCATTGCTAAGGACATGTTGTGTATTTGAAGCTGAATAAAACAAATCTGTTGACAACCGTTGTCTCACTGGACCCACTGGTCCATCACTTCACGACAAAGCCTACCGAGTGGCTTGTGCACTCTACATGGCATGCATACCGATATAAATATAAATACAGGGTGTTTCAAAAATGACAGGTATATTTGAAACGGCAATAAAAACTAAACGAGCAGCGATAGAAATACACCGTTTGTTGCAATATGCTTGGGACAACAGTACATTTTCAGGCGGACAAACTTTCGAAATTACAGTAGTTACAATTTTCAACAACAGATGGCGCTGCAAGTGATGTGAAAGATATAGAAGACAACGCAGTCTGTGGGTGCGCCATTCTGTACGTCGTCTTTCTGCTGTAAGCGTGTGCTGTTCACAACGTGCACGTGTGCTGTAGACAACATGGTTTATTCCTTAGAACAGAGGATTTTTCTGGTGTTGGAATTCCACCGCCTAGAACACAGTGTTGTTGCAACAAGACGAAGTTTTTTAATGTAACCAAAGGACCGAAAAGCGATACAATAAAGGATCTGTTTGAAAAATTTCAACGGACTGGGAACCTGACAGATGAACGTGCCGGAAAGGTAGGGCGACCGCGTACGGCAACCACAGAGGGCAACGCGCAGCTAGTGCAGCAGGTGATCCAACAGCGGCCTTGGGTTTCCGTTCTCCGTGTTGCAGCTGCGGTCCAAATGACGCCAACGTCCACGTATCGTCTCATGCGCCAGAGTTTACACCTCTATCCATACAAACTTCAAACGCGGCAACCCCTCAGCGCCGCTACCATTGCGGCACGAGAGACATTCGCTAACGATATAGTGCACAGGATTGATGACGGCGATATGCATGTGGGCAGCATTTGGTTTACTGACGAAGCTTATTTTTACCTGGACGGCTTCGTCAATAAACAGAACTGGCGCATATGGGGAACCGAAATGCCCCGTGTTGCAGTCCCATCGTCCCTGCATCCTCAAAAAGTACTGGTCTGGGCCGCCATTTCTTCCAAAGGAATCATTGGCCCATTTTTCAGATCCGAAACGATTACTGCATCACGCTATCTGGACATTCTTCGTGACTTTGTGGCGGTACAAACTGCCTTAGACGACACTGCGAACACCTCGTGGTTTATGCAAGATGGTGCCCGGCCACATCGCACGGCCGACGTCTTTAATTTCCTGAATGAATATTTCGATGATCGTGTGATTGCTTTGGGCTATCCGAAACATACAGGAGGCGGCGTGGATTGGCCTCCCTATTCGCCAGACATGAACCCCTGTGACTTCTTTCTGTGGGGACACTTGAAAGACCAGGTGTACCGCCAGAATCCAGAAACAATTGAACAGCTGAAGCAGTACATCTCATCTGCATGTGAAGCCATTCCGCCAGACACGTTGTCAAAGGTTTCGGGTAATTTCATTCAGAGACTACGCCATATTATTGCTACGCATGGTGGATATGTGGAAAATATCGTACTATAGAGTTTCCCAGACCGCAGCGCCATCTGTTGTTGAAAATTGTAACTACTGTAATTTGGAAAGTTTGTCTGCCTGAAAATGTACTGTTGTCCCAAGCATATTGCAACAAACGGTGTATTTCTATCGCTGCTCGTTTAGTTTTTATTGCCGTTTCAAATATACCGGTCATTTTTGAAACACCCTGTATGAATATATAAAGGAGACTGTCATTGTCACGTACGTCTTGTAAATAACTGTCAACGCTTATTGCATGAAAGGTGACGGAGTGTCTTTATTATAAAAACGGCGTAATGAATGATTGCCTATACTAGAAGAGGTTGGAACGCTAGTGGAAATGAAACGGCTGGCGCAACTAAAGCCCTGAGTGGAAGGCCCACACAGGTGTGTCAGTCCTGCTTAAACACAGAAAATAGCAAGACGGATGTCGTAGCATCTAAACACTGCAGCACAACAGAGTCGCGACCGGCCGGTGTTGTAGCCGAACCGGAAGGATTATACTTCGGAAACGCTGAAAATCTTGGACGCAGGTGAGAGGAAAGAAGAAGCGGCACCTCGGAAATCACGCAGGCTGGGTTATTTCCTAGGATTTTTACTCAGAAGCGTACCATTGTACGAGTATAGGTTTTTCCTCGCAAACTTTCCGCGCTGTACGACAAAAGACTAAAATATGGTCGGTTGGCGTTCGGAAGAATCTGTAGTTTCGGGAATATGATTCGTTTTCGGAATTACGATGGTGGGGAGTCAAGCCTTGCTGGGAAGCCTGTGTTGGAGAGATGCGGTCTTCAGTTTTGAGCTCCCATGTGCGACGGTCGCTCAGTATCAACTTTTTGTTGGTATGGACGGACTGCTGTCTTTGCTTTCACGAGATTTCATAGTTAGAACGGCTAGGCACTGTACTGTTGTGAACTTATACGATTCTGGACTTCACCTCCAGGTTGGAAGTCGTCGTTGAGTACGGGGCATTCAGTAATTGAGAGCACTTCATCTGCCTATACTTACGTTGAGTCGTTATCTGAACGCCGTCGTTGTGGCTGGGAGTTCGCGTTTCTCGTCTGTAGAACACAGAGAGGAGAAGACAATGTTAGAGTATATTAGTCAGAGGACCACCTTTAGCCGTCCTACTCGTTGAAAGAGTTTACTTTGTGGCTGGAGTTCTTCTATTGTCGCAGACGTTTACGAGAACCATCACTCCGACGCACCGGATGCAGTATAATACGGTGATATTGCTATTAGGCTAAACAGCCGTGATCACGTTAGTTTATTTCCACTGACGTAGCACACCATTGTAGATCTTCTTTAAAAGTAGTGTCTTCTTGTGTTTGGTACATAGATGATGTCAGTCATTTCGCGTTATTTATATTAGGTCGAGCAGTCAAAATAAAAGGGCAGGGTTGTTCAATGGATCAGTAATTTTAGTTAGGAAATATAAACAGTTGTAATAAAGATTGTTTTTAATATACAATAAATGTATAAGCAAAAACAACGTTTGTCATTTAATATAATTAGCTTCCTTAATCGTTCATTTCTGTTTAGGCTGGAATTTAAATGTTAAAGAGTATTAAGAGATCCTGAGATCTGCTTCCGGAAGTAATCAGACAGGGCCAAATCTTCATTTTAGTGATTATTATTTTCCATTGCGCACATTCATGTCACACCCGCCTGCAGTAGGATGTTGGACAGTATTTCACTAACCACTATGATAGTGAACACTGGTCCGCAAACCACGGTTATACAAGCGTGTAAGGGTAGGAAATGCTGCTGCTTTTACGTTTGGGAAAACATTGTGTTTGTGTGTGTGTGTGTGTGTGTGTGTGTGTGTGTGTGTGTGTGTGTTTGTGTGTCTGTGTGTGTGTGTGTGTGTGTTGTGATCTTTCCTATTACTCGACTTCCTGTTACTTACCGGTTATACCTCTGGATTAATGAAACATGTCAGATTTGTTACTGACATCGGGTAGGTGGAATGTTACCACTAAGCCTATTCATGCTCTCACCGACGCCACTACAAAGTATCCTGTATTAAACATAGCTCGTAAGTTCTAGAATTCTTTGACATTTCCAAGACTCTTAGTTTTTATGTTACTTTACACTCCAAAATTAACTGTGAAATTTTAAAATTAATATATGCAGAAATACAAATTCTTCTACTAATCAGTTTTTGGAGGGGGGGGGGGGAGTGGATTCTTGACATCCCATTAATATCCACACGCTCGCTCCATCCCCATCATCACATCTGGTGTCAGAATATACAGAGTGATTCAAAAAGAATACAACTTTAGGAATTTAAAACTCTGCAACGACAAAAGGCAGAGCTAAGCACTATCTGTCGGCGAATTAAGGGAGCTATAAAGTTTCATTTAGTTGTACATTTGTTCGCTTGAGGCGCTGTTGACTAGGCGTCAGCGTCAGTTGATGCTAAGATGGCGACCGCTCAACAGAAAGCTTTTTGTGTTATTGAGTACGGCAGAAGTGAATCGACGACAGTTGTTCAGCGTGCATTTCGAACGAAGTATGGTGTTAAACCTCCTGATAGGTGGTGTATTAAACGTTGGTACAAACAGTTTACAGAGAATGGTTTTCTGTGCCATTTCAGCCAATAAAGTTTTTGGTCCCTTTTTCTTCGAAGGTGCTACTGTAACTGGACTACAGTATCTGGAGATGTTAGAGAATTGGCTGTTCCCTCAGCTCGAACAAGAAGCACAACAATTCATATTTCAGCAGGATGGAGCGCCATCACATTGGCACTTATCTGTCCGTAACTACCTGAACGTCAACTACCCGAGGCGATGGATCGGCCGCCAGGCAGCCCGTGACAGAGCACTTCATCACTGGCCTCCAAGAAGCGGACCCCCTGCGATTTTTTCTTATGGGGGTATGTTAAGGATATGGTGTTTCGGCCACCTCTCCCAGCCACCACTGATGATTTGAAACGAGAAATAACAGCAGCTATCCAAACTGTTACGCCTGATATGCTACAGAGAGTCTGGAACGAGTTGGAGTATCGGGTTGATATTGCTCGTGTGTCTGGAGGGGGCCATATTGAACATCTCTGAACTTGTTTTTGAGTGAAAAAAAAACCTTTTTAAATACTCTTTGTAATGATGTATAACAGAAGGTTATATTATGTTTCTTTCATTAAATACACATTTTTAAAGTTGTGGTATTCTTTTTGAATCACCTTGTACTTTAATTTCCACTACCTGACACATTAGCTGAACATCTTCAGGTGATGATTGTCAGGGACCCTGCTGAATGCTTCGGTACAAATTGTGCATATGAGACATTGGTTCATGGTAATCTCTTTGTCCGAGCAGGCTTCGAAAGGCCCAGTTGTACCGACCGACCGCTGTGTCATCCTCAATCGGCTGGCGTCACAACGCTCTCCCAGCCATTGTCAGTTTTCATGACGGGAGCCGAGAATTCTCAGTCGGGTAGCTCCTGAATATGTCTCAGAAGAGCTGAGAGCACCCCACTTGCTAATGTTACTCAGCAGACGAAGATGGTCACCCATCCAAGTGCTAGCCAAGCCCAGCAGCGTTTAACATCGGTGGTCTGTTGGAAACCGGTGTTACCACTTTGGCAAGGCCATTGGCGGTTCTCATTAATAGTGAACTCGAAATGTTTATAGGTAATGTAAATATTACAGTGGAATTATTACGTGACCCTTTTTTTCCGTCCCACGACGCCTATAAAATCAGAATATAAAGATTCATTAAATCGGAATAATTAATCCACACCGAGAGACGTAACACAAAACAGTGCTGGTGATTGTCGGTAGTCAGTTGTCATAATTTACGTTTTTATTCGACTCTGCGTTCTTCATACAGTGCATTCTTTATACAGGGTGTTACAAAAAGGTACGGCCAAACTTTCAGGAAACATTCCTCACACACAAAGAAAGAAAATATGTTATGTGGGCATGTGTCCGGAAACGCTTATTTCCATGTTAGAGCTCATTTTATTACTTCTCTTCAAATCACATTAATCATGGAATGGAAACACACAGCAACAGAACGTACCAGCGTGACTTCAAACACTGTGTTACAGGAAATGTTCAAAATGTCCTCCGTTAGCGAGGATACATGCATCCACCCTCCGTCGCATGGAATCCCTGATGCGCTGATGCAGCCCTGGAGAATGGCGTATTGTATCACAGCCGTCCACAATACGAGCACGAAGAGTCTCTACATTTGGTACCGGGGTTGCGTAGACAAGAGCTTTCAAATGCCCCCATAAATGGAAGTCAAGAGGGTTGAGGTCAGGAGAGCGTGGAGGCCATGGAATTGGTCCGCCTCTATCAATCCATCGGTCACCGAATCTGTTGTTGAGAAGCGTACGAACACTTCGACTGAAATGTGCAGGAGCTCCATCGTTTCATGAACCACACGTTGTGTCGTACTTGTAAAGGCACATGTTCTAGCAGCACAGCTAGAGTATCCCGTATGAAATCATGATAACGTGCTCCATTGAGCGTAGGTAGAAGAACATGGGGCCCAATCAAGACATCACCAACAATGCCTGCCCAAACGTTCACAGAAAATCTGTGTTGATGACGTGATTGCACAATTGCGTGCGGATTCTCGTCAGCCCACACATGTTTATTGTGAAAATTTACAATTTGATCACGTTGGAATGAAGTCTCATCCGTAAAGAGAACATTTGAACTGAAATGAGGATTGACACATTGCTGGATGAACCATTTGCAGAAGTGTACCCGTGGAGGTCAATCAGCTGCTGATAGTGCCTGCACACGCTGTACACGGTACGGAAACAACTGGTTCTCCCGTAGCACTCTCCATACAGTGACGTGGTCAACGTTACCTTGTACAGCAGCAACTTCTCTGACGCTGACATTAGGGTTATCGTCAACTGCACGAAGAATTGCCTCGTCCATTGCAGGTGTCCTCGTCGTTCTAGGTCTTCCCCAGTCGCGAGTCATAGGCTGGAATATTCCGTGCTCCCTAAGACGCCGATCAATTGCTTCGAACGTCTTCCTGTCGGGACACCTTCGTTCTGGAACTCTGTCTCGATACAAACGTACCGCACCACGGCTATTGCCCCGTGCTAATCCATACATCAAATGGGCATCTGCCAACTCCGCATTTGTAAACATTGCACTGACTGCAAAACCACGTTCGTGATGAACACTAACCTGTTGATGCTACGTACTGATGTGCTTGATGCTAGTACTGTAGAGCAATGAGTCGCATGTCAACACAAGCACCGACGTCAACATTACCTTCCTTCAATTGGGCCAACTGGCGGTGAATTGAGGAAGTACAGTACATACTGAGGAAACTAAAATGAGCTCTGACATGGAAATTAAGCGTTTCCGGACACATGTCCACATAACATCTTTTCTTTATTTGTGTGTGAGGAATGTTTCCTGAAAGTTTGGCCGTATCTTTTTGTAACACCGTGTATAAGTAACAGGACGTCGAAATCAAATTGGGACGAAGTGACTGTGCTAGGGCGAGCTGGGAAGCCACGTTGTTAAACAAACTAAATTAGGAGCAGTTCTCAGGATGCCCTGAGAGGGACGCAGGTCAGGGCCATACAATCCATTGCACTCTCTGTCCTGCCTTTGGGCACTGGACGCACAGCAGGCAACAAAGATGGATTCCTGTGGTGTAAGGCCATTAGAAGTGACAGTGTTACGGCCCAGAAGCGGAAAGAGAAAATGGTTCAAATGGCTCTAATCAAATGGTTCAAATGGTCCTAAGAACTATGGGACTGAAGATCTGAGGCCATCAGTCCCCTGGACTTAGAACTAAAACTAAACTAAACTCCGTCCGAACAGGCCATGAAGGCCCAAAGGTACCGACCGGCCGCCGTGTCATCCTCAGACCACAGGTATCACTGGATGCAGATATGGAGGGGCATGTGGTCAGCACACTGCTCTCCCGGCCGTTGTCAGTTTTCCTGACCGGAGCCGCTACTTCTCAGTCAAGTAGCTCCTCAGTTTGCCTCACAAGGGCCGAGTGCACCCCGCTTGCCAACAGCGCTGGACAGACCGGATGGTCACCCATCCAGGTGCTAGCCCAGCCCGACAGCGCTTAACTTCGGTGAACTGACGGGAACCGGTGTTTAACACTGCGGCAAGGCCGTTGGCAATCTAGACTCAGAACTACTTAAACCTAACTAACCTGAGGACATCACACACATCCATGCCCGAGGCAGGATTCGAACCTGCGAATATTGCAGCAGCGCGGTTCCGGACTGAAGCGCCTAGAGCCGCTCGGCCACTGCGGCAGGCGAGAAAGAGAAGGAACTCTGTTTTTAGCAAGGTTCGGGAAGGCACTGTTGTGCACAAACCGTACATAGCTGCAGTTCTTTGGAACGCACCGGATGCTACAGATAACACCAAGGAAATGGATCGATAACACGCAGTTTGGGGTATCTTTGAAAGCATGACGTGCTGACGAACGTTAACTTCACAAAAACTAAATGTTTACGCAACAGAAGGATTGACAGGATTGGCTAATGGAAATAAGCTGGAGGTCAGATAGAGGAACTCGACTACGCCAGTGAGGACCCACCTCATAGTGTGCAGATACTGATGCCTTTTTTCAGCATAAGATTGTAGCATGCGCATCACTGGTTAACCGCCAGAAGAAAAACACTCGAAGGTTCCGCAACGCAGCCAATCTAAACAGGGCAAAACCCTTTTAGTCAGCATTAGGTACGAAATTATTTCCTTTTTTAAATCTTGATGGTTAGCCTTCATCGCTTCTCTCCATCGTAGAGCAGATGAGCTGAGGACCGTAGGAAAATTTCCGGCTGATTTGACTTAGCCGCGAGGTTCGCTGCTGTTCCGTCAATGACCGATTCTGCAGCTGCTTCAGCATCCACCTGCAGATTGCTAGGGTGAGATCAAGCCGCGACTACGAAATGATGTGTAGGGACAGTAAAGTCCGTCCTATAGAACTTCAGTAACTTCAAGCTTTACTTTTAAGGCTTTCAGACGCAAATGATCTCTTTGCTTTCAACTCCGGCCACAGATACAACGCACTCCCTTCCTTAATACTATCATGACGACCGTCACTTTACGACTTCGCAAGTGCAGTTATTTCGTTTACGTGATTATCAGAACCTCACTCCAGACCCTTTTATCAGATGTGCCAAGCTTTTACTTTAATGTTATTATTGCTTGCCAACGTTTTACGAGTCAGTTTAACGTAATAAATCGAATTAATTGTAATTCTTGTTTCACGTAGTAGGCATTGGTTTCCTAACTCATTATTTTGGAATGTGTTAATTAACTGATTTATGTCACATCGTAGGACAAATTTACCTACCCCCGCTTTAGAAGAAGACCTGCCCCTTAACTGTGAACAATAAAAAAATTTGCACTTCAGTCACGTGTAGATAAGATTTCAACGTGACATAAAGATCGACAACTTGCTTCAGATGTATAGAAGTGAATAAAACCTTTGCACTTAACAAAACAAGGCAACGTGGTGTTCTGCGACTATAGTAGCAGGTGCAACATACCAAAAAGGCTTACAAACCTACATGTGAAGGGACATTGAAAACGCTGCGCTTGCGAGGATATCAGCGGACAATGATATACCTGAAGTCACCGTTAAAGTTAGCGATATCTTGATTAGTAGAATCTACAGGCCGCACTCCAACAACTGGGCGAATAAAGTACTTCCGCACTCTAACTTACCTCCCATTCTACATAAATTCCAACTGACACTTAATCCAATGGAAATATGAAGTAGAGAATCGGCATTGATCTCGCAAACTCGGCTGAAGAAAATAATCTTCATCTTGTTTGTGATGCTAAAGATTGAACACTCTAAAAAATCCTAATTGTATTTTGCCCCTACAAATGACAACAATCTACTCTGCCAATCTCCTGAACAGTTGTCACTCATTTTCCTCGATCTCAACATCGCCGATTACTACTGGGTTTGGAAATCAACATTCTTGTCAGAACACCGTCCCCCGTCCCAAAAGGAAATTCACCAAGGCTGACTGGCCCCTCTTCGCAGAAATACCGGATAACCGACTTGCAGGGATTTACCCAACTTGTCAGAACTACGAGAAGGATCTGCAAGTGCTGTAACAGTCTCCATAGAATACGGCATCCCGAGGAGCTTTAGACGTAAATATATCGCGAACTGGGATGAACACAGCGAGGAATTGTATAGCCTGTTGAATTTTGTGTAGGGATCTTCCACCGCCAACAGGCACTACGTCAACAAATGACCACGGAAACCTGAACACATTTTTGAACTCTTTAACGAGGTCCTGGAAGGTGGAGACGGAAGACTGTAGAGGAGGATCTACGTAACAAAAATGCAGAGAGGTGCGTAAAATGGCTGGAATCGACGCAACAACTGATCGTCTCAATATCGAGCAGGAATGTCTAGTCTCTGTTACGCGAACTGGGAGGCAGCAACCAGCTTGCACATGAAACTAACCGCTTATCGCCGAACAACGGATTTAAACCACATCGTCAAAACTTCCGTCGCTCCAGGAGACCGAGTTCAGAGCGTCAGCATAAAATGAGCTTATAAAAGGCCAAATTCATTATCTGAAGACCACTCGCTTTATTGAGAACCTGTTCCGATGGAGCAAATTAATACCGCTCTAAAGAGATAAAACCTGAAAAGGCAGCACTATCGACAGTATTCATTTGGTGTTTCTACTTAACTGGGGTAATAATCACTAAACGAGCTCTCAAGATTTATCACTGATACAAGGTGCATTCAAGTTCTAAGGCCTCCGATTTTTTTTCTCCGGACTGGAAAGAGATAGAAACATGCACATTGTTTTAAAATGAGGCCGCGTTCATTGTCAATACGTCCCAGAGATGGCAGCACCGTACGGCAGATGGAATTTTACCGCCAGCGGCGAGAATGAGAACTGTTTTAAATACTTAAAATGGCGACGTTTTCCTTACTTGAACAGCGTGCAATCATTCGTTTTCTGAATTTGCGTGGTGTGAAACCAATTGAAATTCATCGACAGTTGAAGCAGACATGTGGTGATGGAGTTATGGATGTGTCGAAAGTGCGTTCGTGGGTGCGACAGTTTAATGAAGGCAGAACATCGTGTGACAACAAACCGAAACAACCTCGGGCTCGCACAAGCCGGTCTGACGACACGATCGAGAAAGTGGAGAGAATTGTTTTGGGGGATCGCCGAATGACTGTTGAACAGATCGCCTCCAGAGTTGGCATTTCTGTGGGTTCTATGCACACAATCCTGCATGACGACCTGAAAATGCGAAAAGTGTCATCCAGGTGGGTGCCACGAATGCTGACGGACGACCACACGGCTGCCCGTGTGGCATGTTGCCAAGCAATGTTGATGCGCAACGACAGCACGAATGGGACTTTCTTTTCGTCGGTTGTGACAATGGACGAGACGTGGATGCCATTTTTCAATCCAGAAACAAAGCGCCAGTCAGCTCAATGGAAGTACTCAGATTCACCGCCACCAAAAAAATTTCGGGTAACCGCCAGTGCTGAAAAAATGAAGGTGTCCATGTTCTGGGACAGCGAGGGCGTAATCCTTACCCATTGCGTTCCAAAGGGCACTACGGTAACAGGTGCATCCTACGAAAATGTTTTGAAGAACAAATTCCTTCCTGCGCTGCAACAAAAACGTCCGGGAAGGGCTGCGCGTGTGCTGTTTCACCAAGACAACGCACCCGCATATCGAGCTAACGTTACGCAACAGTTTCTTCGTGATAACAACTTTGAAGTGATTCCTCATGCTCCCTACTCACCTGACCTGGCTCCTAGTGACTTTTGGCTTTTTCCAACAATGAAAGACACTCTCCGTGGCCGCACATTCACCAGCCGTGCTGCTATTGCCTCAGCGATTTTCCATTGGTCAAAACAGACTCCTAAAGAAGCCTTCGCCGCTGCCATAGAATCATGGCGTCAGCGTTGTGAAAATTGTGTACGTCTGCAGGGCGATTACGTCGAGAAGTAACGCCAGTTTCTTCGATTTCGGGTGAGTAGGTAATTAGAAAAAAAAATCGGAGGCCTTAGAACTTGAATGCACCTCGTATAAGCAGATCAGGAAACTTATTACACCTCCTCACGTGAGCAAAAATAGTTGCCCTGCTTAGAAGTAGACTTCACGGAAGCATCTAAAGACATTTGTTCTGTCCGTCAACAGTATATGAAACAGACTGGATGTAGGGCTTCATTTGCAAGACTCTGCGCGTTATAGTTTGCCAAGAAATAGCTTATGGAAAGAGCAAGACGCTCAGCAACAGACTTTCTCAAGTCACCATATGTAATGGAAGGAACAAACAAATGAAGCTTAACAATGTGCTCCTTCAAGGATGTTTTCAGTCCGTATATCGCCGACGTGCAGTAGTGGCCACAATATAGATGATTCTTATGTAAAGAAATGATAATTGAAAACATTCCCGCCTCTGGCAAGGTAATTGAATCACTTTGGTTGGTCTGACTGCAATTTCCCAAACTTTAGTACATTACCATTCTTCCTCTTCTTTCTCTTCCTGCATGTACGCACATCAAAAAAAGTTTTTAATCCGAGACTTTCGGAACCTGTACAGAAAATTGGAACAGAGATCTACATAAACATCATTTCCACGATCTTTATTGCTCATGAAAACCACATATGGCATGTTGTACCACCATACAGCGAGACCTTCAGAGGTGATGGTCCAGATAGCTGTACACACTGGTACCTCTAATACCCAGTAGCACGTCCTCTTGCATTGATGCATGCCTGTATTCGTCGTGGCATACTATCCACTAGTTCATCAAGGCACTATTGGTCCAGATTTCCCCACACCTCAACGGCGATTGGGCGTAGATCCCTTTTCAATCCATCCCAGTCATGTTCGACAGGGTTCATGTCTGGAGAACATGCTGGCCACTCTAGTCGAGCGATGTCGTTATCTTGAAGGAAGCCATTAACAAGATGTGCACGATGGCGCAAATTGTCGTCCATGAAGACGAATGCCTCCCTAGTATGCTGCCGATATGGCTGAACTATCGGTCGGAAGATGGCATTCACGTATCGTACAGCCGTTATGACGCCTTCCATGAACACCAGCGGCGTACGTTCCCCATCTTCATATATAAATAAAAGAGTGTATGAACAGCTGTTTGGTGTGTGTTCTTGCTATCAGCAATCACACGAACAGTAGTGTCATAGAGTAATTCACTTCGAATAACTTGTAAGTATAAAAACTTAATTTACTTATCCATTACCTCTGTATGTCGTCAATATGAACACTAAAATGATCGGAGACAAACTGTATCCCCGCCTTACTCCCATATTTCCCCTGGCCTTACATTTTCAGTTTCCTACAACGGCGGTTTCTGATCCTTGATTCATCCTTTCTACCATTCTTGTTACGAGCACGGATTTTGCTCCTTATCATCGTTATTCATTTTCTTCATTTAACTGAAACTCAAGCATAGTCTATTTCTAATTATTATTTGTAGTAATTACTATTTGTAATAAACAAATAGGTATTGAATAGAATTGGAGATAAGAGAAATTTGTGGCACAACTTGACTGTAAGAAGGGATCGGTTGGTAGGGCATATTCTGAGGCATCAAGGGATCACCAATTTGGTATTGGAGTGCAGCGTGGAGGATAAAAATCGTAGAGGTAGACCAAGAGATCAATACACTAAACAGATTCAGAAGGATGTAGGTTGCAGTAGCTACTGGGAGATGAAGAGGCTAGCACAGGATAGAGTAGCATGGAGAGCTGCATCAAACCAGTCTCTGGACTGAAGACCACAACAGCAATAAACAAATTTCACTAACGTAGATTAGCTATTCAAATTCTACACCATCTACCACTGTTGTTGTTGTTGTTGTTGTCGTGGTCTGCAGTTCTGAGATTGGTTTGATGCAGCTTATAACTGCCATCTGCTTTCTGTGCAAATTGTAAATAGCCTTCCGCTCCCTGTATTTTACCCCTGCCACCTTTAGAATTTGAAAGTATTCCAGTCAACATTGTCAAAAGCTTTCTGTAAGTCTACAAATGCTAGAAACGTAGGTTTGCCTTTCCTTAATCTTTCTTCTAAGATAAGTCGTAGTATCAGTATTGCCTCACGTGTTCCAACATTTCTACGGAATCCAAACTGAGCTTCCCCGAGGTTGGCTTCTACCAGTTTTTCCATTCGTCTGTAAAGAATTCGCGTTAGTATTTTGCAGCTGTGACGTATTAAACTGATAGTTCGGTAATTTTCACATCTGTCAACACCTGCTTTCTTTGGGATTGGAACTGTTATATTCTTCTTGAAGTCTGAGGGTATTTCGCCCGTCTCATACATCTTGCTCACCAGATGGTAGAGTTTTGTCATGACTGGCTCTCCCAAGGCCATCAGCAGTTCTAATGGAATGTTGTCTACTCCCGGGGCCTTGTTTCGACTCAGATCTTTCAGTGCTCTGTCAAACTCTTCACGCAGTATCTTATCTCCCATTTCGTCTACCTGTACATCCTCTTCCATTTCCATAATATTGTCCTCAAGTACATCGCCCTTGTATAAACCCTCTATATACTCCTTCCACCTTTCTGCCTTCCCTTCTTTGCTTAGAACTGGGTTGCCATCTGAGCTCTTGTTATTCATACAAGTGGTTCTCTTCTCTCCAAAGGTCTCTTTAATTTTCCTGTAGGCAGTATCTATCTTACCCCTAGTGAGATAAGGCTCTACATCCTTACATTTGTCCTCTAGCCATCCCTGCTTAGCCATTTTGCACTTCCTGCCGATCTCATTTTTGAGACGTTTGTATTCCTTTTTGCCTGCTTCATTTACTGCATTTTTATATTTTCTCCTTTCATCAATTAAATTCAATATTTCTTCTGTTACCCAAGGATTTCTATTAGCCCTCGTCTTTTTACCTACTTGATCCTCTGCTGCCTTCACTACTTCATCCCTCAGAGCTACCCATTCTTCTTCTACTGTATTTCTTTCCCCCATTCCTGTCAATTGTTCCCTTATGCTCTCCCTGAAACTCTCTACAACCTCTGGTTCTTTCAGTTTATCCAGGTCCCATCTCCTTAAATTCCCACCTTTTTGCAGTTTCTTCAGTTTCAATCTGCAGTTCATAACCAATAGATTGTGGTCAGAATCCACATCTGCCCCTGGAAATGTCTTACAATTTAAAATCTGGTTCCTAAATCTCTGTCTTACCATTATACAATCTATCTGAAACCTCCTAGTACCTCCAGGGTTCTTCCATGTATACAACCTTCTTTCGTGATTCTTGAACCAAGTGTTAGCTATGATTAAGTTACGCTCTCTGCAAAATTCTGTCAGGCGGCTTCCTCTTTCATTTCTTAGCCACAACCCATATTCACCTACTAAGTTTCCTTCTCTTCCGTTTGCTACTGTCGAATTCCAGTCTCCCTTCACTACCTGAATAGTTTCTTTTATCTCATCGTACATTTGTTCAATTTCTTCATCATCTGCAGAGCTAGTGGCATATGAACTTGTACTACTGTAGTAGGCGTGGCCTTCGTGTCTATCTTCGCCACAATAACCACTAACACAAATATTTGTCTCTCACTTCGGCCTGCCAGAGATGTTTCGCGCAGTGCCGCAAGGCAAGAATGAAGTTGTCAAAAACCGACTCAAAACGCTGACGCAACAATTTGCGTGTCGTCCAGTGCCCTTACAAAATACGGAAGAAGAAGTTCTGGGGTACATCTAGATTAAATATACGGCCTCTACTTTAATCCGAAAGGAATTCCAGAAGGAAATTTACGGCACCTCGTTCCCCTGGCACACGCGTTCGGACAGGGGCCGCCGCAGCGAGCGGATACGTTCCCGGAACATTTTACTGCTGGTCCGACAGGACTGCGATGATGGGTCATAAATGAAGACGTTCCGGCCGGCGGTTGCGACATCAACAGGTGCGTGGCTCGTAAACAGGGCACGGGCCACGAGCGCGCCGCCCACCGCTCCTCCAGTACATACACAGTACGTCAGGTGCACGTACAAGGCACCTTCCAGCGTGGATGGGCGCTTTACAGGGCGATTTATAGCACGCAGTTCATGGCTGAGTGTTCTGAGGAAAGGCGGTTTCTGGGCGTGCGAAGGACCCTAGGGTCCAAGTCACGCAACAAATTTTCAGTAAATTTTCGAATCCCCGTTCTGTCGTCGTTGGCTTCTTTCAACACTACTCTGATGCAAAACTTGCTTCTTTCTTTTGTGTCAAGTAAAGTTCTATGTACTCACTTGGCAGAAAATCCGAAGAAATGTTGGTATTATGTCAAAGCGGTAGGTGGATCAAAACAAAATGTCCAGACACTCTGTGACCAAAATGGTAGTGAAACAGAGGATGTCAACTAAAGGCCGAAGTACTAAATGTCTTTTTCCAAAGCTGTTTCACAGAGGAAGACTGCACTGTACTTCCTTCTCTAGATTGTCGCACAGATGACAAAATGGTAGATATCGAAATAGACGACAGAGGGATAGAGAAACAATTAAAATCGCTCAAAAGAGGAAAGGACGCTGGACCTGATGGGATACCAGTTCGATTTTACACAGAGTACGCGAAGGAACTTGCCCCCCTTCTTGCAGCGGTGTACCGTAGGTCTCTAGAAGAGCGTAGCGTTCCAAAGGATTGGAAAATGGCACATGTCAACCCCGTTTTCAAGAAGGGACGCCGAACAGATGTGCAGAACTATAGACCTATATCTCTAACGTCGATCAGTTGTAGAATTTTGGAACACGTATTATGTTCGAGTATAATGACTTTTCTGGAGACTAGAAATCTACTCTGTAGGAATCAGCATGGGTTTCGAAAAGGACGATCATGTGAAACCCAGCTCGCGCTATTCGTCCACGAGACTCAGAGGGCCATAGACACGGGTTCACAGGTAGATGCCGTGTTTCTTGACTTCCGCAAGGCGTTCGATACAGTTCCCCACAGTCGTTTAATGAACAAAGTAAGAGCATATGGACTATCAGACCAATTGTGTGATTGGATTGAAGAGTCCCTAGATAACAGAACGCAGCATGTCATTCCGAATGGAGAGAAGTCTTCCGAAGTAAGAGTGATTTCAGGTGTGCCGCAGAGGAGTGTCGTAGGACCGTTGCTAATCACAATATACATAAATGACCTTGTGGATGACATCGGACGTTCACTGAAGTTTTTTGTGGATGATGCTGTGGTATATCGAGAAGTTGTAACAATGGAAAGTTGTACTGAAATGCAGCGAATTGACGCATGGTGCAGGGAATGGCAATTGAATCTCAATGTAGACAAGTGTATTGTACTGCGAACACATAGAAAGAAAGATCCCTCATCATTTATCTACAATATAGCAGGTCAGCAACTGGAAGCAGTTAATTCCATAAATTATCTGGGAGTAGACATTAGGTTGTTGTTGTTGTGGTCTTCAGTCCTGAAACTGGTTTGATGCAGCTCTCCACGTTACTCTATCCTGTGCAAGCTTCTTCATCTCCCAGTACGTACTGCAGCCTACATCCCTCTGAATCTGCTTAGTGTACTCATCTCTTAGTCTCCCTCTACGATTTTTACCCTCCACGCTGCCCTCCAATACTAAATTGGTGATCCCGTGATGCCTCAGAACCTGTCCTAGCAACCGATCCCTTCTTCTAGTCAAGTTGTGCCACAAACTCCTCTTCTTCCCAATCCTATTCAGTACCTCCTCATTAGTTATGTGATCTACCCATCTAATCTTCGGCATTCTTCTGTAGTACCACATTTCAAAAGCTTCTATTCTCTTCTTGTCCAAACTAGTTATCGTCCATGTTTCACTTCCATACATGGCTACACTCCATACAAATATTTTCAGAAACGACTTCCTGACTCTTAAATCTATACTCGATGTTAACAAATTTCTCTTCTTCAGAAACGCTTTCCTTGCCATTGCCAGTCTACATTTTATATCCTCTCTACTTCGACCATCATCAGTTATTTTGCTCCCCAAATAGCAAAACTCCTTTACTACTTTAAGTGTCTCATTTCCTAATCTAATTCCCTCAGCATCACCCGGCTTAATTCGACTACATTCCATTATCCTCGTTTTGCTTTTGTTGATGTTCATCTTATATCCTCCTTTCAAGACACTGTCCATTCCATTCAACTGCTCTTCGAAGTCCTTTGCTGTCTCTGACAGAATTACAATGTTATCGGCGAACCTCAAAGTTTTTATTTCTTCTCCATGGATTATAATACCTACTCCGAATTTTTCTTTTGTTTCCTTTACTGCTTGCTCAGTATACAGATTGAATAACATCGGGGAGAGGCCACAACCTTGTCTCACTCCCTTCCCAACCACTGCTTCCCTTTCATGTCCCTCGACTCTTATAACTGCCATCTGGTTTCTGTACAAATTGTAAATAGCCTTTCGCTCCCTGTATTTTACTCCTGCCAACTGAAGAATTTGAAAGAGAGTATTCCAGTCAACATTGTCAAAAGCTTTCTCTAAGTCTACAAATGCTAGAAACGTAGGTTTGCCTTTTCTTAATCTAGCTTCTAAAATACGTCGTAGGGTCAGTATTGCCTCACGTGTTCCATTATTTATACGGAATCCAAACTAATATTCCCCGACTTCGGCTTCTAGCAGTTTTTCCATTCGCCTGTAAAGAATTCGCGTTAGTATTTTGCAGCTGTGACTTATTAAACTGATAGTTCGGTAATTTTCACATCTGTCAACGCCTGCTTCCTTTGGGATTGGAATTATTATGTTCTTCTTGAAGTCTGAGGGTATTTCGCCTGTCTCATACATTTTGCTCACCAGATGGTAGAGTTTTGTCAGGACTGGCTCTCCCAAGGCTGTCAGTAGTTCTGATGGAATGTTGTCTACTCCCGGGGCCTTGTTTCGACTCAGGTCTTTCAGTGCTCTGTCAAACTCTTCACGCAGTATCTTATCTCCCATTTCGTCTTCATCTACATCCTCTTCCATTTCCATAATATTGTCCTCAAGTACATCGCCCTTGTATAGACCCTCTATATACTCCTTCCACCTTTCTGCTTTCCCTTCTTTGCTTAGAACTGCGTTCCCATCTGAGCTCTTGATATTCATACAAGTCGTTCTCTTGTCTCCAAAGGTCTCTTTAATTTTCCTGTAGGCAATATCTATGTTGCCCCTAGTGAGAGAAGCCTCTACATCCTTACATTTGTCCTCTAGCCATCCCTGCTTAGCCATTTTGCACTTTCTGTCGATCTCATTTTTGAGACGTTAGTATTCCTTTTTGCCTGCTTCATTTACTGCATTTTTATATTTTCTCCTTTCGTCAATTAAATTCAATATTTCTTCTGTCACCCAAGGATTTCTACTAGCCCTCGTCTTTTTACCTACTTGATCCTCTGCTGCCTTCACTACTTCATCCCTCAGAGCTACCCATTCTTCTTCTACTGTATTTCTTTCCCTGATGCTCTCCCTGAAACTCTGTACAACCCCTGGTTCTTTCAGTTTATCCAGGTCCCACCTCATTAAATTCCCATCTTTTTGCAATTTCTTCAGTTTTAATCTACAGTTCATAACCAATAGATTGTGGTCAGAATCCACATCTGCCCCTGGAAATGTCTTACAATTTAAAACCTGGTTCCTAAATCTCTGTCCTACCATTATATAATCTATCTGATACCTTTTAGTATCTCCAGGGTTCTTCCATGTATACAACCTTCTTTCATGATTCTTGAACCAAGTGTTAGCTATGATTAAGTTGTGCTCTGTGCAAAATTCCACTAGGCGGCTTCCTCCTTCATTTCTTACCCCCAATCCATATTCACCTACTATGTTTCCTTCTCTCCCTTTTCCTACTACCGAATTCCAGTCAGCCAGGACTATTAAATTTTCGTCTCCCTTCACTATCTAAATAATTTCTTTTATTTCATCATACATTTCTTCAATTGCTTCATCATCTGCAGAGCTAGTTGGCATATAGACTTGTACTACTGTCGTAGGCGTGGGCTTCGTGTCTATCTTGGCACAACAATGCGTTCGCTGTGCTGTTTGTAGTAGCTTTCCCGCATTCCTATTGTTTTATTCATTATTAAACCTACTCCTGCATTACCCCTATTTGATTTTGTATTTATAACCCTGTATTCACCTGACCAAATGACTTGTTCCTCCTGCCACCGAACTTCACTAATTCCTACTATATCCAACTTTAACCTATTCATTTCCCTTTTTAAATTTTCTAACCTACCTGCCCGATTAAGGGATCTGACATTCCACGCTCCGATCCGTAGAACGACAGTTTTCTTTCTCCTGATAACGACATCCTCTTGAGTAGTCCCCGCCCGGAGATCCGAATGGGGGACTATTTTACCTCCGGAATATTTTACCCAAGAGGACGCCATCATTATTTAACCATACAGTAAAGCTGCATGCCCTCGGGAAAAATTACGGCCGTAGTTTCCCCTTGCTTTCAGCCGTCCGCTGTACCGGCACAGCAAGGCCGTTTTGGTTAGTGTTACAAGGCCAGATCAGTCAATCATCCAGACCGTTGCACCTGCAACTACTGAAAAGGCTGCTGCCCCTCTTCAGGAACCATACGTTTGTCTGGCCTCTCCACAGATACCCCTCCGTTGTGGTTGCACCTACGGTACGGCTATCTGTATCACTGAAGCACGCAAGCCTCCCCACCAACGGCAAGGTCTATGGTTCATGGAGGGAGGCGTTAGGAGTGATTTAAAATGGAAGGATCATATAAAGTTGATCGTCGGTAAAGCAGATGCCAGACTGAGATTCACTGGAAGAATCCTAAGGAAATGCAATCCGAAAACAAAGGATGTGGGTTACAGTACGCTTGTTCGCCCACTGCTTGAATACTGCTCAGCAGTGTGGGATCCGTACCAGATAGGGCTGATAGAAGAGATAGAGAATATCCAACGGAGAGCAGCGCGCTTCGTTACAGGATCATTTAGTAATCGCGAAAGCGTTATGGAGATGATAGATAACTTCCAGTGGAAGACTCTGCAGGAGAGACGCTCAGTAGCTCGGTACGGGCTTTTGTTGAAGTTTGGAGAACATACCTTCACTGAGGAGTCAAGCAGTATATTGCTCCCTCCTACGTATATCTTGCGAAGAGACCATGAGGATAAAATCAGAGAGATTAGAGCCCACACAGAGGCATACCGACAATCCTTCTTTCCACGAACAATACGAGACTAGAATAGAAGGGAGAACCGATAGAGGAACTCAAGGTACCCTCCGCCACACACCGTCAGGTGGCTTGCGGAGTATGGATGTAGATGTAGAATCATCGAACATTTCACTGCAGATTTTCCGGACTATTTATAAATTGAAAGTGGAGAGGGGAAGAAAAGAAAGCAAAGGTAGAGGATCTATGCTGTCACCTGCATCAGGACATTACGCAGTACCATCGGCGACGAGTGAAAATGTGTACCGGACCTGCACTCGAACCCTGGACCTCCTGCTTAGTAGGCAGATGCAGTAACCATTGCACCATCCAAGACATAGCGTTATCCCAACTGCACGGACTAACTCGGCATGCCTCAGGGCCTATCCACACTCACTTCGAGCGCCACCTGTTCGCAGTACCTGTCCAAATGTTCAAATGGGTGTGAACTACTACGGGATCAAACTGCTAAGGTCATCGGTCCCTAGACTTACACATTACTTGAACTAACTTATGCTAAGAACAACACGCACACCCGTGCCCGAGGGAGGACTCGAACCTCCGGCGGGAGGGGCCGCGCAATCCGTGACATGGCGCCTCAAACCGCTCGGATAATCCCGCGCTGCGCAGTACCTGTTCCTCTATGTCCCCTCTCTGAGATTCCCACAGAATGTCGGACGTATCTGTGCATCCGCGCCGGCTGTGGTGACCGAGTGGTTCTAGGCGCTACAGTCTGGAACTGCGCGACCGCTACAGTCGCAGGTTCGAATCCTGCCTCGGGCATGGATGTGTGTGATGTCCTTAGGTTAGTTAGGTTTAAGTAGTTCTAAGTTCTAGGGGACTGATGACCTCAGAAGTTAAGTCCCATAGTGTTCAGAGCCATTTGAATCATTTGTGCATCCGCACTGAAGACGGTGGTTCCATTGCGCAGGTATGACTATCAAGTTGTATTAATGCGTGGTGTCTATTCTTTCGGTCATGTCTGAAAGAACATATTTCTGCATTCGTATCATACAATTTTCCAGGCGCCGGCTTTAGCCATACACAAAGTGCACATTTCGCAGAGATTAAATGATAGTAGTTGTTAAGATCAGAGGGCTAGGAGTAGCGCCTTTGAGTAGTAATCAAAATGTTCTGCGTCCTCGGTTCGAACCCAGCCACTGCTTCAATCATGAATGAAAGTCATCGGTATTGGCGGCCAAAGACTTCTGGAATAAGAATGCCTCCTCGTTCTGCCAACGGCCTTGTCAAAGAGGGTGGAGGAGAGGGCAGAGGTTGAGGGCACTCTCCTGACCTTGCGGTTGCGAACTGCCCCTAAAAGGCGGAAGAATCAACAATGAACAAAGGCATGAAGATGCAGAAGGCAATGGAAATCACTGCATTAAAGATAAATAATGTGTAGCCACAGCGCATGTGAATTGTAATTTAAAAAGTGTTATGATGATCTCTCCATCGGCAGAATAGTCCGGATTAGTCCCATATTATTTATTATTATTATTATTATTACTTATTTATTTATTTATTTTCATTAATCGGGCTGCCACGAATTCCTCTCTTCTTTCGACGTCTTCATCTCAGAGTAACACTTGCATCTTACGTCCTCGATTATTTGTTGGATGTATTTCAATCTAAAAGTTCCTCTACGGTCTTTATCCGACGCAGCTATTTCTACTACCCTGGAAGCTATTCCTTCAAGCCTTGTCATGTGTCTGTCTCTTCTTCCTGTCAAAATCTGCCTTAAGTTCCTTTTTTTTTGCCCGATCAACGGAAAACTTCTTCATTTTTTATTTTTATCAGTCCACCTTATTTTAGCCGCGCGGGATTAGCCGAGCGGTCTCGGGCGCATCAATCAAGGACTGTGCGGCTGGTCCCGGCGGAGGTTCGAGTCCTCCCTCGGGCATGGGTGCGTGTGTTTGTCCTTAGCATAATTTAGGTTAAGTAGTGTGTAAGCTTAGGGACTGACGACCTTAGCAGTTAAGTCCTACATGATTTCACACACATCTGAACATTTTTGAACCTAATTTTCAACATCCTTCTATAGCAACACCTCTCAAACACTTCTATTTTCTTCTATTCCCGTTTGTCTGCAATCCATTATCCACTTACACACAACGCTGTGGCTCGGATGCACATTCTCAAAAATATTTTCCTCAAACCAAGACTCATTTTTGTTATTAGCACACTTCTTTTGACAAGAAATACCCTCTTGACACATATTAGGCTGCTTTTCATGCCCTGCTTGCAGAGCCCGTCACGTGTTATTTTGCTTCCACGGTAGATGTCAATTTTATCGTCTCATTACTTCCGTCTCTCTTCTGTCTGCTCTCAACCCATATTCTGTACTCATTAGAAAATTTTCAATACGTCCTGTAATTCTTCTTCACTTTCCTGAAGATGGCAGTGCTATCAGCGAATCTTATCATTCACTGTCATCAGCGAACCCTATCTTTAATATCTTTCTACGCCGATTTCTTTTAAGTGCTATAGTGCTGAATCTGAGTAACTGCTAGAGGTACACTATGTGCTCAAAAGTATCCGGACACCTGACTGAAAATGACTTACAAGCTCGTGGCGCCCTCCATCGGTAAATGCTGGAATTCAGTATGGTCTTAGCCCATCCATAGCCTTGATGACAGCTTCCACTCTCGCAGGCATACGTTCAGGCAGGTGGTGCACGGTTTCTTGGGAAATGGCAGCCCATTCTTCGCGGAGTGCTGCACTGAAGACAGGTATCGACGTCGGTCGGTGAGGCCTGGCACGAAGGCGACGTTCCAAAACATCCCAAAGGTATTCCATAGGCCTGAGGTCATGGCTCTGTGCAGTCCAGTCCATTACAGGGATGTCATTGTCGTGTAACCATTCCGCCACAGGCCGTGCATTATGAACAGGTGCTCGATCGTGATGAAAGACGCAATCAAGTTTCTCTTCAACAGTAGGAAGCAAGAAGGTGTTTAAAACATCAGTGTAGGCCTGTACTGTGATAGTACCGCGCGAAACAACAAGGTGTGCAAGCCCCCTTCGTGACAAACGCGACCACACCATAACACCGAATTATACTGTTGGCACTACACACGATGGCGAATGACGTTCACCGGGCATTCGCCATATACACACCCTGCCATCGTATCGTCACATTGTGTACCGTGATCCGTCACTCCATGCAACGTTATTCCACAGTTCAATCGTCCAATGGTTACGCTCCTTACACCAAGCGAGGCGTCGTTTGGCATTACCGGCATGATGTGTGGCTTCTCATCTCCCGCCTAACTGTCATAGCTCTTGCAGTGGATCTTGATGCAGTTTGGAATTCCTGTGTAATGGTTTGGATAGATGTCTGCCTATTACACATTACGACCCTTTTCAACTGTCGGCAGTCTCTGTCAGTCAACAGACGAGGTCGGCCTGTACGCTTTTGTGCTGTACGTGTCCCTTCACGTTTCTACTTTGCCATCACATCAGAAACAGTGGACCTAGGGGTATTTAGGAGTGTGGAAATCTCGCGTACAGGCGTATGACACAAGTGACACCCAACCACCTGACCACGTTCGAAGTCCGTGATTTCCGCGGAGCGCCCCATTCTTCTCTCTCACGATGTCTAATGACTACTGAGGTCGCTGATATGGAGTGCCTGGCAGTAGGTGACAGCAGAATGCACTTAATATGAAAAACATGTTTTTGGGGGTATCCGGATACTTTTGATCATATAGTGTACCTTACTTCACTGATCGTGCTTTTGATAATGAGCGTAGGTTTGATGGCCAGTAAAGTGCTTTCGGGAAATCGAGAAATACTGCATCCACACTATGCGATCAAAAGTATCCGGACACCTGACTGAAAATGACTTACAAGCTCGTGGCGCCCTCCATCTGTAATGCTGGAATTCAGTATGATGTTGGCCCACCCTTACCCCTGATGACAGTTTCCACTCTCGCAGGCATACGTTCAATAAGATGCTGGAAGGTTTCTTGGGGAATGGCAGCCCATTCTTCAAGGAGTGCTGCACTGAGGAGAGGTATCGATGTCGGTCGGTAAGGCCTGGCACCAAGTCGGCGTTCCAGAACGTCCCAGATGTGTTCTACAAGGTTCAGGTCAGGACTCCGTGCAGGACAGTCCATTACAAGGATGTTATTGTCGTGTAACCACTCCTCCACAGGCCGTGCATTATGAACAGCTCGATCGTGTTGAAAGATGCAACTGCCATCCACAAATTAATCTTCAACAGTGGGGGGCAAGAAGGTACTTAAAACGTGAATATAGGCCTGTGCTGTGATAGTGCCTCTCAAAACAACAAGGGCTGCAAGCCTCCTCCGCGAAAAACACGATCACACCATAACACCACCGCCCTCAAATTTTACTGTTGGCGCTACACACACTGGCGGATGACGTTCACAGGGCATTCGCCATACCCACACCCTGTCGCCGCATCGCCACGTTGTGTACCGTGATTCGTAACTCCACACGACGTTTTTCCACTGTTAAATTGTCCAATGTTTACGCTCCTTACACCAAGCGAGGCGTCGTTTGGCATTTACCGGCGTGATGTGTGGCTTATGAGCAGCCGCTCGACCATGAAATCCAAGTTTTCTCACCTTCCGCCTAACTGTCATAGTACTTGCAGTGGATCCTGATGCAGTCTGGAATTCCTGTGTGATGGTCTGGATAGATGTCTGCCTATTACACATTACGACCCTTTTCAACTGTCGGCAGTCTGTCAGTCAACAGACGAGGTCGGCCTGTACGCTTTTGTGCTGTACTTGTCCCATCACGTTTCCACTTCGCTATCACATCGGAAACGGTGCACCGAGGGAAGTTTAGGAGTGTGGAAATCTCGCTTACAGACGTATGACACCAGTGGCACCCAATCACCTGACCACGTTCCAAGTCCGTGAGTTCCGGGGAGCGCCCCATTCTGCTGTCTTACGATGACTAGTGAGTACCGGGGTCGCTGATATGGAGTACCTGGCAGTAGGTGGCAGCACAATGCACAAAATATGAAAAACGTATGTTTTTTGGGAGTCCGGATTTTTGATCACATAGTGTATTTCTTACCATTACTTGTAGTATCTAGATACTAAAAGGCACCATACGTTTTTCCAGTTGAGGTACTCCAATGTCCTATGTGGGTAGGTTACTCTGAAGGTGGGCGACATTGTCCGAAACCTGGTAATTTTGAAATGAAAAACGGCGATCGACAGACAGAAATTTTTTTATGAATAGGTGTCATTGATAACCGCCGTGTGACGAATATGTCCAGTTTCGACAGAGCTTCTATGTAGTTTCGAAAGTGTGAGAGAGGTATTGACCAAGCTAGTCCTGTGAGAGACGGGCAGGGGAGTGAGGAGGGGTCAGTTGTGTGTTTTACCTGAAATAATCTTTGACAGAAGTGTAGGATCTCGTCTGGCTCTATCCAGTAGTTCAGCAAAAATTCTTTGCCTTTCCTCCTTCTGTTCGTCCGTTAGTGCGCGAGGGACGAGGTCTGCATTAAGTTTCCATTTCCCTAAATCTTCGCGCGAAATCTTATGACACACATCACGATTCAGATTAAGTTCTTCATATCGTACGCACAGTTACATGATGGTTTACTCGCAATAACTGCTTTACACGCTCTAGCTCTGCACTAAATCACTCTCACCACGAAACCTTCTGTGCCACTCGGAAACACTACTTCCTGAAAGTGCCTCGCTTGCGTATGCTTACTTAATCATTGTCCACGTTTCACTTAAGGGTTTTCCCGAGCTTAACACGCAACTTAATGTTCACTCTTTTCTCACAATCAGAATCCATTGTGTCACCGTAACTAATGCGCCAAGAACCCAAACCGTGTGTTTTTAAGTGCGGCCGTGCCACCTTGTGAGTTTCTCTGGCTCTGAGCACTATGGGACTTAACATCTTAGAACTACTTAAACCTAACTAATCTAAGGACATCACACAACACCCAGTCATCACGAGGCAGAGAAAATCCCTGACCCCGCCGGGAATCGAACCCTGGCGTGGGAAGCGATAACGCTACCGCACGACCACGAGCTGCGGACCCTTGCGAGTTTGCGAGGAATCATGGCCGAGGTCATTTCAAGGACGCATATATACCAGGCAACATAAAAAAATTTGTCCCTTTTTAGTATTGCAAACTCAAAAATTAAAGAAAACTGGCCTAGAACTTTTCTCACAGAGGGTGTATTTCAACAGCGAAATAGTCAGAATTAGTCGAAAAGAAAAATGGTCTGCGATTGAACCGTAAATTTTATTTTCAAAATCTTTTCTTAAAGAATTTACTTTATTTACTGGCGATTCACCAAGAACATAAACACATTCAATCACACTAGGTGAGCGTGGAAGTAGTTGCCAGGAAGTAACTGATGGAAAATAAAATTACCTTTAACAAATGCGAATTTTACTCTTAAAAGCCTTTTCAAAAAACAGATTTAAAATTACACTCAGAAAGCACCCTCTAAATATCAAGTTACAATGATTCAGAGGCAGAATAACAAAATTTTTTGCTTTTTATTGCCGGCCGCAGTGGCCGAGCGGTTCTAGGCGCTACAGTCTGGAACTGCGCGACCGCTACGGTCGCAGGTTCGAATCCTGCCTCGGGCATGGATGTGTGTGATGTGCTTAGGTTAGTTAGGTTTAAGTTTTTTTTTTTCAGTAGGAGCCTTCGGGCTGGAAAGCTTCCACTCCCTTTCAACACGGCCATAGTCACGACCGCTCACAACGACCTCTGAAAACTACAATGGTGCAAATCTGCAACACACCAGCTTATCTTAAACTAAAAATTTTAACAACGCACACAAACACATTGACTATGCACCCCATAAGAGGGATGGAAATGGTACAAATACTCACACTAAGAAATTATTTCGAACCTGCCATTGTAGCAGTAGTATATGCTGTGTCCCATCGCTGGTGCGCCGACTATAACACCCCGTTAAATCTTGATAACCTACCATTGTACGCCGGCAGCTGTAGCCGAGAGGTTCTAGGCGCTTCAGTGTGGTACCGCGCTGCTGCTACGGTCGCAGATTCGAATCCTGCCTCGGGAATGGATATGTGTGATGTCCTTAGGTTATTTAGGTTTAAGTAGTTCTAAGTCTAGGGGACTCTCTCCCATAGTGCATAGAGCTATTTGAACCATTTTCGAACCTGCCATTGTAGCAGTAGTAACCGATATAATAACTGCGCCAGACACTTACTGTTTTATGTAGGCGCTGCGGACCGGAGCGCCGTATTGTGCCTGTTCACATATCTTTGTGTTTGAATACGCATCCGTATACCAGTTTCTTTTGCGCTTCTGTGTATTTTGTTGGCGCCGACCTACATTGGGAGAACTAATTACTGTAACGAAGCAAGAGAGATCAGATTTCGCACAGGAAGGGTTAAGTGTTCGTTCTTCTTGCTTACTGTTCTAGAGTGGAAAGGTAGGGAAATAGCTTGAAGACGGATCGATGAACCGTCTGCCAGGCAGTTAGTTGTGAATTGCGGAGTTATCATGTACGAGGGCAGTTCAATAAGTAATGCAACACATTTTTTTTCTGAAACAGGGGTTGTTTTATTCAGCATTGAAATACACCAGGTTATTCCCCAATCTTTTAGCTACACAACACTATTTTTCAACGTAATCTCCATTCAATGCTACGGCCTTACGCCACCTTGAAATGAGGGCCTGTATGCCTGCACGGTACCATTCCACTGGTCGATGTCGGAGCCAACGTCGTACTGCATCAATAACTTCTTCATCATCCGCGTAGTGCGTCCCACGGATTGCGTCCTTCATTGGGCCAAACATATGGAAATACGACGGTGCGAGATCGGGGCTGTAGGGTGCATGAGGAAGAACAGTCCACTGACGTTTTGTGAGCTCCTCTCGGGTGCGAAGACTTGTGTGAGGCCTTGCGTTGTCATGAAGAAGGAGAAGTTCGTTCAGATTTTTGTGCCTACGAACACGCTGAAGTCGTTTCTTCAATTTCTGAAGAGTAGCACAATACACTTCAGAGTTGATCGTTGGACCATGGGGAAGGACATCGAACAGAATAACACCTTCAGCGTCCCAGAAGACTGTAACCATGACTTTACCGGCTGAGGGTATGGCTTTAAACTTTTTCTTGGTAGGGGAGTGGGTGTGGCGCCACTCCATTGATTGCCGTTTTGTTTCAGGTTCGAAGTGATGAACCCATGTTTCATCGCCTGTAACAATCTTTGACAAGAAATTGTCACCCTCAGCCACATGACGAGCAAGCAATTCCGCACAGATGGTTCTCCTTTGCTCTTTATGGTGTTCGGTTAGACGACGAGGGACCCAGCGGGAACAAACCTTTGAATATCCCAACTGGTGAACAATTGTGACAGCACTACCAACAGAGATGTCAAGTTGAGCACTGAGTTGTTTGATGGTGATCCGTTGATCATCTCGAACGAGTGTGTTCGCACGCTCCGCCATTGCAGGAGTCACAGCTGTGCACGGCCGGCCCGCACGCGGGAGATCAGTCTTGCTTGACGTTGCGGCGATGATGACACACGCTTTGCCCAACGACTCACCGTGCTTTTGTCCACTGCCAGATCACCGTAGACATTCTGCAAGCGCCTATGAATATCTGAGATGCCCTGGTTTTCCGCCAAAAGAAACTCGATCACTGCCCGTTGTTTGCAACGCACATCCGTTACAGACGCCATTTTAACAGCTCCGTACAGCGCTGCCACCTGTCGGAATTCAATCAAACTATACGAGACGAAGCGGGAATGTTTGAAAATATTCCACAAGAAATTTCCGGTTTTTTCAACCAAAATTGGCCGAGAAAAAAAATGTGTTGCATTACTTATTGAACTGCCCTCGTAGATGCTGATGAATCTGCCCTATCAAATTATTGTGTAATTAGCATGCGTATATTGGCTGCCTGTACGAGCGATATATTTTTATCCTACTGCAGCTGTCTGGGCTGAAGTAATGGTAGAATTCAGTTACAACATTCACAACAGTTTTAAATATTATTTGACGTGTGATTCTTGAGTTTCTCCCGGCGTATTTGATAGTCAAAATATCCACGGGTGTACTGCCGGTCTACAGCGTCCAACGGGCACAATATTTCGGCGATCATACATGTCGCCATCATCAGGTGAACTGACGGACTGAGCTCCTGTGAACGTGCCGGCACGGAGATCCGTACATTATGGCTGCTCAGGGGGAACTGGGTTCGGTCGCGGCGGCGGCCGATTTAAATACCCTAAGTGGCAGATTCAACGTGCTCTCCGCCCACCCACTACAGCACAACCTGTAGAGATGGATGAAATCACGAGGGAGGAGGTAGGCACTGCGTTTATTCCATATACAGGCGCACTCTCGGGGAAAATCGCCCGCATTCTGAAGAAACACCGGGTCGGAACTGTGTTTTGTCCTCCGAATAAAACTCGTGCACTGGTGGTGAGCGCCAAAGATGACCTCGGTTTGAGGAACGCCGGCGTGTACCAGATTCCGTGTCAATGTGGCAAGTCGTATATTGGTCAGACGATGCGTACCGTCGAGGATCGATGCCGTGAACACCAGAGGCACACTCGACTGATGTATCCGAGCAAGTCGGCGGTCACTGAACATTGTTTGTCGAAAAATCACGCTATGGAGTATGAACGCACGAGGATTCTGGTACAGACGTCGAGATACTGGGACAGCGTTGTTAGAGAGGCCATCGAAATTCGCACCAATGACGACTTCATAAACCGTGACTGTGGCTATAATCTTAGCAAGGCTTGGGAACCGCGATTGGGTTAATCAAGAGTAAATCGAGCAAACGTATAGTTGTGACGACCACGGCGGACAGAGCCATCACACCGACGTCATCTCAGACGCCGTCGCAATCTGTTTCACCGCGCGACCGTGGCGCGGGGCGCGGACGGCGGAGTGAGCGCGCCGCGGGCGGAGGGTATTTAAATCGGCCGCCGCCGCGACCGAACCCAGTTCCCCCTGAGCAGCCATAGTGTACGGATCTCCGTGCCGGCACGTTCACAGGAGCTCAGTCCGTCAGTTCACCTGATGATGGCGACATCTATGATCGCCGAAATATTGTGCCCGTTGGACACTGTAGACCGGCAGTACACCCGTGGATATTTTGATTATTATTTGACGTGTTTGAAAGTATGTATTTTCTTGACCCAATAAATGTGTTTCAAGTACTGAACGCCAGTTTACCTTTCTTTCAGCACTGGGGAGTGAAGATTGGTTCAAATGGCTCTAAGCACTATGGGACTTAACATCTGACGTCATCAATCCCCTAGAACTTAGAACTACTTAAACATAACTGACCTAAGGACATCACACACATCCATGCGCGAGGCAGGATTCGAACCTACGACCGTAGCAGCAGCGCGGTTCCGGACTAAGGCGCCTAGAACCGCTCGGCCACAGCGGCCGGTTGAGGAGTGAAGAGAATTTACCATGTGACCATTGACAAAGATATCTACTGTGAATTTTGCTTCGGTCATTAATAAATTCTAATATCATGGTTGTTCGTAGATTTTGTTACTGTGTTTCGATTTTCATGTGCAAAGAATGGTCACTCATAACTGTACCTTCACGGTTCAGGCGCCAAAATGCGCAACAAAGCAGCTCTCACAACGCAAGCGAAGTGTGGCGGCGATGTGTAAACGAAAACGAGTACTTGTAGCCTGGGAGACTCACAAGGGGAGGCCGCCAATTGTGAAATTCAGATTCGATTCATACTGTGCATAATAAAAGCTCATGGCCAGAGGTGTAATGTGGCAAAGCACCAAGATGCACTTCTCAGCCGTTGTCGAGAAAATCGACAGTTAAAAGAAACCGTTGCGGTGAAATACGCTCTACGATTAAGAATATTCAACAGCGTCGTGGCGCAGCGGTAAGCGCTCGGGATTGTATTCCGAAGGTCGCCGGATCGAATCTCGCACCATGCAACTTTTTTTTTTTTAGTATTTGTTTTTTGTTGGTTGGTTGGTTGTTTGGGTGAAGAGACCAAACAGCGAGGTGATCAGTCTCAAAGGGTTAGGGAAGGATGGGAAAGGAAGTCGGCCGTGCCCTTTCAAAGGAACCATCCCGGCATTTGCCTGGAGCGATTTAGGAAAATCTCGGAAAACCTAAATCAGGATGGCCGGACGCGGGATTGAACCGTCGTCCTTCCGAATGCGAGTCCAGTGTGCTAACCACTGCGCCAACTCGAATTATGCATATAATAAGTTGTTGAAAGTTGTTTGTCGTGGAAAAACTGGCGACTTCGAACATCATTATGTTTTCCGCAAACAAAGTTGTATTTCACAAATGTTATTAATTGTCTTCATAATGTTAACCACGTATAGTTAACGGAAGACGTAGAAACGATATTCCGAAACGAATACGTATAGCGTAAGTCAAACGTTCGAATTAGAATAGAGACCCCACGAACACAAATTCGCTGTGGCAGCTATGAAATATAAACTCCGTTACTCGGTCGTTACACTTGAAGGACAGATGTTGAATGGGCCGAAACGAGCCGCCGCATAACAGCGTAGTTGCCTGCTAACTTCGAAAGAAGGTAGATGCGGTCCCTAGCGCAACTTATTAACATCGTCGAAAATCAGTGCGGACGGGAGAGCTTTGGTACACCCTGATAGACAAACGGAAAAATGGAGGCGGTACAATTGGAGAGCCATCCGCCTTCACCAACATGCATAAGCAATTCATTAATAGCTTATATATATATATATATATATATATATATATATATATATATATATATATATATATATATATATATATATATATTTGAAATACAGAAAACTAATAATAAAAAAATTAGCATGGCGCGAGATTCGATCCGGCGACCTTCGGATTACGAACCCGAAGGTGCTTTACCACATTACACCTCTTGTCAGTAGATAAATGAGACGCTAGAGGCGCTGCAGTAGACACATTTGCCAGTTGCCACAAGTGGCCAAGAAATTATTCTTCATGCTTTCCCGGCGACCTGTTGACATCTTGGACATTCGGGAACCCAGCCGGATATTCGCGTCGTTCTCGCACGATATTTCAACAGCGTGCCTCGCTGTCTTCTTCAGGTGCTACCTGAGACTGGTCCTTGGGGCGCGCGCTCGCATCGTCAGTATCCGGCGATGGGGGTAATGCAGCATTTACCCTGTGGGCACTGACTGCTTCTTCTTGACTTCTTGTCGGAGGGTTAGTCGTCTCGTTGTGGTGTGTCGTCTGGGTGCGTAGGAATGTGCTTGTTATATGAAGGTGGGTCTACCGCCTGTGCAGTAGGGCCACGGGCCGCTTATAGAGGTCTGTTTCTTCATTTCGTCGGCCGAGCCGGCGAACGGGTGGTGAGGGTGCTTCTCTGAGGTTCCCGTATGTTCTCGGGGCTCGCTGCTTGATGAGCTGCATCATTGCCGGCACCCGGGCTGCTTCACGTACAGGGTGTTTCAAAAATGACCGGTATATTTGAAACGGCAATAAAAACTAAACGAGCAGCGATAGAAATACACCGTTTGTTGCAATATGCTTGGGACAACAGTACATTTTCAGGCGGACAAACTTTCGAAACTACAGTAGTTACAATTTTCAACAACAGATGGCGCTGCAAGTGATGTGAAAGATATAGAAGACAACGCAATCTGTGGGTGCGCCATTCTGTACGTCGTCTTTCTGCTGTAAGCGTGTGCTGTTCACAACGTGCAAGTGTGCTGTGGACAACATGGTTTATTCCTTAGAACAGAGGATTTTTCTGGTGTTGGAATTCCACCGCCTAGAACACAGTGTTGTTGCAACAAGACGAAGTTTTCAACGGCGGTTTAATGTAACCAAAGGACCGAAAAGCGATACAATAAAGGATGTGTTTGAAAAATTTCAACGGACTGGGAACGTGACGGATGAACGTGCTGGAAAGGTAGGGCGACTGGGTACGGCAACCACAGAGGGCAACGCGCAGCTAGTGCAGCAGGTGATCCGACAGCGGCCTCGGGTTTCCGTTCGCCATGTTGCAGCTGCGGTCCAAATGACGCCAACGTCCACGTATCGTCTCATGCGCCACAGTTTACACCTCTATCCATACAAAAGTCAAACGCGGCAACCCCTCAGCGCCGCTACCATTGCTGCACGAGAGACATTCGCTAACGATATAGTGCACAGGATTGATGACGGCGATATGCATGTGGGCAGCATTTGGTTTACTGACGAAGCTTATTTTTACCTGGACGGCTTCGTCAATAAACAGAACTGGCGCATATGGGGAACCGAAAAGCACCATGTTGCAGTCCCATCGTCCCTGCATCCTCAAAAAGTACTGGTCTGGGCCGCCATTTCTTCCAAATGAATCATTGGCCCATTTTTCAGATCCGAAACGATTACCGCATCACGCTATCTGGACATTCTTCGTGAATTTGTGGCGGTACAAACTGCCTTAGACGACACTGCGAACACCTCGTGGTTTATGCAAGATGGTGCCCGGCCACATCGCACGGCCGACGTCTTTAATTTCCTGAATGAATATTTCGATGATCGTGTGATTGCTTTGGGCTATCCGAAACATACAGGAGGCGGCGTGGATTGGCCTCCCTATTCGCCAGACATGAACCCCTGTGACTTCTTTCTGTGGGGACACTTGAAAGACCAGGTGTACCGCCAGAATCCAGAAACAATTGAACAGCTGAAGCAGTACATCTCATCTGCATGTGAAGCCATTCCGCCAGACACGTTGTCAAAGGTTTCGGGTAATTTCATTCAGAGACTACGCCATATTATTGCTACGCATGGTGGATATGTGGAAAATACCGTACTATAGCGTTTCCCAGACCGCAGCGCCATCTGTTGTTGAAAATTGTAACTACTGTAATTTCGAAAGTTTGTCTGCCTGAAAATGTACTGTTGTCCCAAGCATATTGCAACAAACGGTGTATTTCTATCGCTGCTCGTTTAGTTTTTATTGCCGTTTCAAATATACCGGTCATTTTTGAAACACCCTGTAGGTGCTGCGCAGGGAATGATCTCGGGACACGGAATATCCTTCGTAAGGCAATGTTCCGCAGTCGCTGCAATTTCTCGATGTGGCAGTCGGCTGCATTGGCCCAGACTTCGCAGGCATATTCCATGATCGGCCTCACGCAGGACTTGTATAAGGTGAGTCTATCGGGAGAGAGGAGTTCTCATTGAGAAGAGGGTACAGAGCACCAAGATGGGCCCATGCCTTCTTTCGTACGTCAGCAATGTGCTTGCCCCATGTAAGCTTTGGGTCAAGGATTGCTCCTAGGTACTTGGCCTCGTCCGTCCAGGGGATGAACTCCCCCAGGAGTTGCAGCTGGGGTAACGCTGGCCTTCGTCGCCTGGTGAGCAGTAGTGCCTGGCTCTATGTGGCATTGAATCCGATTTTCCATTTTGCTGCCCATTCTTGTAGGTCGTTGCAGGCATCCTGCAGGCGCCGATGTACGATGTGCGGCCATCTGCTGTGAGTGATGAGTGCGGTGACGTCTGCGTACATCGCCCTGGTGACCTGCGGCGTCTTGGGGAGGTGAGACGTGTAGAGGGAGTAGAGGACCGGTCCGAGAACTGACCCCTGAGGTACTCCCGCTCGCACTGGTAGTATGGTGGAGGTGGCGTCTTCGGCTCGTACCGCAAACGTTCTGTTCTGTAGGTATGTTGCGAGCACCTGAAAGTAGGCTCCTTGGAATCCCAGCACAAGAAGTTTGTACAGGATTCCGTTGTGCCATACGCTGTCGAAGGCTCTGCTGATGTCCAAGAAGAGAGCTCCGCAGAAGTCCCTATAGTTCAGGGCTTAACAACTGGCTGGTTTTGAGCGCGAGTACTCGCGTCTGCTCAGGCACGTGCTCGCGAGCAGGTACAAGGTCGTGGAGTAGGGAGGGAGGGGAGGGAGGGGAAATGTGCGCGCATGTTTGAATGTGATCTCGCGTTCTTAGCAGATTTAACTAGCCATCTGAATGCTTTGAAAATTTTACTACAAGGTAAAGATCTGCTAATTACTCATTTCATAGATCGAATACGAGCTTTTAAAATGAAATTGACACTTTGGGTGAGTCAGCTGGAATCAGGAAACCTAGCTCATTTTCCTAAATTATCATCCATGCAAGATGTTCACAAAGACTGTGAACGTTATTCACATAGTTTAGTTTATCAGCGCTTTCAAGATCTGACAGCACTATACAGTGATTTTGATCTGTTCTCTCCATATTCAGCGAATATTTAAGAGATTCGTCCCGAGCTGCAGCAAGAAGTTATTGACCTGCAGTGTGACAGAGACTGCAGAGACAAATTTCAGAACAAGAAAAACATTTTGGAATTCTACAGACACTTCCCTCAGGATAGATTTCCTCGTTTGCACAAACTGGCGGCTACAATAATATCAATGTTCGGTTCCACATATGTTTGTGAACAACTGTTCTCTGCAATGAAATGTAACAAGACGCGCTTGAGAAATGCATTATCTGATCGAAATTTAAACTGCACGCTGCGCCTAAAATGCACAAGAACAATTACTCCGAACATAGACGCAATTGTAAAGGGCAAAAAGTACAAGATAACGGAGAATCCCACACTTAAGTGACACCTTTTATTGTGTAACAGTTCACAAATTAATACGAATGCAGAGGCATACACTAAGCTAATAAAATTATGTGGCATGTGTACATTCTCCTTTATTTGTTTCATTTGTCGCAGTAATAATTCGTGAGTGATATCCCTGCAGGTGGCCGCGGATTTACATTGACTGGCGGCAGCTGTTGTGTGCCCCACGTGACTCTCCCCACTCTCCGCTCTGGTCCGGTAGTGGGGGTAGCGTGCTCGCGCTGCTCCGTGCTCGCGCCTTGCTGCTCTGTGAGCACGTATGTTGTGAAGCCCTGCTGTAGTTAAATGTGTCTGTGGCTTCCTCAACCACTCGCAGTAGTTGTAGTGTGGTGGAGTGGTCTGCCCTGAATCCAAATTGTTCCGGTGGCAGCAGGGCTCCATCGGTGATCGTCCTTTGTAGTCGGCTGAGGAGGATCCTTTCAAAGACCTTGCTGATGAACGGCAGAAGGCTTATGTGCCGGTAGTTTGTAGGGTCGACCCGACGTTTGCCTGGTTTGGGGACAGCTACGACCAGAGCACGCTTCCACGCCTTGGGGTAGGTCCTGCTGCGGAAGATCTGATTGAAGACGTCGGCTAATACTTCATCAGCTGCAGGCGGTAGTGCTTTGAGCGCCAGGTCTGGGATGGCATCGTGTCCTGGAGCTTTGGTTGTAGGCAGCATCTTAAGGCAGGCTCGGACTACACGAGCTGTCACCTGCGGGGTGTCTTCTTCTGGTCACTGCAGCGAGGTAGTTGGCCAGCCGTTCTTCCACAAGCTGCTCGTGTCGTCTGTCCGGCGGGGCTTCCATAGGACGGAAGTTCCCCTCAAAGACGTCGGCGAGGGCGTTGGCTTTCTCCTGCGGACGGTAGACGGTGCCCGCCGGCGTCTGTAGCGGTGGGAGGCGTGATCGTGGGCGCAGGAAGTAACGGGTCATGTCCCGCATCGAAGAGTCGGGTGGTAGGGCCGCTATTTTGTCTTATCTTCTGTTGCGGTGCCGCCTGGATCCGTCTTGGTGAGTAGGTTGGCCTGTCTTTTAAGTGCCGGGTTGTAACCTCCCCCTCACTTATCGACCTTCATGACAGTGAAAAATTATACCGCGTGTACCTAATGGAAATTTGGGAAAAGCAATCGTCACCGAAGTTAATCTGTCGGTAAAGAGGGAGGAAAGGGTTACATCTAAATGAAAGGAAAAATGCAAATGAAACTGGTGGAAATTAATTTTGAAAAGGGGTAAAGTTAATAAAGAAAGTAAATGCGCGGCCGTTACGTTAACAATTAACTAGCGGTAATTAGATATTTGAGATTTGGGGGAAATCACGGTCGCCAGTCCTAAGGACAATTACTATAGTAACTGAAAAAGAAAGGTTATTACACATATAATTAGCACTAGAAGCGTGGCAACTGAAGGTTGACACGTGTAGTGTGAAAACTGAAAGTTTGTCAGAAGTAATAAATTTCGCTACACTCTGACTTAATTTAGCAAAAGAATTAATAAAACCGGAAAATCGAAAGTTAATTTAGTGACTGAAGTTAATAGTGAGCTTTCTTTCTGAAGCACATCGAAATTCAGTAAAATACGGTTAGTCATGGACTACCTCAACAATCATTTCAAAAGCTACTTGAATCTACGCAATTTAGAAATAAGATATTTAACTTTGAACTTGAATTAAATCATTCTGAACAATTAACAATAGTAAAATTTAGTACGTACCAAGCTGAGCTGCAGTCACAGGTAAGCTAAAATACGGTAACAAAACTCGCACTCTTAATTTGTGCTTCTGTAATGTAAATATTGTAGCCAGCTATGAATACCTTAACTGAACTATGAAATTAAAGCAGCGAAATCGAATGATGCTGGCGTTTGAATTTCAACGACACTCGGGTTCATTTCGGAAAAGGAAGGGACCCTGCTTGGCAATGCAATTGGGACAATGAGCAACAAAGGTTCATGCTAAGTTGCTGTAATTTTGCGAGGCAAATGGAACAATTTGAAAAGCTGAGGTCTGCCATACAGTTCTGAAACTTTACGTGCTTTTAGTCTTCCTTGTTGGTTGATTGAAGGTTTGAAGCCGTCGATCGAGGAGGTGGCGACAGTCACTCATTGTCGGCCGTCGCTGTTGCAGAAGCTGGATGTTGGCGCGCCTTCTTCTCGACACGGTCACCAGGCGAAACGGGCTCTTGATGTGCGCCAGCTAATGCTTCCCGTCCGCGACACCATGTCAGAAACTATCATCGCAAGTCGAGCGCAATTACATGCTGCCAAACCCCGAAAGCGCGGCAACTCGCGGGAGCTACACACAACACACCTGCTCCACTCGCTACTCCAGCCAGACCCTCTCTCTGCCCGCGCTCCACGCGGCAGAGTTCACACTACCAAAGATCCTACACACTTTGATTCTTCACACGACCTATCGATGTAATCGTTCGATAGCAGTTTTCCCTAGGCAAGACCCAGCGTAAAAATACAAATAATATTTACGAAACAAATCAATTATACATCGACATAAATGCATATATATATATATATATATATATATATATATATATATATATATATATATATACAAATAGTAAAACAATTACAATATATAAAGGCACAGAAATGTCATATATTCAGGTAACAAAATAAGGAAAAAACTTACAGTACAATAGATGGAAATAGGAGGATATGCATTTCCGGCGTTACAGGGTCTCTGGTAAGGCGCCAGTCTTTAAGGAGCCGATTTCTTGTCGTGACGTCGTCCAGTATGTCCTGTGGTAGGACGGGTATTGGGCGATCGCGAGGTCGAGGCGGCGGTCTGGCTGTTGTGAGGGCATCCCTGATAGATGTGTGAAGGTGGTGAGCGAAGGCGTCCGCAACTGCGGCGTCAGCAGGGCGGGTGGCCCTCAGGTTGTTCACTACTTCGGCCTGGTATAGTTTCCAGTTGGTTTTGCGGTAGTTGGTGTGTCCAGATCGCCGAGTCGGGCCCTCGGACAACGTAAACACCACCGGGAGGTGGTCAGAGGGCAGTTCGTGGATAACTTCTGCAGTGGTGAAAGCTTGGAGTCCTTTTGCAAAGCCGATGTCGAGGACGTCGGGCCGATTGTTGTTGCGTGGATAGTGCGTCGGTTCGTCGGGAGCAGTGATTTGCATCCCGGCTCTCTCCGTGGCATCGTGTAGACGTCTGCCATGATGTTGGTAGTTCTACGAGGTGCATTCAAGTTCTAAGGCCTCCGATTTTTTTTTCTAATTAACTACTCACCCGAAATCGATGAAACTGGCGTTACTTCTCGACGTAATCGCCCTGCAGACGTACACATTTTTCACAACGCTGACGCCATGATTCCATGGCAGCGGCGAAGGCTTCTTTAGGAGTCTGTTTTGACCACTGGAAAATCGCTGAGGCAATAGCAGCACGGCTGCTGAATGTGCGGCCACCGAGAGTGTCTTTCATTGTTGGAAAAAGCCAAACGTCACTAGGAGCCAGGTCAGGTGAGTAGGGAGCATGAGGAATCACTTCAAAGTTGTTATCACGAAGAAACTGTTGCGTAACGTTAGCTCGATGTGCGGGTGCGTTGTCTTGTGAAACAGTACACGCGCAGCCATTCAAATGGTTCAAATGGCTCTGAGCACTATGGGACTCAACTGCTGAGGTCATCAGTCCCCTAGAACTTAGAACTACTTAAACCTAACTAACCTAAGGACATCACACACATCCATGCCCGAGGCAGGATTCGAACCTGCGACCGTAGCAGTCGCACGGTTCCAGACTGTAGCGCCTTTAACCGCTTGGCCACTCCGGCCGGCCGCAGCCCTTCCCGGACGTTTTTGTTGCAGTGCAGGAAGGAAGGAATTTGTTCTTCAAAACGTTTTCGTAGGATGCACCTGTTAGCGTAGTGCCCTTTGGAACGCAATTGGTAAGGATTACGCCGTCGCTGTCCCAGAACATGGACACCATCATTTTTTCAGCACTGGCGGTTACCCGAAATTTTTTTGGTGGCGGTGAATCTGTATGCTTCCATTGAGCTGACTGGCGCTTTGTTTCTGGATTGAAAAATGGCATCCACGTCTCATCCATTGTCACAACCGACGAAAAGAAAGTCCCATTCGTGCTGTCGTTGCGCGTCAACATTGCTCGGCAACATGCCACACGGGCAGCCATGTGGTCGTCCGTCAGCATTCGTGGCACCCATCTGGATGACACTTTTCGCATTTTCAGGTCGTCATACAGGATTGTGTGCACAGAACCCACAGAAATGCTAACTCTGGAGGCGATCTGTTCAACAGTCATTCGGCGATCCCCCAAAACAATTCTCTCCACTTTCTCGATCATGTCGTCAGACCGGCTTGTGCGAGCCCGAGGTTGTTTCGGTTTGTTGTCACACGATGTTCTGCCTTCATTAAACTGTTGCACCCACGAACGCACTTTTGACACATCCATAACTCCATCACCACATGTCTCCTTCAACTGTCGATTAATTTCAATTGGTTTCACACCACGCAAATTCAGGAAACGAATGACTGCACGCTGTTCAAGTAAGGAAAACGTCGCCATTTTAAGTATTTAAAATAGTTCTCATTCTCGCCGCTGGCGGTAAAATTCCATCTGCCGTACGGTGCTGCCATCTCTGGGACGTATTGACAATGAATGCGGCCTCATTTTAAAACAATGCGCATGTTTCTATCTCTTTCCAGTCCAGAGCAAAAAAATCGGAGGCCTTAGAACTTGAATGCACCTCGTAGAATTCCAGGCAGTGTGCTTGCAGTTGAAGTCTCCTGCAGCGAAGATTCGTCTCGGTCCACGGAATAGTGCGTCGGCGTCCTCAGGAAGTAGCATCTTCTTGGGCGGCTTGTAGATGGGCCCCTGCACAGTAGTCAGTTCCACTGCTGTGAATTTTATGTGTCGTAGCGGAGGTAGGGGGGCTGCACAGCGCTGCAACGTGGATCACACGTATACTGCCGTGCTTCCGCCTGCCGTAGGTCTGTCATTTCTGTGGCATGCGTAGTTGGCCGCATTGGCTCGGATGCCTGGCTTGAGATGCGTTTCGGTAACCAGGCATACGTCTATGTCATGCTCCTTTAAGAAGTTACGGAATTCCAGGATGCTGGGGTAGAGCCATGCCGCATTCCACGTCGCTATTTTGAGTGTTTCTAGTCGTCTAGGCCTGGCCATTTTAACAAGAATATAATATAATAAGTTGTCGTCTCTTCCTCTAAGAATAGATGATGAATGCAGTTAGCCGCTAACTTTGTGTAATGTCTTGTCTGTATAGAGGTGTATCTGTTGCCTTTAAGATCCCTTCACCTTCACACATAAATCTATACAGTAATGTAAGGGCCTCCCATGTCTTGGCTGATCCGTGATAAGACAGGCGAAAAGTTAGACTAATGGAGGATTATTAGTATTACCTCTATTTTCATTCGCTCTCTCTCTCTTTCTCTCCTTTATCTATGTACAGTTTTTAATATAATATTTCATTACGTGAAATCAGCCAAATAGGATCTTTGGTGGAGTCCTTCGTCTTGGTAATCAGTGGCTGGCTTGCTGTAGGAGATCTTTACCTTTATTATTACTGTTAAACACTGTATTCAGTCGGGAGAATCAATCGTGTGGACAATTTGTTCCTTTTACGAAAGATTGCGAATTCCAGATGTGTACGAAGCCTTTTTGGACGATTTAACACAGACTCAGTGATTGCAGGCTCTCTTCGACACAGCTGAAACTTCCCCACTAATTACAGGGCCAACGTGATCATCAAATGATTCAGAAAAACTCATTCGTTCATTCACTCCAGAACAAAAAGTCACAAACCTTATTTATGAAGGAAATTGTGTATTAAATCCATCTCCATTACATGTCCAGATCTCCAGTGATTCCACGTCTTAATTATTTTCCTTTTACAGTCACTTTCTCTTCAAACAAACCGCTAGTGGCACAAATGTTAAGTGGCTCTATTTAGCGAGAAGAAAATCAGAATATGTATCTCTCAGAAACACGTCAATCCCTCAATCCATACTCCAGAAGCTGTCCTAGTTACCACTCTTAACAACCATGGAGAATGCATATATTCATCTCTGTTATTTCAAAGAATAAACGTACTAGAAAATACTTTGGCGTCGACGGGTTGTCGCCGCATATACAGGGTGATTCAAAAAGAATACCACAATTTTAAAAATGTGTATTTAATGAAAGAAACATAATATAACCTTCTGTTATACATCATTACAAAGAGTATTTAAAAAGGTTTTTTTTCACTCAAAAACAAGTTCAGAGATGTTCAGTATGGCCCCCTCCAGACTCACGAGCAATATCAACCCGATACTCCAACTCGTTCCACACTCTCTGTAGTATATCAGGCGTAACAGTTTGGATAGCTGCTGTTATTTCTCGTTTCAAATCATCAATGGTGGCTGGGAGAGGTGGCCGAAACCATATCCTTAACATACCCCCATAAGAAAAAATCGCAGGGGGTAAGATCAGGGCTTCTTGGAGGCCAGTGATGAAGTGCTCTGTCACGGGCTGCCTGGCGGCCGATCCATCGCCTCGGGTAGTTGACGTTCAGGTAGTTACGGACAGATAAGTGCCAACGTGGTGGCGCTCCATCCTGCTGAAATATGGATTGTTGTGCTTCTTGTTCGAGCTGAGGGAACAGCCAATTCTCTAACATCTCCAGATACTGTAGTCCAGTTACAGTAGCACCTTCGAAGAAAAAGGGACCAAAAACTTTATTGGCTGAAATGGCACAGAAAACGTTCACCTTAGGCGAGTCACGTTCATACTGAGTTGTTTCCCGCGGATTCTCAGTGCCCCATATACAGACATTGTGCCGGTTGACTTTCCCGTTAGTGTGGAAAGTTGCTTCATCACTAAACACAATCTTTGAAACGAAAGATTCATCTGTTTCCATTTGAGCAAGGATAAAATCACAGAACAGCGCCTCAAGCGAACAAATGTAAAACTAAATGAAACTTTATAGCTCCCTTCATTCGCCGACAGATAGTGCTTAGCTCTGCCTTTTGTCGTTGCAGAGTTTTAAATTCCTAAAGTTGTGGTATTCTTTTTGAATCACCCTGTATTACGACAAAATCAGATCAGATACTTTTCCAAAGTGAATGAATGTGGATGGTTTGATTGACAATGATTAACTGGTGCGTGGTAGAGGGTATTTTCTGTGGGGACATTACACCATGTTGAGCAGTAGGTCCGGCTGGGGTTTGTTGGCGGCAGTCAATGGCCGCTTGTACGACTGCGTTGATCGCCTGCGGGAGCGATCGTATTGCCTGGGTGAGCTCGGTCACCATCATCATCATCATTGTCTGGAGTATCGTCATGATGTCGGCAGACGCCACAGGTGCTTGCGGTGATGGAGGCTGCTGTGGCGGGGTATCCGTCGCTGGCTGTGCGTCTCTGACCGCGAAAGTTTGTTGCAGTAGTCTCTGCTGCTTGGGCGTATGGCGTCGGGGTAGCTTCCACTGATGACGTCTGCCACCGTGACGCCGCTGCGGTACGTCGTAGTTCGCTGTGCTGGTCTTGTGGCCGTCACCACGGCCGTCGTCGCAGTGGTATGTGTTGGGCGCTGTCGAGTTGCCGCAGCTGCCCTCTTCTTCTCTACCTCCAGTGGCGGTAGGCCTCTCGTTCGTCTGCTGGCATTCTTGAACTGTGGGCACGACCTGTAATTGGCAGGGTGTGGCCCAGCACAGTTGCAGCAGCCTGCCTTGTGCTCCCTCGGATGTGGGCATTTCCGGTAGTCATGTCCCTCGCCGCATTTCACGCACTTCGGCGGCATTGTGCAGTGACGCTGTAACCTCCCCCTCACTTATCGACCTTAATGACAGTGAAAAATTAAACCGCGTGTACCTAATGGAAATTTGGGAAAAGCAATCGTCACCGAAGTTAATCTGTCGGTAAAGAGGGAGGAAAGGGTTACATCTAAATGAAAGGAAAAATGCAAATGAAACTGGTGGAAATTAATTTTGAAAAGGGGTAAAGTTAATAAAGAAAGTAAATGTGCGGCCGTCACGTTAACAAATAACTAGCGGTAATTAGATATTTGAGATTTGGGGAAAATTACGGTCGCCAGTCCTGTGGACAATTACTATAATAACTGAAAAGGAAAGGTTATTGCACATATAATTAGCACTAGAAGCGTGGCAACTGAAGGTTGACACGTGATGTGTGAAAACTGAATGTTTGTCTGAAGTAATAAATTTCGCTACACCCTGACTTAATTTAGCAAAAGAATTAATAAAACTGGAAAATTCAAAGTTAATTTAGTGACTGAAATTAATAGTGAACTTTGTTTCTGAAGCATATCGAAATTCAGTAAAATACAGTTAGTCTTGGGCTACCTCAACAATCATTTCAAAACCTACTTGAATCTACGCAATTTAGAAATAAGAGATTTAACTTTGAACTTGAATTAAATGATTCTGAACAATTAACAATAGTAAAATTTAGTACGTACCAAGCTGAGCTGCAGTCACAGGTAAGCTAAAATACGGTAACAAAACTCGCACTCTTAATTTGTGCTATGAATACCTTAACTGAACTTTGAAATTAAAGCACTGAAATCGAATGATGCTGGCGTTTGAATTTCAACGACACTCGGGTTCATTTCCGAAAAGGAAGGGACCCTGCTTGGTAATGCAATTGGGACCATGAGCAACAAAGGTTCATGCTAAGTTGCTGTAATTTTGCGATGCAACAATTTTAAAAGCTGTCTGCCATACAGTTCTAAAACTTTACGTGCTTCCAGCCATACAGTTCTAAAACTTTACGTGCTTCCAGTCTTCCAGTTGAAGGTTTGAAGCCGTCGATCGAGGAGGTGGCGACAGTCACTCATTGTCGGCCGTCGCTGTTGCAGAAGCTGGATGTTCGCGCGTCTTCTTCTCGACACGGTCACCAGACGAAACGGGCTCTTGATGTGTGCCAGCTAATGCTTCCCGTCCGCGACACCATGTCAGAAACTATCATCGCAAGTCGAGCGCAATTACATGCTGCCAAACCCCGAAAGCGCGGCAACTCGCGGGAGCTTCACACAACACACCTGCTCCACTGCACTACCCCGGCCAGACTCCCCCTGCTCTGCCCGCGCTCCACGCGGCAGAGTTCACTATCAAAGATCCTACACACTTTCGTTCTTCACACGACCTATCGATGTATTCGTTCGATAGCATAGTTTTCCCTATGCCAGACCCAGCGTATAAATACAAATAATATTCACAATACAAACCAATTATACATCGACATAAATGCATAAATATATATATACAAATAGTAAAACAATTACAATATGTAAAGACACAGAAATGTCATATATTCAGGTAACAAAAATAAGGAAAACAAATTTATAGTACAATAGATGGAAATAGGAGGATATGCAGTTCCGGCGTTACAACGCGCAACGTGGGAGAACTCTTGGCAGTTCAAACACTGCGTTGGGCCTCTGGTAGCTCGAAGTTTCTCTGCAGTGATGACTAGCCGCCCTAGTCTCGTCATCTGGTAAATTTTTCGGTGTTCTTCCGTATCTTGCAGGATGGCGCTCCTGGTGGTTTGTGTCTTGTCAGAACAGTAGTGACAAAACCAGCGTCTTCCAAATCTTCTTTGAGCTCTGCATCGGTGACTGGCATCGGTACTCCATGTATGGCGACCTGGAGCATCTTAGGTCGAACCGTCGGGAAGGTGTGACATGGTATGCCCGCTGCTCCAACCATGTCCATAACCTGTGTAAATTCGCCATTGTGAGGGAGCGAGGGATGCTGTAAAGAAGGAGTAATGCATCGGAAGAGACATACTCGACTCCCAAAAGAAAATCGTATCGTGTCCGTAGAAACGTAACTCGATTCAGGAGGAGAAGGCAGGAAACCCAGAGTATCTCATAGCGACGCAATTTCTGTGTAAATTCACCATTGTGAGGGAGCAAGGGATGCAGTAAAGAAGGAATAATGCATCGGAAAAGAGATACTCGACTGCCAAAAGAAAATCCTATCGTTTCCGTAGAAACGTAACTCGATTCAGAAGGAGTACGGAGGGAACACAGAGTATCTCATGGCGACGCAATTTCTGTGTGAATCCGTCAATGTGGGGGAGCGAGGGCCGCAGTAAAGGAGGAATAGTGCATCGGAAAGGAGATACTCGACTCCCAAAAGAAAATCATTTCGTTTCTGTAGAAACGTAACTCGATTCAGAAAGAGAAGGCAGGGAACACAGAGAATCTCATGGCGACTCAATTTCTGTGTAAATACGCCATTGTGAGGGCGCGAGGGATGCAGTAACGAAGGAGTAATGCATCGGAAAAGAGATACTCGACTGCAAAAGAAAATCCTATCGTTTGCGTAGAAACGTAACTCGATTCAGAAGGAGAAGGCAGGGAATCCAGAGCATCTCATAGCGATGCAAATTCTGTGTAAATTCGCCATTGTGAGGGAGCAAGGGATGCAGTAAAGAAGGAATAATGCATCGGAAAAGAGATACTCGACTGCCAAAAGAAAATCCTATCGTTTCCGTAGAAACGTAACTCGATTCAGAAGGAGTACGGAGGGAACACAGAGTATCTCATGGCGACGCAATTTCTGTGTGAATTCGTCAATGTGGGGGAGCGAGGGCCGCAGTAAAGGAGGAATAGTGCATCGGAAAGGAGATACTCGACTCCCAAAAGAAAATCATTTCGTTTCTGTAGAAACGTAACTCGATTCAGAAAGAGAAGGCAGGGAACACAGAGAATCTCATGGCGACTCAATTTCTGTGTAAATTCGCCATTGTGAGGGAGCGAGGGATGCAGTAACGAAGGAGTAATGCATCGGAAAAGAGATACTCGACTGCAAAAGAAAATCCTATCGTTTGCGTAGAAACGTAACTCGATTCAGAAGGAGAAGGCAGGGAATCCAGAGCATCTCATAGCGATGCAAATTCTGTGTAAATTCGCCATTGTGAGGTAGCGAGGGATGCAGTAAAGAAAGAATAATGCATCGGAAAAGAGATACTCGACTCCCAAAAGAAAATCCTATCGCATCCGTAGAAACGTAACTCGATTCAGAAGGAGTGCGGAGGGAACACAGAGTATCTCGTAGCGACGCAATTTCTGTGTACATACGCCATTGTGAGGGAGCGAGGGATGCTGTAAAGAAGGAATAATGCATCGGAAAAGAGATACTCGACTCCCAAGAGAAAATCCTATCGTTTCCGTAGAAACGTAACTCGATTCATAAGGAGAAGGCAGGGAACCGATAGTATCTCATAGCAACGCAATTTCTTTGTAAATTCGCCATTGTGAGGGAGCAAGGGATGCAGTAAAGAAGGAATAATGCATCGGAAAAGAGATACTCGACTCCCAAAAGAAAATCCTATCGTTTCCGTAGAAAGGTAACTCGATTCAGAAGGAGAAGGCAGGGAACCGATAGTATCTCATAGCGACGCAATTTCTGTGTAAATTCGTCAATGTGGGGGAGCAAGGGATGCAGTAAAGAAGGAATAATGCATCGGAAAAGAGATACTCGACTCCCAAAAGAAAATCCTATCGTTTCCGTAGAAACGTAACTCGATTCAGAAGGAGAAGGCAGGGAACCTAGAGTATCTCATAGCGACGCAATTTCTGTGTAAATTCGTCAATGTGGGGGAGCAAGGGATGCAGTAAAGAAGGAATAATGCATCGGAAAAGAGATACTCGACTCCCAAAAGAAAATCCTATCGTTTCCGTAGAAACGTAACTCGATTCAGAAGGAGAAGGCAGGGAACCCAGAGTATCTCATAGCGACGCAATTTCTGTGTGAATTCGCCATTGTGAGGGAGCGAGGGATGCAGTAAATAAGGAATAATGCATCGGAAAAGAGATACTCGACTCCCAAAAGAAAATCCTATCGTTTGCGTAGAAACGTAACTCGATTCAGAAGGAGAAGGCAGGGAACCCAGAGTATCTCATGGCGACGCAATTTATCGCCACCGGCCTGCTTCACTGTGAAGGGGAATTGGCAGTTAGTCTTCAACCAATTCTCTAGTTTCTTGTAGCTCTCCGGATACTGGAGAACAATCGGCGGCAGTTTCTCTCGTTGTGGCATGTCGGCGTCGTGGTGGTGTGGTGCAGGATCCATTTCTGGTGCTGTTTCTAGAGCGCTATATGCCTTGCTCGTCGGCACTGGCGACGGTGGAGGCGCCTGTCGCTGTCGCGTGGTCTTCTCGCGCGGTGGTTTCAGGAAGCCGCCGTCGGTAGCTTCCGACGACTGTCGTGCGTCAGTCGACGTCTGCTGCGCAGCGCGTTTTCGTCGAACTGCGTTGCGCACTTCTAACATTGCTGCTGTCCGTTGACTTTGCTGGGTCGTCACCTGTGGAGCAGACAGCGAGGCCGTCGATGTTGCTTGCCCCATCGAACGGCGGCAACCCGCCCCGGAATCTTCGTCTGCGGCTGCCGGGGCTGCCGCCACAGTCGCGCTCTCGTTCGTCACGTCCGTCTGCGACGACATCCCGTACTCGACTCGCGTGCGCCCGTCAGGCTAGGCGCAAATTGAGACGCGTATAGCGCGTGTGGCGCGACGCAGCGCAGCGTGCGTTTTTGTAACATCGCAGGTTCAAATGGGACCCCGCAAATTGCGACGCGACGCGACTGGCACGCCACACGCGCCTGAGCCAGGCCGCGCGGCGTTGTGGTTGTGGCACAGTTTCTCGCGCCGCGCGTCGCGCTTGCCTCACTAGCTAGCACCGTGGGAAATTTGAGGCGGGGAGCGGAAAAGTAGCCCGGCCATATGCTCACATCGGAACACCGCATATGAGCAGTGGTAATATTGCCCATACGATAAATTTTGCCTCACTGTGTACTAAATTTTATTGCCTTTGGGTAGTGTTTCATTTTTCGTCATTTAAACGCTCCAGCTTTCTCCGTTAGTAAATTATACTTTTCTGTTATTTATATCTGTATAGTTTTGCATTGTTTTTCTTCTGTCAATAAAAATGCATACTTCAGTAACTGATGAGCCATTGGCCGCTGGAATTGTATTATATGCCTCAGCGATGTTTTCAGATCGCAAGAAGGGACAGAGGGTAGTGAATAAGGAAGCAAGCGATATTATAAAATCATACGAATAAGAATCAAGGCAGGAAAGTAAAACAGGGGTATCTTCTCGCTGCCTAGTATGCTGGCCTATGTGTACGATCTGTTACAAAAATTTAACAATTGGCAAAACACTCTCCTCCTTGAGTGCTATCATTCGCCAAACTTACGTTTCGATGTGTCGAGCGGTTTAGGAGATACGAGAGATGTTGCGAGTATTTCATTCTCGAGGGCGCGAGATCGGAAGTGAGAGCGCTGCATGGGATCCATTTTCTCGAGATCGGAGGCAGATAGAGACCTCATCCCAAGTCTAAAGAAAAATTCAGCATGTTAGCTAGATTTCATACGCAGCAGCATATGGTGTAATACGCACGAAACGCAAAATCATAGCGACCCCTAATTTTGGTTGCAAACTTTTTGAGTTTTGCGTAGTGTCTTACTAAAATGTGTACCGCGTGATCAAAAAGTCAGCATAAATTTGAAAACTTAATAAACAACGGAATAATGTAGATAGAGAGGTAAAACTTGACACACATGCTTGGAATGACATGGGGTTTTATTAGAACAAAAAAAAATAAGCCATATTGCTAGACGCGTGAAAGATCTCTTGCGCGCGTCGTTTGGTGATGATCGTGTGCTCAGCCGCCACTTCCGTCATGCTTGGTCTCCCAGGTCCCCCAGACCTCAGTCCGTGCGATTATTGGCTTTGGGGTTACCTGAAGTCGCAAGTGTATCGTGATCGACCGAGGTCTTAGAGATGCTGAAAGACAACATCCGACGCCAATGCCTCACCATAACTCCGGACATGCTTTACAGTGCTGTTCACAACATTACTCCTCGACTACAGCTATTGTTGAGGAATGATGGTGGACATATTGAGGATTTCCTGTAAAGAACATGCTTTGTCTTGCTTTGTTATGCTAACTATTGCTACTATTGCTATTCTGATCAGATGAAGCGCCATCTATAGGACATTTTTTTAACGTTTGCATTTTTTGGGTTCTACTAAAACCCCATGTCATTCCAAGCATATGTGTCAATTTGTACCTCTCTATCTACATTATTCCGTGATTTATTCAGTTTGCAAATTTATAGTGACTTTTTGATCACCCGGTATATCACAATAAGAATGGTCATTAGCGAGGTGATGGGCACTTCACCACGAAGCTGACATATAACCCTAGAAATAGGGCAAAAATGATATATTTTCAGTGAATAGTTTCTGTAGAATCGTTTGAGAAAGATAACAGGTTGCGCGCGCTTCTGTCAGCGCAGAGCGTCGCCAGTCGGCGCGTGCGAAGTATGGTGTACGCGTGGCAATATGCACTGGACCCGCGCAACTCGTGCGGCACGTGCGTGTCGCGCTGTAGTCTAGTGTCACGTCACACGTGCTATACGCGTCTCAATTTGCGCCTAGCCTCACTGGTCCTTGGGTCTTTTTTTTTTTTTTTTTTTTTTTTTTTTTTTTTTTTTTTTTTTTAGCCAAGTCGTATTTTAGGAGCCCCTGGTTTGTCATTTAGAGGTGGGACTCCGTCACCTCCAAAGGTCCGAGGCATTTTGCTCTGATTGTTGCCAGCATCATATTTAAAGTACCAGGGAAGCAGGTTGCTAACCTTACTTGCCCCGAGTCCCATTGAGTTTTACCCGTAACGGCTGAGTGAGTAGCCAGTGGATTTGGTAGTCTTTGCCGTATGAGCACAAAGGTGACCACGACTCAGAATATGTCCGAGATGCCCAGCCTTATTCCAAAGTAACTGGTATCCCGACTGTCAGGACCACTTACTTGGCCACTCATACGTTGCCCGTGGTTCATGAATTAGGACATGACTACAGGAACCCACACCAACTAGTAGATGGGAACAATGGCAGGAGGGTGTCCACAATGAGGAAATCAAAGAAAAACTGGGAATGAACTCTATAGATGTAGCAGTCAGCGCGAACAGGCTTAGATGGTGGGGTCATGTAACACGCATGGGAGAAGCAAGGTTACCCAAGAGACTCATGGGTTCAGCAGTAGAGGGTAGGACGAGTCGGGGCAGACCAAGGAGAAGGTACCTGGATTCGGTTAAGAATGATTTTGAAGTAATAGGTTTAACATCAGAAGAGGCACCAATGTTAGCACTGAATAGAGGATCATGGAGGAATTTTATAAGGGGGGCTATGCTCCAGACTGAACGCTGAAAGGCATCATCAGTCTTAAATGATGATGATGATGATTTTTTTAGCACTTTTCATTCCCTTCTCAGATGGAGGAGGGCGGGCTGCTTTAGAGCGTGCATATTGCTCTTTTCAGCCATTGGGTGAAGTTTGTTCTGTTGGGACACTGTTTATTTTTCTTGCAATGGGAGATATTATTCTCGTAACGGGTCAGGCCAACGCGTGGTTGGCCTGTGATGAATAGGATGGCCCAAGTCCCTAATGAGCCCGCTCGTAGAAGACCCGCGGCGATTGTTTAAATCGGTCGTGGAGGAAGGGGATGCCGGTTTGCCGGTGTAGCCGAGCGATCGAATAGAGCCTCGGTAGGCGCAGAGCGAGCTTGAGCGCCCTGTTCTGCACCCTCTGCAGCTTGTTGATGTGTGTGTCGGCCGCCTTGCGCCACACCACGGCCGCATGTTCCAGCACTGGACGAACCAGCGCCAGGTACGGCGTGATGCCGTGGTGGGGAGGCAAGGCGGATGACGGGTTGAGCAGAGGGTACAGAACGCGTAGGCGCCCTATTGCTCTGCCCCTGACGTCCTCTATGTGGGTTTTCCACTTTAGCTTCTGATCGAGAGTGACTCCCAGGCAGCGGCCAGTCTTGCTCCACGGGACGGGGCTTCCCATGACGGTGACTGGCGGAAGATCTGGTGGCAGTGGTCTTCGCGTGAACACCACTGCCTGGCTCTTCGCCGCATTCTGCTTCAGGCGCCACTTCGTCGGCCACGCACCAAGGGCCTCACATCCACGCTGGAGCAGGCGTCGCATCTCGAGTGCCTTCATACTCCGCACGAATAGCGCCGTGTCGTCGGCGTAGAGTGCCAACTTCACCGGCGCCACGCGCGGAGCGTCGGCAGTGAATAAGGAGTAGAGCAGTGGGCCGAGAACGGACCCCTGCGGCACTCCAGCACGGATGGGTCGGTGCGTGGACGTCCCCTCGTCCAGGCGGACGTGGAAGGTCCTGTCGGCCAGATACGACCGGAGTAGGACCCCGTGCGACGTCGGGACCCCGTGCACAAAAAGTTTGTACACGAGGCCGTCGTGCCACACAGAGTCGAATGCCCTGGAGACGTCGAAGAACACCGCCCCAAGGTATTCCCGAGTCTCCAGGGCGCGCATGACCTCTTCCACCAGCCGCATCAGCTGATGGACCGTGGAGTCTCCCCTCCGGAAGCCGAACTGCTCGTCCGGTATCACTCTTTCTGCTGTCACGTGGCGAAGCAGGCGCCTGGCGTAGAGGCGCTCGAACACTTTGGAGAGAGCCGGTAGCAGACTGATGGGTCTGTAATTGGCGACATCACGCGGGTCCTTGTTCGCTTTGGGGACGGCCACCACCTCTGCATGTTTCCACACAGAGGGGTAGACACCTGAGCGAAGGACCTGGTTGAAGATACCCACCAGCAGCGGATGGGCCCCTGCTGGAAGGTTCCTCAGCAGGTGGTTGGTGACCCCATCTGCGCCTCCGACCTTCCTAGTGTTGAGCGCCTTCAGCTGTGTGGCCAGCTCCGCCTCGGAGATGGCTTCGATTATGTCCCCGTCGTCCCTTGCCTCCAGGAACACCGGGAGTTGCTCGGCTACCCGCTGGATGTGGTCCTCATCCAGATTGTCGTCCACCGGGGTGAATGATTCGAATTGGTCCGCCAGGACACCTGCTCTTCCGTCTGGGCTGCAGACGACGTCTTGCCCGACCAGTATCGGTGGTATGCACTGTCGTCGGGGCAGGTACGACTTCACCGTGCGCCAACTGCTGCCGTCCTCTGGGTTGAGGGAGGCGACGAAGTCCTGTGCGCCTCAGCCGCAGCTTTGATGTCTCTACGCATGTGGTCGAGGTGTCGCTTCGTCGCGGGTTGGCGGGTGAGCTGCCACTCCCGGGACATCAGATGACGTCCACAACCGTTGGGGACGACGAAAACGGGCGCGGACGGCTGACGGAACATCCTCGACTGCAGGGGTCCATTGAAGACGAGTCTGGCGGGCGCGGACCACGGAGGGAACTCTCGATTCGGCGCGGACCGAAGACGGAACGCCCAGCTCCTTCCAGGCATAAATACGTGACTCGATCGACCCAAGGACCAGTCTCAGGTAGCACCTGAAGAAGACAGCGAGGCGCGCTGTTGAAATATCGTGCCAGAACGACGCGAATCTCCAGCTGGATTCCGGAATGTCCAGGATGTCAGCCAAGAACGTGTAAAAGGGGTTTCGTACTGACGCTGTGAACAGTCCGATGCGCTTGCAGCAGTGCACTTGCGGATACCGGATGGAGATGCAGATGCTGACGCCTGCTGTTGTTGACACGCGAGACGGGCTACACCTGTCTGACGGGACGGGACGGCGGCGGGCAGTAGCGACGAGCGGCCGCTGTCAGCCGGCGTCCGCGTAGAGCGCTCGCCCATTAGTAACCCGCGACGCTGCCGGCGGCGTCCCGAATGGATTACCGCGAGTTGCTGAGGCTCCTTATCGCCGACGGTGCTTCGCCTGAGTTCATAGCGTGTGCCCGACCGCTGGCGAGCTGCGCGGCACATTCCGCGGCGCGGTTCTTGTGTGGCGCGGAGGGCAGGGCGCGGCACCGGAAGGCAGGCGGCCGAGGGACAGCTGCAGCGGCCACAGGCTGAGACTGGAGGCTGCAAGAAGCGGACCCGGCCCCGCGGCGCGCGACCACTGGGGCGTGGCGGCCGCCGGCCGGCGGGTAGGCAGTCGCAACAGCGGCGGCGGCGGCAGACCGCGGAATGCAGCCGCCGGCGACGACCGCCGCATCCGGCCGGTACGGCGCGACCGCCGAGGCCCACCGGCGGCTACAAGTACCTCAGTCCAGCAGGTACACTCACGACACTCTAGGTACGCCGTCGCCGGTGTATCTGTACCTTGGTACAGCAGGTACACTGACGGCACTCTCCGATGCGAAGGTTGCTACCGTCAGACAGGTGGCCTAAAGAGCCTGTATAGTGAGAGAGTGGCCAACCGGACGATACGGCGGCCATTTTTCTGCCAAACTGCGGGCGGGAGTTTTGAATGGCCAGTAATGGGGTACACACTCACCCAACCAAAAGCACAAGACAATATGGCGAAATCGTTCGTTAAATGCCTTTCTTTACAGCTGCAATAAACTCACAGTAGCCTACTACGTACAGCACACGAAACTTTGATACAGTGGCTGTAAAAATTATTCGTTACTCGCATTTATCTCCTTTAAAGTTCGTTTACTAGACATATTGCAATGAAAGTAACGCAAATTAAAAAATATAGTGTATACCTTTTGTTTTCTATGGGAAGTGCATAACGCTAAAGATTTAACGTACCTGTATTACGTCAGATGAATTAAAGTCGTAAACAGTTGTTTACTTGTGACATGCAACAAGTGTGAGAGCAGTTGTTTACTTGTGACATGCAAAAAGTGTGAAACGTATTAGTACTTCTTGTCACGTCTTCTAACTTTTTGCATGTCACAAGTAAACAATCGTTTACGACTTATATATATATATATATATATATATATATATATATATATATATATATATATATGGTGAGTCACCTAACGTTACCGCTGGATATATTTCGTAAACCACACAGAGTTTCAGGGAGAGCATAAGGGAACAATTGACAGGAATGGGGGAAAGAAATACAGTAGAAGAAGAATGGGTAGCTCTGAGGGATGAAGTAGTGAAGGCAGCAGAGGATCAAGTAGGCAAAAAGACGAGGGCTAATAGAAATCCTTGGGTAACAGAAGAAATATTGAATTTAATTGATGAAAGGAGAAAATATAAAAATGCAGTAAATGAAGCAGGCAAAAGGGAATACAAACGTCTCAAAAATGAGATCGACAGAAAGTGCAACATGGCTAAGCAGGGATGGCTAGAGGACAAATGTAAGGATGTAGAGGCTTGTCTCACTAGGGGTAAGATAGATACTGCCTACAGGAAAATTAAAGAGACCTTTGGAGAGAAGAAAACCACTTGTATGAATATCAAGAGCTCAGATGGCAACCCAGTTCTAAGCAAAGAAGGGGAGGCAGAAAGGTGGAAGGAGTATATAGAGGGTTTATACAAGGGCGATGTACTTGAGGACAATATTATGGAAATGGAAGAGGATGTAGATGAAGATGAAATGGGAGATAAGATACTGCGTGAAGAGTTTGACAGAGCACTGAAAGACCTGAGTCGAAACAAGGCCCCGGGAGTAGACAACATTCCATTAGAACTACTGATGGCCTTGGGAGAGCCAGTCATGACAAAACTCTACCATCTGGTGAGCAAGATGTATGAGACAGGCGAAATGCCCTCAGACTTCAAGAAGAATATAATAATTCCAATACCAAAGAAAGCAGGTGTTGACAGATGTGAAAATTACCGAACTATCAGTTTAATAAGTCACAGCTGCAAAATACTAACGCGAATTCTTTACAGACGAATGGAAAAACTGGTAGAAGCGGACCTCGGGGAAGATCAGTTTGGATTCCGTAGAAATGTTGGAACACGTGAGGCAATACTAACCTTACGACTTATCTTAGAAGAAAGATTAAGAAAAGGCAAACTTACCTTTCTAGCATTTGTAGACTTAGAGAAAGCTTTTGACAACGTTAACTGGAATACTCTCTTTCAAATTCTGAAGGTGGCAGGGGTAAAATACAGGGAGCGAAAGGCTATTTACAATTTGTACAGAAACCAGAGGGCAGTTGTAAGGGTAGAGGGACATGAAAGAGAAGCAGTGGTTGGGAAAGGAGTGAGACAGGGTTGTAGCCTCTCCCCGATGTTATTCAATCTGTATATTGAGCAAGCAGTAAAGGAAACAAAAGAAAAATTCGGAGTAGGTATTAAAATCCATGGAGTAGAAATAAAAACTTTGAGGTTCGCCGATGACATTGTAATTCTGTCAGAGACAGCAAAGGACTTGGAAGAGCAGTTGAACGGAATGGACAGTGTCTTGAAAGGAGGATATAACATGAACATCAACAAAAGCAAAACGAGGATAATGGAATGTAGTCAAATTAAATCGGGTGATGCTGAGGGGATTAGATTAGGAAATGAGACACTTAAAGTAGTAAAGGAGTTTTGCTATTTGGGGTGCAAAATAACTGATGACGCTCGAAGTAGAGAGGATATAAAATTTAGACTGGCAATGGCAAGGAAATCGTTTCTGAAGAAGAGAAATTTGTTAACATCGAGTATAGATTTAAATGTCAGGAAGTCGTTTCTGAAAGTATTTGTATGGAGTGTAGCCATGTATGGAAGTGAAACATGGACGATAACCAGTTTGGACAAGAAGAGAATAGAAGCTTTCGAAATGTGGTGCTACAGAAGAATGATGAAGATAAGGTGGGTAGATCACGTAACTAATGAGGAGGTATTGAATAGGATTGGGGAGAAGAGAAGTTTGTGGCACAACTTGACTAGAAGAAGGGATCGGTTGGTAGGACATGTTTTGAGGCATCAAGGGATCACAAATTTAGCATTGGAGGGCAGTGTGGAGGGTAAGAATCGTAGAGGGAGTCCACGAGATGAATACACTAATCAGATTCAGAAGGATGTAGGTTGCAGTAGGTACTGGGAGATGAAGAAGCTTGCACAGGATAGAGTAGCATGGAGAGCTGCATCAAACCAGTCTCAGGACTGAAGACCACAACAACAACAACATCAAATACTGACGAACCGATTCCACAGACCGAAAGTGAGGAGAGGGGCTTGTGTAATTGTTTAATACAAACCATACAAAAATGCACGGAAGTATGTTTTTTAACACAAACCTACGTTTTTTTAATGGAACCCCGTTAGTTTTGTTAGCACATCTGAACATATAAACAAATACGTAATCAGTGCCGTTTGTTGCATTGTAAAATGTTAATTACATTATATAGTGTGAGACGTATTAGTACTTCTTGTCACGTCTCCTAACTTTTTGCATGTCACAAGTAAACAATCGCTTACGACCAGGGTCTCCCAGCTATCTTGTCCACCCAAAATATCTCTGGAACAATAACAGCTATTGGAAAACGACTTTCACCGTTATCAATGTAGGGCTGGGGCCCATGAATGTACATACTTGGAAACATTATAAAACGAAAGCATATGTGTTTTTTAACACAAACTTATGCTTTTTTAAATGGACCTCATATATTTTTTCTTCAGAAATCCATAGCATGACAAAGCACATACACAATGGCGTTGATTGCATCGCAATATTCCCATTACATCCCGAGATATTGAGACGCGACGTTGACGCTTGAAACACCCGACATGCGCTGCTAGCGCACGTCCTGAGGCTCAGGCGTGAACCCCATGCTGCCCGTAATTGCTCCCCAAAGAAAATAATCCAGCGGTGTGAGGTCCGGAGATCGGGCAGACCACCTAACTGGGCCACCTCGTCCAATCCACCTACCAGGGAACTTACGGTTCAGAAGTCGTCGTGCTCGTAAGGCGTTATGTGCAGGGCATCCGTCATGCTGATACCACATGACCATTCTCCGGTTCAGAGGTACGGTGTCCAAGAGAACAGGAAGATTGTGTCATATAAATCTGGAGTATTGTCTGCCATTTTGGATGCCATTTATAAAGAAAGGTCCGATAATGGTATCTCCAATAATCCCAGACCAAACATTAACTTTCCACGGACGTTGATGCTCTACCTGACGGAGCCATTTTGGATTGTCTGCGGACCAATAATGCATATTCCTCATATTGACAATTCCTTTGTTGGAAAATGATGCCTCGTCGGTAAAAAGAACATCTGCAAAAAAATTTGGATTAGTCAGAAGTTTTTGCTGAGCCCACCGACAAAATGTTACCCTATTGGTGGAAGTCATTTCAATGAAGATCCTGGTGTAAATGAACATGGTAAGGATGAAATTTATGACGTTTAGAATACGCTGTGCACTTGATTTCGACACACCAACTTCACGTTCAATTTGACGTGTGCTGATTTGAGGATTCACAGCTATGGTAGCGAGCACAGCAACTTCAGCACGTTCATCTGTGCGTGTTCTAGGACGATGTCGAGGTCTTGGATTTAAGCTTCCCATTTCACACAGACGAGATGTGAGACAACCAAACATCCGGCGCGAAGGCGATGGCTTGTCAGGGAATCGTCGTCTGTACAGTCGTTCTGCCTGAACAGCATTTCCTCCACCTACAACAGTGTACAGTACAGGTATGTAGAGTAGGGTAGAAAACAGACATATTAACTTAATAATCATAATGTTCGCTAACAGTACTATCAACAAACAAGCAATCTCATAACGTATTTCCCGTCAACGTACATTCTCCATAGATCAGCAGCATTTCTACCATATCTTCATGTGTGTACATTATACTGTACAGTATAAGTTCCACAACACAACGTTTATTCACAATGTGTACTACCTCCGTGCCGTCACTAGATTACTCTGATGCACGACTACACTGGCAAGCGGTGTACTGCACATCAAAGCAACAACAAATGGGATGCTCGGAGGGTGGTGGAGTAGAGGAGTTTGCATGGGTCGCAAATCATAAACAAGGCGAAGTGGTAACTGTGGTAGTAGTGGGAACTACATTGGACACTTGACTAGGTAGAGCCAGGCCCTGCGCGACAGGCACAATGGGTCATATAACGCATTAGATAAACCTTACTTTGGGTGTGCAGGATAAATAAGACAACATGACGGGTGTACACCGATCGGTACTGGTTCATATTGTGTACGTAGATACGTAAAACGTGTAAGAGGGAAACCATTATGTGCTTATGAGAGTTGATGACAGCAGACTGTATTATTCGTTTCGGACCTCTTGATAAGTATGGAGGTGAGATTACACATGTCAATCACATCGCGATTACGGGCAGCATGGGGTTCACGCCTGAGCCTCAGGACGTGCGCCAGCAGCGCATGTCGGGTGTTTCAAGCGTCAACGTCGCGTCTCAATATCTCGGGATGTAATGGGAATATTGCGATTCAATCAACGCCATTGTGTATGTGCTTTGTCATGCTATGGATTTCTGAAGAAAAAATACAGGAGGTCCATTTAAAAAAACATAAGTTTGTGTTAAAAAACACATATGCTTTCGTTTTAGAATGTTTCCAAATATGTACATTCATGGGCCCCAGCCCTACATTGATACCGGTGAAAGTCGTTTTCCAATAGCTGTTATTGTTCCAGAGATATTTTGGGTGGACAAGATAGCTGGGACACCCTGTACATACAGGGTGAGTCACCTAACATTACCGCTGGATATATTTCGTAAACCACATCAAATACTGACGAATCGATTCCACAGACCGAACGTGAGGAAAGGGGCTAGTGTAATTGGTTAATACAAACCATAAAAAAATGCACGGAAGTAAGTTTTTTAACACAAACCTGCGTTTTTTTAAATGGAACCCCGTTAGTTTTGTTAGCACATCAGAACTTATAAACAAATATGTAATCAGTGCCGTTTGTTGCATTGTAAAATGTTAATTACATCCGGAGATATTATAACCTAAAGTTGACGCTTGAGTACCACTCCTCCGCTGTTCGATCGTGTGTATCGGAGAGCACCGAATTACGTAGGGGTCCAAAGGGAACGGTGATGGACCTTAGGTACAGAAGAGACTGGAACAGCACATTACGTCCACATGCTAACACCTTTTTAATGGTCTTTTTCATTGACGCACATGTACATTACTATGAGGGGTGAGGTACACGTACACACGTGGTTTCCGTTTTCAATTCCGGAGTGGAATAGAGTGGGTCCCGACATGTCAGGCCAATAGATGTTCAATGTGGTGGCCATCATTTGCTGCACACAATTGCAATCTCTGGCGTAATGAATGTCGTACACGCCGCAGTACATCTGGTGTAATGTCGCCGCAAGCTGCCACAATACGTTGTTTCATATCCTCTGGGGTTGTAGGCACATCGCGGTACACATTCTCCTTTAACGTACCCTACAGAAAGAAGTCCAGAGGTGTAAGATCAGGAGAACGGGCTGGCCAATTTATGCGTCCTCCACGTCCTATGAAACGCCCGTGGCCCGTGTTTGTTACACCACGCAACTGAACGTCGGAGGTTTCAAGCGTCAACTTTAGGTTACAATATCTCCGGATGTAATTAACATTTTACAATGCAACAAACGGCACTAATTATGTATTTGTTTATATGTTCAGATGTGCTATCAAAACTAACGTGGTTCCATTAAAAAAACGTAGGTTTGTGTTAAAAAACATACTTCCGTGCATTTTTTTACGGTTTGTATTAAACAATTACAGTAGCCCCTCTCCTCACGTTCGGTCTGTGGAATCGGTTCGTCAGTATTTGACGTGGTTTACGAAATATATCCAGCGGTAACGTTAGGTGACTAACCCTGTATATGATAACAAACGAAAAAGATTACAAAAATCAGTTAATGTTAAGTGTAGGCTACTGCAATAACGACCAAATATAACAAGAAAACTACCGTATCCCTTCTACCCCACAGTAGGTAGGCCTATTAAAAACTGTCTTCAAGAGTACCTACAATTATTTACTACGAATAATGTTTCAGCAACCACGACAACTGCGAAAAACGTGCTTACAACTCGCCTGCATCAACAGTCAGGCAATAATACTGAAACCAAAATAATGCCTATAATGGTGTAAAGGCGAATGAGTATGCCACAACAATTACAGGAACTTTCCGTTTCCAGCAAGCGCTGCCAGATATTGGCTTCAGAAAAGCTTGTGATGCTACCAGTATGCACGAACTGTTAAAGAAATAAGAGCTTAAAAATGCAGTAAATTGTAATAGGCCTACCTGTTTTGAGTGACTAAAAATATTTTAAAAAACTGCCCACTGCTTTCGTCTTTCTTCATTTCGTGGAAATGCTAAAATGCGAAATCCACCTTCACCTCTATTGGAACAACCAAATGGAGCAAAACCAGGCATCGCTTACGAACGTCTGCAGAACGAATTACAGATGTCAAAAACAATACTGTACAATTACTAACGTGTTTACTTCGAACATGTAGGCCTACCGACTTCATCACAAAACGCTTCATTATTTCAACTCGTATTTAAGATCGCAAACGCTAATTACGTACTAAAAACGATATACAACTAAATTGAACATGCATGCACAACGCATAACAAGTCTCTCAATAATTCAAATACCTTTTAATCGTTTCCAAAAGTCCTCTGAACTTATATTCAACTGAAAAGCATGGCGAACATAGGGAGCACGAGACACGTTTCGCAGAAAAATGGCGCCAAAGCTAATCAACCAATCACGGACAACTTCGCCTCTGGCCACTCTCTCTGTATACAGGCTCTCTAAGGTGGACGCGACACGAGCGCTCCAAACGGCGACAAATCAGACTGTCACGTGGTTGGTTGATTGGTTGTTTCGGGGGGGGGGGGGGGGGGGGGACCAAACAGCGAGTTCGGTCCCATCGGATTAAAGTGCGCGTCATTTATGACGGCGGCCGAGTCTAGTTTCGTTCTGCGCATCTGACGTCACAAAACACAGTCAGCCAATGAACAGAGAACGACGTTGCCAGAGCTCGACTGCAGTGCAGAGCACGGACGAGTGTCTTCAGTTTTAGAAACATTCAGTCATAAATAAAGTAATTGAACAAAAGCAATGTCTTGATAGCAGACTTTCTTCTATAGAAAGTTTGGAAAAAAACATTCTTCATACCAATTGCTTCATATTCTATTAATTAATTAAACCAAACAAGCAATAAGCCTCCTAATTCAGGCGATAGCAAGGAAAGTTGTTTGTATCATTCTCATTAACCGCTTTTTCGCAATAAAGAACAGCGGTAATTGTTTATTTCTTATTGTACTTCGACGAAACATGAGCAATTCATAATCATACTAACAGTGTTTGTCGGTATTTTGCGTGATATTTTAAAGCCCTTCGGGAATTATAAGTGAATGACGAGTTATGTTAGCGTAATGGTTAAAGTGAATGGCTGCTAAATGAAAGGTTCTGAGTTCATACCTTGCTCCATGCTTATTATTTTCTTCATTTAAAAACTATATCGAAGTGTCTTACTTCATGAATGTTATTCGTTTGAATGTAATTTTTTGAAATTTCTAGCGGCGACTAAAATCGACCATACGGAAAGTATACGCTATGGACTTTTACCTCTGCAAACTCTTCAAAATTTCGTGCAACGGTTTACTACATCTAATGCTGCGCAATAACTGCGTTGAACATCGAAACAAAAATAAGTCATTTATGGGGGGAAGGTATCAGTCAAGAACATGTGTAAAAATCAAATTTTTGGTCCAAATAGTTTTTGTGAAATTGAATGATAATGTCTGTCAAAGCAGTCGAAACACCGTGTGTCTGCACAGGCGAGCAGTGCAATGATGACAAAATCGTGCACATCGCGGAATGCGGGGAGCACGTGTCTGCAGCAGCGAAAGGGTTGATGCGGCCGTGGTGGCTTTACTTCATAAACTGCGCGCTCCCCCCTAAACGTAAGTTTGCGAACTATACTATGGCCCTGCTTCTCTTGGCAAGGCAGCAGTGTCCCGCGTCTGGGCGGGTATGCGCGAACCGCCAAGATAAAAGAATTGAACTATAGCAACCGATGGGGAAGGAAGCCGGTTGTGCCCTTTCAAAGGAACCATCCCGGCATTTGCCTGAAGAGATTTAGGGAAATCACGGAAAATCTAAATCAGGATGGTCGGACGTGGGTTTGAACATCCGTCTTCCCAAATGCGAGTCCAGTGTGCTAACCACCGCGCCACCTCACTCAGTAGACTGTCACATGTGTAGTAAGGATTATGTACGTTTATAATAACTTTCTAGTCGTCGTAATTGTGAAAGGGACATCTCCTGTTGTGAAGAGCTCCTCACCTGGAATGACATGGTGAACTTGCTTTCTAAAGTTCCTGCTTGAAACTGCTTGAAGGAAATGCAGATGCCGGGCTGACACTCAATGCAAATACACAGATCAGAAAAATTTTTGCATCACCTCGGTTCCGAGAGTTCCGGGACCTGTACACACAATTGGAATAGAGGTCAACATAAACTTCATTCCCACCCTTTTTATTGCTCGTGAAAACCACACATTGCTTGTGTGGCGAGACCTTCAGAGGTGGTGGTCCACATTCCTCTACACACCGGTATCTCTAACTCCCATCAGCAAGTCCTCTTGCTTTGATGCATGCCTGCATCCGTCGTGGCATACTATGCACAAGTTCATCAAAACACTGTTGGTCCAGATTGTCACACTCCTCAACAGCGATTCGGAGTAGATCCCTCACAGTGGTTGATGGGTGTTACTCATAATCCGTCTTCATTGCAAAAATGTACACTCCTGGAAATGGAAAAAAGAACACATTGACACCGGTGTGTCAGACCCACCATACTTGCTCCGGACACTGCGAGAGGGCTGTACAAGCAATGATCACACGCACGGCACAGCGGACACACCAGGAACCGCGGTGTTGGCCGTCGAATGGCGCTAGCTGCGCAGCATTTGTGCACCGCCGCCGTCAGTGTCAGCCAGTTTGTCGTGGCATACGGAGCTCCATCGCAGTCTTTAACACTGGTAGCATGCCGCGACAGCGTGGACGTGAACCGTATGTGCAGTTGACGGACTTTGAGCGAGGGCGTATAGTGGGCATGCGGGAGGCCGGGTGGACGTACCGCCGAATTGCTCAACACGTGGGGCGTGAGGTCTCCACAGTACATCGATGTTGTCGCCAGTGGTCGGCGGAAGGTGCACGTGCCCGTCGACCTGGGACCGGACCGCAGCGACGCACGGATGCACGCCAAGACCGTAGGATCCTACGCAGTGCCGTAGGGGACCGCACCGCCACTTCCCAGCAAATTAGGGACACTGTTGCTCCTGGGGTATCGGCGAGGACCATTCGCAACCGTCTCCATGAAGCTGGGCTACGGTCCCGCACACCGTTAGGCCGTCTTCCGCTCACGCCCCAACATCGTGCAGCCCGCCTCCAGTGGTGTCGCGACAGGCGTGAATGGAGGGACGAATGGAGACGTGTCGTCTTCAGCGATGAGAGTCGCTTCTGCCTTGGTGCCAATGATGGTCGTATGCGTGTTTGGCGCCGTGCAGGTGAGCGCCACAATCAGGACTGCATACGACTGAGGCACACAGGGCCAACACCCGGCATCATGGTGTGGGGAGCGATCTCCTACACTGGCCGTACACCACTGGTGATCGTCGAGGGGACACTGAATAGTGCACGGTACATCCAAACCGTCATCGAACCCATCGTTCTACCATTCCTAGACCGGCAAGGTAACTTGCTGTTCCAACAGGACAATGCACGTCCGCATGTATCCCGTGCCACCCAACGTGCTCTAGAAGGTGTAAGTCAACTACCCTGGCCAGCAAGATCTCCGGATCTGTCCCCCATTGAGCATGTTTGGGACTGGATGAAGTGTCGTCTCACGCGGTCTGCACGTCCAGCACGAACGCTGGTCCAACTGAGGCGCCAGGTGGAAATGGCATGGCAAGCCGTTCCACAGGACTACATCCAGCATCTCTACGATCGTCTTCATGGGAGAATAGCAGCCTGCATTGCTGCGAAAGGTGGATATACACTGTACTAGTGCCGACATTGTGCATGCTCTGTTGCCTGTGTCTATGTGCCTGTGGTTCTGTCAGTGTGATCATGTGATGTATCTGACCCCAGGAATGTGTCAATAAAGTTTCCCCTTCCTGGGACAATGAATTCACGGTGTTCTTATTTCAATTTCCAGGAGTGTATATTCACATAACCGGTTTCGGTTCCTCTTGAACCGAAACCGGTCATGTAAATAAACAATTTTGCAATCAAGACGGATTATAAGTAACATTGTATAACCAGTGATTGGTGTGTCCTATCACGCATTATGTCTGTTTTTGCAATGGTTGATAGGTCACGTCGTCCATAAACAGCCCTTTTCAATGTATCCCAGGCATGTACTTTAGGGTTCACGTCTGGAGAACATGCTGGCCACTCTAGTCGAGCGATGTCGTTATCCTGAACGAAGTCATTCAGAAGATGTTCACAATGGGGGAGCGAATTGTGGTCCATGAAGACGAATGCCTCGCCAATATGCTGCCCATATGGATGCACTGTCGGTCGGAGGATGGCATTCACATACCGTACAGCCGTTACGGTGTCTTCCATGACCACCATCGGCGTACGTCGACCCCACATAATGCCACCCCAAAACAGCAGGGAACCTCCACCTTGTGGCACTCGCTGGAGAGTGTGTCTAGGGCGTTCAGGCTGACCTGGTTGCCTCTAAAAACGTCTCCGACGACTGTCCGGTTGAAGGCATATGCGACACTCATCGCTGAAGAGAAAGTGATGCCAATCCTGAGCGGTCCATTCGGCATGTTGTTGGGCCCATCTGTACTGCGCTGCGTGGTGTCGTGGTTGCAAAGATGGACCTCGCCATGGACGTCGGGAGTGAAGTTGCACATGACGCAGCCTATTGCGCACAGTTTGAGTCGTAAAACGACATCCTGTAGCTACACGAAAAGCATTATTCGACATGGTGGCGTTGCTGTCAGGGTTCCTCCGAGCCATAATCCGGAGGTAGCGGTCATCCACAGCAGTTGTAGCCCGTAGGCGGCCTGAGCGAGGCATGTCATCGACAGTTCCTGTCTCTCTGTATCTCCTCCATGTCCGAACAACATCGCTTCGGTTCACTCCGCGACGCCTGGACACTTCCCTTGTTGAGAGTCCTCCCTGGCGCAAAGTAATAATGCGGACGCAATCGAACAGCGTTATTGGACCTTCTAGGCGTGGTTGAACTACAGACAACACGACCCGTGTACCTTCTTCCTGGTTGACTGACTGTCGGAGGCCCTCCGTCTAATAGGCGCTGCTCATGCATGGTTACATTTATAACTGTCTATTGGTCATCAGTTTGGGCTCCTACCAGGCCCTATTAATAGAAGAGATAAGCACGAGATGCCAACAAACACTAGTGGCAGACACTACAAGAAATACTTCGAGCATCAGGGAGACATTTACTGCAGAAATTTTGAGAGTGTATGTTCGAAAACAGACAAGCAACACATTACTTCCGGAAATCAGAGGAACGGAGGTTATCGAGAACTATGGTGTAGTATTTTATTGGAGGTGAATAGTTCCCTTCAAAGGAAGTCACACAGCCGGTAAAAAATGGATGTACACTCCTGGAAATGGAAAAAAGAACACATTGACACCGGTGTGTCAGACCCACCATACTTGCTCCGCACACTGCGAGAGGGCTGTACAAGCAATGATCACACGCACGGCACAGCGGACACACCAGGAACCGCGGTGTTGGCCGTCGAATGGCGCTAGCTGCGCTGCATTTGTGCACCGCCGCCGTCAGTGTCAGCCAGTTTGCCGTGGCATACGGAGCTCCATCGCACTCTTTAACACTGGTAGCATGCCGCGACAGCGTGGACGTGAACCGTATGTGCAGTTGACGGACTTTGAGCGAGGGCGTATAGTGGGCATGCGGGAGGCCGGGTGGACGTACCGCCGAATTGCTCAACACGTGGGGCGTGAGGTCTCCACAGTACATCGATGTTGTCGCCAGTGGTCGGCGGAAGGTGCACGTGCCCGTCGACCTGGGACCGGACCGCAGCGACGCACGGATGCACGCCAAGACCGTAGGATCCTACGCAGTGCCGTAGGGGACCGCACCGCCACTTCCCAGCAAATTAGGGACACTGTTGCTCCTGGGGTATCGGCGAGGACCATACGCAACCGTCTCCATGAAGCTGGGCTACGGTCCCGCACACCGTTAGGCCGTCTTCCGCTCACGCCCCAACATCGTGCAGCCCGCCTCCAGTGGTGTCGCGACAGGCGTGAATGGAGGGACGAATGGAGACGTGTCGTCTTCAGTGATGAGAGTCGCTTCTGCCTTGGTGCCAATGATGGTCGTATGCGTGTTTGGCGCCGTGCAGGTGAGCGCCACAATCAGGACTGCATACGACCGAGGCACACAGGGCCAACACCCGGCATCATGGTGTGGGGAGCGATCTCCTACACTGGCCGTACACCACTGGTGATCGTCGAGGGGACACTGAATAGTGCACGGTACATCCAAACCGTCATCGAACCCATCGTTCTACCATTCCTAGACCGGCAAGGGAACTTGCTGTTCCAACAGGACAATGCACGTCCGCATGTATCCCGTGCCACCCAACGTGCTCTAGAAGGTGTAAGTCAACTACCCTGGCCAGCAAGATCTCCGGATCTGTCCCCCATTGAGCATGTTTGGGACTGGATGAAGCGTCGTCTCACGCGGTCTGCACGTCCAGCACGAACGCTGGTCCAACTGAGGCGCCAGGTGGAAATGGCATGGCAAGCCGTTCCACAGGACTACATCCAGCATCTCTACGATCGTCTCCATGGGAGAATAGCAGCCTGCATTGCTGCGAAAGGTGGATATAGTCTGTACTAGTGCCGACATTGTGCATGCTCTGTTGCCTGTGTCTATGTGCCTGTGGTTCTGTCAGTGTGATCATGTGATGTATCTGACCCCAGGAATGTGTCAATAAAGTTTCCCCTTCCTGGGACAATGAATTCACGGTGTTCTTATTTCAATTTCCAGGAGTGTATTATTCAAATTGCTCCCTTGACGAGTTTCGGATTTATTTCCATCATCAGACATCAAGGTACACACACAGCATACGAGCGGCACTAGGTATATACAGGGTGATATTTTTCACCATGTACAAACTCTAGGGATTGATCGATGAGAGGATACGGAAAAAATTGTCTATTGAACTTATGCCGTGAAATGCATGGTTTCCATGCTAGAGTTCATTTATTCAGTCACACATTGTTATAGAGACAGCGCTCTGGTACGTCCTGTACCATGCAGCCATAGTTGTAGAGATCTTTACTGAGAGAAGTCTCAGAGAATAAACCGAAAGGACGAAGACCTCTAGGCAGGCAGAGAATGGGATAGAGAGACCAGATTGCCAAGGATCTCCAGATACTGGGAGCAAGGAAATAAGATGCCGAAGACAGAATAATGTGAAAGGGGCTTCTCGATGAGGCCAAAAACCGACTGCGGTTTGTGGGGCCAGGAGAGTAACAGCAAGTATCGTCTCATCGGTCTCTAGAGTTTGTACAGGGTGGAAAAAAATCACACTGTATGTAACATCAGCTGACAAACTACTTAGCTATGTTACATATGCATTTATTAATGCTCGAATCCTGTGACCATCTGTCCACTTTGAAGTTTGATGATGGAAATAAATCCGAAACGCGTCAAGTGAGCAGTTTGAATAACAAACTCATTTTTCACCGGCCGTATTACTTTTATGAAACTATCTATTCAGCTCCAACACAGTACTGCAGTGTAATACAACCATAGTCTCCTACCTAATACGAGATTTCATGTCTCAAGTATATTATCAAGAATTGTTCTCCCCACGCACCATTCGTGAAAGAAAAAAGGAAAGGGGGTGGGAGAAGTAGCCTCCGCTACACATCGTGAACTGACTTTTAAAGTGTATAGAGCTAGACGTAGATGTTGTTCCTACTACGTAACAATCTTTGTGGAACATAAAACGGGTAAACGCTAATGATATCACATAATAAGTATCGTAAGCATCCTCCGCCATTACCCGCAAGGGTGGGGAGTGTGGTTTTAGATGCAGATGAGGCCCACAAACGTACGAGTAACATCCCATTTTTCTCATTTTGCACTGATTCTACATCTACATCTACATTTATACTCCGCAAGCCACCCAACGGTGTGTGGCGGAGGGCACTTTACGTGCCACTGTCATTACCTCCCGTTCCTGTTCCAGTCGCGTATGGTTCGCGGGAAGAACGACTGTCTGAAAGCCTCCGTGGGCACTCTAATCTCTCTAATTTTACATTCGTGATCTCCTCGGGAGGTATAAGTAGGGGGAAGCAATATATTCGATACCTCATCCAGAAACGCACCCTCTCGAAACCTGGACAGCAAGCTACACCGCGATGCAGAGCGCCTCTCTTGCAGAGTCTGCCACCTGAGTTTGCTAAACATCTCCGTAACGCTATCACGCTTACCAAATAACCCTGTGACGAAAGGAAACGCTCCGCTCTTCTTTGGATCTTCTCTACCTCCTCAGTCAACCCGATCTGGTACGGATCCCACACTGATGAGCAATACTCAAGTATAGGTCGAACGAGTGTTTTGTAAGCCACCTCCTTTGTTGATGGACTACATTTTCTAAGCACTCTCCCAATGAATCTCAACCTGGTACCCGCCTTACCAACAATTAATTTTATATGATCATTCCACTTCAAATCGTTCCGCACGCATACTCCCAGATATTTTACAGAAGTAACTGCTACCAGTGTTTGTTCCGCTATCATATAATCATACAATAAAGGATCCTTCTTTCTATGTATTCGCAATACATTACATTTGTCTATGTTAAGGGTCAGTTGCCACTCCCTGCACCAAGTGCCTATCCGCTGCAGATCTTCCTGCATTTCGCTGCAATTTTCTAATGCTGCAACTTCTCTGTATACTACAGCATCATCCGCGAAAAGCCGCATGGAACTTCCGACACTATCTACTAGGTCATTTATATATATTTTGAAAAGAAATGGTCCCATAACACTCCCCTGTGGCACGACAGAGGTTACTTTAACGTCTGTAGACGTCTCTCCATTGAGAATAACATGCTGTGTTCTGTTTGCTAAAAACTCTTCAATCCAGCCACACAGCTGGTCTGATATTCAGTAGGCTCTTACTTTGTTTATCAGGCGACAGTGCGGAACTGTATCGAACGCCTTCCGGAAGTCAAGAAAAATACCATCTACCTGGGAGCCTGTATCTAATATTTTCTGGGTCTCATGAACAAATAAAGCGAGTTGGGTCTCACACGATCGCTGTTTCCGGAATCCATGTTGATTCCTACATAGTAGATTCTGGGTTTCCAAAAACGACATGATACGCGAGCAAAGAACATGTTCTAAAATTCTACAACAGATCGACGTCAGAGATATAGGTCTATAGTTTTGCGCATCTGCTCGACGACCCTTCTTGAAGACTGGGACTACCTGTGCTCTTTTCCAATCATTTGGAACCCTCCGTTCCTCTAGAGACTTGCGGTACACGGCTGTTAGAAGGGGGGCAAGTTCTTCGCGTGTAGAATCGAATTGGTATCCCGTCAGGTCCAGTGGACTTTCCTCTGTTGAGTGATTCCAGTTGCTTTTCTATTCCTTGGACACTTATTTCGATGTCAGCCATTTTTTCGTTTGTGCGAGGATTAATGCTAGCCATTGGTTTACGTTGTCTAACCGGTGGAGGTAGGTGCACGGAAAAGCAGAAATGTGTTCGATACTGTAACTGCCAGTGAACGGTGCCTGACGGGTGGTGAACTGACAGCGTGGTCTTCCTGTCTCCTGTCTGGTCTGCAGTCGTCTTCGGCGAGGTCACAGCCGCAGTGGTCAATGACGTCGGCAGTCGTCGGCAGCGAACTGTTGCAGGTGGGCGGGGCGGGGAATCCAGCCAGCACTACTGGTTGCATAATGCAGTGAGGACCGGAATGCGGTCTCGTCGATTACAGACGGTTAAACAAGCATTGCGTTTTCTCGAGGTCTGGCGAAATGAATAAATTTGCCGCTGGAAGTGGAAATCCGCTAGATTCGTTCATAGTGAGCTGGACATACAACATGCTGCTTTTTCTTGGCTGACCGCTGTTAATTGCTATGGCAACGACTCGCAGGGTGAGTGAGTAGTAGCCGAAACGTGGTTGGTTTTATGATACCATGACGCTGTCGCCGGCCGCTGTGGCCGAGCGGTTCTAGGTGCTTCAGTCTGGAACCGCGCGACCGCTACGGTCGCAGGTTCGAATCCTGCCTCGGGCATGGATGTGTGTGATGTCCTGTTCATATCGTTTTGTGGCAAAACAAATGCAGTGTTGCAAAATTTCCGTTGCTTTAATTTTGGTCACTAGTTCACTTAAAACGCGTCGAAAAGACAAAGAGATCAGTGGTTTATTTTGTTGTACAAAAATGTTGTTTAAACTCAATCCATACGAGCGAAGACAATATTATGTGCAAGTCTTTTGATAATCTACAGTATGAGTGTTATAAGTGATCATACGGAATTGGACGAATAATAACAATAATTAAAAAATCATTATGAACGTTTCTCAGAATTATAAGTGAAACTTCCCCTTTGAACAATTATAAATGACTGTGCTTAAGCTGAAACACAATATTTTTAGCGCAACGCAATCTGACTTTCAATAATCCCTACAAAAGAATGGGCCCTGACTAACATTAAACTATACCTTTCACAAATCACTTACCTCACAAAAATCTTCGCTACTCAAGCTACTGCAATACAGCGAGCGCCACTACTGCCAGCTAAATAAAAGATTCAAAGTACTGAAGGCACTAACTACTGATAGGCATAGTTAGCAAATGAAAGATTTTGATAGAGAACAAACAATGTATTTACCTCAATAGTCATAATATATATAGCAGTTCATGACAAATTTTAAAACTCCGCCATCTCTCTCCCCACATCCACCACTGCTGGCGGCTCACCTCCAACTGCGCAACGCTACGCGCTGTTCACAGCCAGCTGCCTAACACTACAATGGCGAGTATTACAACAATGCAAAGCAGCCACAGACTGCACACAGCACAGCCAGTGATTTTCATACAGAGGTGGCGTAACCAATAAAAAAAACCTAAACAGCCTACTTACATAAGATATGTTGGACACTTTTCTAGTATTACAACTTCCTGTCTGAAAAAAAAATTATAAGTTTTTTTCTTTTGAACAGATCAAATTATACGAAGGTTGGAAATTTAATAGTGTCAACTATTTATTTACAGCTCGTACAAAACAGATATGTGTTTCGAAGTTTTATTGACCTTCAAAATAGCCACCGCCATTGTGTATAACCCGATGATAGCGAAGTGGAGGTCGTAGGATACTCTTAGCAGTGCCAGTTGTGTTGATAGTTCGAGCGGCGCTGTCTATTGCACGACGAATTGTAGCAATTCTGAAGCGAATGCCGTGAAGTGTTTCCTTCAATTTAGAAATCGAGTTGAACTCACGAGGGCTTAAGTCAGGGGAGTGCGGTAGGTGGTATACCACTTAGCTGTCCCATCAGTGAAACAAATCAGTAACAGCTTGCACTGTATGTGCTTGAGCACTGTCCTGCAAAATTATGGTCAGGTCCTGCAGAAAGTGTCATCACTTCTGGCTCTAAGCTGGTCGTAGGTTGTGTTCCAAAAATGAACAGCATAGAGACAGAAGTGTTACAGCTACATTTTTACCTGTCCGTCTTAACAGCCTAAATAAAACGTCATGGAGTAAGGAGTGTTGATTTCTATTGCTATACAAACAAAATTGCGTAGGATAATAAGCTATAAAACCAGAACAAGAACGCATGTAAAGCGGCATCTACGAAATTTGTAAGTAGAAATTTAACCTTTCATTACGCCACAAAAAGTCAGACAACGCCAGGGCTGTTTATAACGACAATGTACACTTTCCAGTTTGTAAAACAAAATAAACACAAATGTGTATATATTTCAGGACATTTGTGATGCCCATCAAAAACCAAAGTCGAAACGCGTATGGCGCAAAAAATTCGTTTCCTTCAGTTGTAATTAGACGAACCTACGAGGGTAATCCCAAAATTAAGGCCTTCTATAGACATGTTTATTTGTACAATGGTTTACATCAGTTTACAGCTTGTAAGGGGTCCGTAGGCCCTTACTATAAGTTTGCACTCGGCACAGGTCGATAGGGCGAACAATCGATTGTGTCGTGTTGCGAGAGCGAGTGTGAGTTGAGTCAGTGCCATGTTGCGGGTAGAAGTGTGCGGAAGCCAGTTGTTGTAATGCAAGGCTTTAACGACAAAGGGAGTCGCCATCGCCGTGGTTTAACCCCTTTGTACTAGAATAATACCGGGAAAGTGAAGAAGTATAATTACGGAAGTGATTAGTGACATTTCTAGTGCCGATATTTTGGTTTCGCGTCTACCGCACCGGCATCACATGGGATTGCAGTGTTGGATTGCAGTGTTGGATACAGTGAAGGATTAGCGTGTGACGATAATGGAAAATGAAGAAGCCTGTGCTGAGATTAGCCGTAATTAGATATGTATGACGAAGGCAGTGGCTGTCTCCTCCTTTTTGTGTTTTTGAGACGAATATAGGTTCGTAGTCACTGAAACTGTGTTGGTGTTTTTCTTGTTACCAGACATCTCATTATTACAGCATTCGAGAAGGACGAACTGGAAAGTAACAACTTCCGTTGCAGTCAGTTCCGATTGCCAGCCCCATTAGGTACACGGTCACATTAGTAATAATTATTTGGGCTGCTATTCGATCAGATCAGGTCGGTCGAAATAAACGGAGGTGTTACAAGCTTGAACATTTAACTATTTTTCGACATAATCACCATTACTGTCGATGCCTTTTTGTAGACGCTGTGGCAGATTTTGTATGCCAATGTCATACCAGCTCGACGCAATGCTGTTCAGAAAGTTATGAACCTCTTCTTTCACCTCGTCGTCGGAGCTGAATCGCTGGGACCACAATTAACGCTGACAGGTACTGTGAGATTCTGAAAAAAACTCAAATGGGCAATTCAGAACCGGAGAAGAGGAATGTTGAGCAAGGGCTTACACATTCTCCATGACAACGCTCGCCCAGACATCGCTCGGCAAACCGTTGCTCTCCTGCAACAGTTTCAGTGGAGCATAATCACACACACACCCTATAGTCCTGACTTGGCGCCCAGTGACTATCGCCTGTTCCCCAGGATAAAAGAGCATTTGGCCGGAAGGTGATTCAGCTCCGACGACGAGGTGAAAGAAGAGGTTCATAACTTTCTGAACAGCATGGCGGCGAACTGGTATGATATGGGCATACAAAAACTGCCACAGCGTCTACAAAAATGAATCGACAGAAATGGTGATTATGTCAAAAAATAGCTAAATGTTCAAGCTGTAAACTGATGTAAACCATTGTAGAAATAGACAGGTCTATATACCGGTACTTATAAAAAAATAGGACACCTTACTTTTGGGATTACCCTCGTATAATATTAGCTATTAGTACAAAATTTCAGTAGTGTTCTCTGACTTCTTGATCGATGCAAAGTATGGTTGAGGGGGAAAAGAGAGAAGATGATCTTCTCGCATGGAAAACTTCCCTATAGACAAACGTTATTCCGAAGATTATTCATCTGGTCACAGGGAAGCACTGAGACGTAAAGTAGCAAAGCTTTAACGAACTAGTCTACGCTCCAGTTTATGACCTTGTTTTCTCTTAATTAACGCCTTTCATCTGGTATGGCGGAATGTTGTATGTTGTCAATAAAACCACTTTCCGGGTAGTTTATCGGTGGGGCAACACCTGACACCTGCATAAACACCCTGCGGTAAAGTACTCCAATCGGAGCACAAAAAAAGGAAACAAGCTCCTGTTTAACAGACGCCGACCTCAAAGCGAGGTACTAACTGCCTCATTCTATCTTACTCAGCACCTCCACAAATTTTCCCTAACATTTTGGTATGCGAACGTGTTTGCGCTTTTTTTAACATGCAACCCACATATCACTCCCACAAGCTCCCTAAACTGTAACTCGCTCACACCCACTTGTCTCTCTCGTCCACCCACTCTTGGCCGTTCTCACTCACTCACTCAGCCCATCTCATTGTCATTACCTCTTTGTGTCTTTCTAACTGCCACTGTATCCTGTCTGACAGCCATAGTCTCTTTCTTTCTGTCCTACTACCATCGTCTCCTGCCACTGTAACTGTCTCCTTCTTGTCCTCTCTTACTGCTGCTGCATCATTCATTCCTTCACACTGTTTCTGTCCCTTCCCACTGTGATTATCTCTCTCTTCCTCGTTGTCATTTTTATAGACTCTGTCTCTTTTTATCACTGGCTCTCATTCTCACTTTCTCCTCTTCAGTACTCCTTCACTGGCATTGTCTCCTGCACTCTCTTCCTAGTACAGTTCTTTCACTGTAACCTATGTTCCACTGCCACTCTTTCTTTAGTACTATTGTGTCCTCCGCTCTTTCCACAACCACTGTCTACTGTCTTTCATAATTTATTACGTTTTCGTCTCTTTTCCACTGCCACTGCCTCCTTCTCTGTCAGCAAAAAAAAAGAGCGAATATGTATGCATGCCAAAATTTCTGGAAAAAAATTTTAAAGGTGGTGAGCAAGTTGGAGTGATTCAGCTGGCAACTAGTTTTTCCGTCGATCTTTGAACCAGTAGCAGATTCGCCTTTTTTGTGCTCCGATAGGAGCATTTTTTCTGCTGCTTACCTGCTGCCACAGTAGAGCAAGTCACTCATATGAAAAGAACTTTAAGGGTCAATAAAATGCTGATAGTTTACTTATTTGAAATTGAAATAACGCAAAACTAATTTTACTCCTCAGACCGGATTTTTCGTACAAAAAAGTGTGACATGTGCTTCAGGACTACAAAATGGGGTTGCCATAACCCTTCTGGTGATAATGGAGACACTTTAGAGCATATTTCTCCGTGATACGTTTTGGCCTCACAACGGGTTTACGTGCATATTTTACGTGAAGAAGTAGGGTAACTCTGAAGCTCTCTATCTCGGAGACGGATAAAGATATCAAGAAAATTTTCAAGGTCTTTCGAGATCTAAATCTTAGGAATACTTCGTAAAAATTGCACCCGTTTTCTATGCATAGTCGTCGTGGAATCTGCGGTTCCGTTTCGGTACCCAAAAACCAAGTTTTGGGGGGTGTTTCTCGATAACGGATAAAGATTTTTGAGAACGGGAATATGGCGCTTCTAGATAAATGTCTGCAGAATATAACTTTAAAATTAGAGCAATTTTCTGAAGTTATTTATTGTTTAGATTTTACATCACACCGGATTTTTTCGGCTATGTGTAATGTAAATCTGAATTTCTGTACCTCGTAAAAATTGTACCCGTTTTCTATGCATAGTCGTCGTGGATTCTGCGGTTCCGTTTCGGTACCCAAAAACCAAGTTTTGGGGGGTGTTTCTCGATTACGGATAAAGATTTTTGAGAACGGGAATATGGCGCTTCTAGATAAATGTCTGGAGAATATAACTTTATAATTAGAGCAATTTTCTGAAGTTATTTATTGTTTCGATTTTACCTCACACCGGATTTTTTCGGGTATGTGTAATGTAAATCTGAATTTCTGTACCTCGTAAAAATTGTACCCGTTTTCTATGCATAGTCGTCGTGGATTCTGCGGTTCCGTTTCGGTACTCAAAAACCAAGTTTTGGGGGGTGTTTCTCGATAACAGATACAGATTTTTGAGAACGGCAATATGGCGCTTCTAGATAAATGTCTGGAGAATATAACTTTAAAATTAGAGCAATTTTCTGCGGTTATCTATTGTTTAGATTTCGAATCACACCGGATTTTTACGGCTACGTATAACGTAAATCTGAATTTCTGTACCTCGAAACGGACAAAGATACCATGAAAATTTTCAAGTCTGTTTGAGATCTGGATCTTATGAATATACTGAAAAAATTTCAGCGATTTTCCATGCATAGCTTTCTAGGAATCCGCTGCTCGGTTTTGGTACGAAATTATGGTAAAAAAAGTATTTTTGTGGCTGGTTGTCTAAGGAGCTGCCTCATGAACTAATGTAGCCTCCACAAGTCCCTTGCGGTTCACTGTAGACCACACAACATGCAAAAAGAACCAAAAATTTCCTCCGCTTTCCTAAGTAGGAGGAAGCGTGTAATATTCATATTTTGTACTGTAGGATAGTGACACTACGGTGATACTTCTGTTAGAGATACAAATGGTCCCCAACCCAACAGCTATCCAAAACACTTGACCTTATCTTTCTGTCACCAACAGAACGCGAGCTATGAGCTCCTGAAGAATCCCGTTTTTATGCTCCGCGTTATGGAACATATTAGGTAGTGCATGCTGTCGCGTGTGTACCAATATCACTCGATATCGAACACAGTTACACGAAAAAACGCAACGATTTTTTATGCTCGGTAATTCTTTCCGTTGCACCAAGCTCCTTCACTCTTTTCGTTGCTCATGGAACGACCAAAGTTGCCACAGAAGGAATCGTATTCATCTCGTTAAGGACACTTGCGGAAGATCCACACATTGCTGAATCTAAAGGAGAAAACGGTCTGTGTATTTGTATAGTGTACGTACCAGTTGATTGTTTACTTTAATGAGCTTCTAATAACGTGAGCTCGTCAACAGAGTATAAGTTGACTCTGACTTCCCTGACAAATTGGGACTATAAGCTGGACCGTTTATTACTTAAGCGCGAATCGTTGGCTTTCAGGAGTTACGGGTAAGAGCTTTGCCAACTCAGCCACGATTCATGTCCTTACATATGATGATGCCAGCGAGCCGGTGGTCACTCTTTCTTCAGAAGATATAACCTTTAAGAATTGGGAAAAGTTAGTTAAGAGTGTGAGTCAACCCACAATAAGAAACAACAGTGTGTATGACCACTAACACTTGGAGGGTGTTCACCAGAGACGAAAACAGTAAATTTTATAAACACTAGTAATCAGCATGTTTACAAGCTCATTTATTGAACTAGCTCTTCAACAGTCCTATACCTAGAATGACATTTTCATCTACAGCAGAGTGTGCGCTGATATGAAACTTCCTGGCAGATTAAAACTGTGTGCCGGGCCGAGACTCGAACTCGGGACCTTTGCCTTTCATGGGCAAGTGCTCTACCATCTGAGCTACCCAAGCACGACTCACGCCCCGTCCTCAGAGCTTTAATACCGCCAGTAACTCGTCTCCTACCTTCCAAACTTCACAGAAGCTCTCCTGCGAACCTTGCAGAACTAGCACTCCTGGAAGAAAGGATATTGCGGAGACATGGCTTATCCACTGCCTGCGGGTTGTTTCTAGAATGAAATTTTCACTCTACAGCGGAGTGTGCGCTGATATGAAACTTCCTGGCAGATTAAAACTGTGTGCCGGGCTGAGACTCGAACTCGGGACCTTTGCCTTTCACGGGCAAGTGCTCTACCAACTGAGCTACCCAAGCACGACTCACGCCCCGTCCTCAGAGCTTTAATACCGCCAGTACCTCGTCTCCTACCTTCCAAACTTCACAGAAGCTCTCCTGCGAACCTTGCAGAACTAGCACTCCTGGAAGAAAGGATATTGCGGAGACATGGCTTATCCACTGCCTGGAGGTTCTTTCTAGAATGAAATTTTCACTCTACAGCGGAGTGTGCGCTGATATGAAACTTCCTGGCAGATTAAAACTTTGAGGACAGGGCTTGAGTCGTGCTTGGGTAGCTCAGTTGGTAGAACACTTGCCCGCGAAAGGCAAAGGTCCCGGGGTCGAATCTCAGTCCGATACACAGTTTTAATCTGCCAGGAAGTTTCAGTCCTACATCTAGCTGACTGATACCTTCAACTGTAATGTATGACTGATATCACCGACCAATGAGGCCGTGTCATCGAAGGATGAAACTTCCGCCTCCCATTGTGGCAGTGAAGCTCCCTCTGCGTTTGTCGACTAATTCTCACATAGCAAGAACAATGACTTTTACCCTGCTCCCTTCTTTCGTTAGTCGCCCACAACAGAAACTAAATGCGCACAGTACACTCATCGCCACTTTACGATTACGTGCGTCATAAAATACCACCGATACAATTTCGGGGACGCAAGGTTGCGCAGCCAGTTTGGGAGCTTATGCACTTACGTTTTCGACAAGAATTATGTTCAGAAGAACGGAAAATAAAATGGATGACGCATTAGATAACTGTTTGACTTTAGGAAAGGCAAAGGCACCAGGGCCAGTGAAAGGTGGCTACACTGAGCCACAGCGCCAGAGATCGCGCTAGAGAGTATTGTTCCGCCGCCTCCACTGGCAGTGATTATTGAGATGTCGTAGTGGGCAGTGGTTGTTGAGAACTCGTAGTAGTCAGTGCTTGTTAAGAACTCGTAGCAGAGAGTGTTTTTTGAGATGTGCTAGTAGGGAGTGCTTGCTGAGATGTGATACTGAAAAGTTCTTGTTGAGATGTGGTAATAGCGAGTCGGTGTGGAGATATATTGTAATGATTAGAGTGATTTTGGTCAATATATGAAGGTAACGAAACTTGATTTATTTTTCATTATTTAATGTCGTAAATAATGCTTCATTACAGGTTCAGTCAACAAAGCATCTGGCTTGTGTTCTGGGATTAGAGTGTAATTCTGGTTTTCTTGAGTAATTATGGTATTTCTATTTCCTTTAATTAATTCAGTATAAATGATATTTAAAATTTCTTGTGTTGTTGAAGAAGAACCGTGCCAGATGCGTACGTTGAGTCATACTTCCACACACAGAACAGTTATACTTGTGCTTTGGTTTCGTAGGTTTTATAGTTGCTGGGAACTTAATTAATTAATTGTGTTAATGAAAATTTCCATTTCATTCTTTGTTATTGTTCTATGTAGTCAGATAGCGTAATAATACTAGTCAGGGCCAACCGTTTACGAGACTTCGTAATCGAACAGACAGCTACTAAAGCAAAAAATTAAAAAAGTATTTGCATTTTATTTTAATTAAGCCCCCATGCACCAGTTATGACCTTGCGTTTGACAACTGAGATAGGATTTACGAGAAACAGAGAATTTTAATGGGATTTGTTGCTACAGAAAAAGTATTTGGCGATGTGAAGTTGTACGAGATGTTTGAAATCGACAGGGAAGAAAATGTGGACACGCTAGATGGAAACACGGGTATTGCACAATATGTACAAGAAGTGACAGGAGACAAGAATGAAAGACCGAGAGGAAAGCAAGGAATTCAAATTTTCTTACTCTGACGTTTTGCCTTTCAGTCGAAGAATCAATGAGTGGACACTCAAGGCAAGATTCAGAAGTGAGATCATATTTCAGGGAGAAAGGATATGAATGAAAATGTTCGAAGATGAGACTACTACACTCAGTAAAAGTGAGGATGAACTTCTGGATCTGTTTCAGTGAACAGTGTAATGTATATAGAATGTAGATTCAAAATTAACGAAATAAAGGTCAAAGTACCTAAGATTAACAGGAAACGTACCAGCAAAATTTGGGACCACATGATAGCTGAAGTGGAGGAATTTTGGACTTCCTTGAATTTCAGACGCAAACACGTTTCATGACACAATTATAACAGCTTTCTGTCTGTATAGGACGTCTTTAGATGTCATTGCTATAGACGGCATTTGGTGAACAAAATGTTCATTATATGCGTTGAATTTAACAACGCGTGTTATGAACGTTTGCTTGAACAAACGCCCTCTGTGATCAGTAAAATCTGAAGGTGGTCATTCAGACAGGAACTGGTTATGATTGTGTCGTGGAGTGTGATTGTGTCTGAAATAACAGTTCAGATTACGTCAATCACTGGTCTTCTTCTACGGGGTATAATTTCTTTTCCTGGAGAAATTCTGCCACCTTGGAAGCTAAATAACTTTTGACGCACGGTAAAAACGCTAAGAAGATTACATGAAGCAGGCTATCCCAGGTGAATCTAGTCTTCTAGGATCAAACACACACCTTAAAATGAGATAGAATACTACTGAATAACAATTTATTTTATTTCCAATAAAAACTGTCTAGGAGCGAGTAGAAGTGGTGCACTGAGGCTTTCGTATATAGACAGTTCAGACATTCCGGAAATCGAGTATCTCGACCATATTTGCGTTTATCGACGTTGATACGGCCAAGATATAGGTGCCAGGGATTGCAAGATTCTCGAGCATGTTTTCATTTCAATAATATAAATGCGACATAAAGTCATGCGGGAGACAGGCGACTATTATTACAATAATCAGTAGTTCTATATTCAGGCTGACTTGGTCGCAATGCTTAAATGCAGACATCAGTCAAGGAATGACTTTCTTGCTTATCGGACGGGTTTCGCAATTTATCTGTCATCAGATATACAGGAGTGACTACTGGATATCTGATGACAGATAAATTCCGAAAAGCACAAATGAGCAACAAAGTCATTCCAGAATGAGATTTTCACTCTGCAGCGGAGTGTGCGCCGATATGAAACTTCCTGGCAGATTAAAACTGTGTGCCGGACCGAGAATCGAACTCGGGACCTTTGCCTTTCGCGGGCAAGTGCTCTACCATCTGAGCTACCCAAGCACGACTCACGCCCCGTCCTAACAGCTTTAATTCCGCCAGTACCTCGTCTCCTACCTTCCAAACCTCACCGAAGCTCTTCTGTCAACCTTGCAGAACTAACACTTCTGGAAGAAAAGATACTGCGGAGACACAGTTTTAATCTGCCAGTAAGTTTCAACAAAGTCATTCCCTACCTTATATTTACTATTTGGACCTAGTCAACCTGAAAGTAGAAGTACTGTTTTAATCTCAGGTTTGATGTCGAATAACAGATGACGAAAGAAACATTTTTTCATCTGATGTAATTAAAAATAAACACAAAAAAAATGGCTCTGAGCACTATGGGACTCAACTTCTGAGGTCATTAGTCCCCTAGAACTTAGAACTAGTTAAACCTAACTAACCTAAGGACATCACATACATCCATGCCCGAGGCAGGATTCGAACCTGCGACCGTAGCGGTCTCGCGGTTCCAGACTGCAGCGCCTAGAACCGCACGGCCACTTCGACCGGCAAAAAAATAAACACAGTTTTCGGATTTTTTTTTCCTTTGAGTGTACAGTAAAAACCTTATTTCTTGCCAAATTTCACGATTCTGGGCCAACAGGAAGTACCCCACAAATTCTCATGACTGAGTCTGCGAGTATCACAACATGTGACATAAATGGCCGTATCTTTCGAACGTACTGACTTACAAGCTTAAATTTTTTTTACACCTCCAAGGGACCATAGACCTCAGGATGTGAGATGAAATTCGACTTGATACGTGAACCTGTTCCTAAGAAAAGGGTTTTTAACAGTCGGACTGACAGAAAGACAGGGACAGGAACAAATGGTTCAAATGGCTCTGAGCGCTATGGGACTCAACATCTTAGGTCATAAGTCCCCTAGAACTTAGAACTACTTAAACCTAACTAACCTAAGGACATCACACACACCCATGCCCGAGGCAGGATTCGAACCTGCGACCGTAGCAGCCCCGCGGTTCCGGACTGCAAGCGCCAGAACCGCACGGCCGCCGCGGCCGGCAGGTACAGGAACAACAAAGAAGTGATACGGTAATGGTTCCGTTTTCACCGACAGAGTTAAGCAACCCTGAAAACTAAAACTATATAATGCGATCAGGACCAGAGTACCGTGCAATGCCGAACACCGCTGTCTCATCATTTTGCATATGGTGTCATCCGGGTATGGTATGGTGTGGTGAGCCATGAGGTCAGCACACTACACTCCCGGACACTGGCGGCTTCCTGACCTTGGAGCTCCTACTTCTCATTCAAGTTTTTATTTTTTATTAAAAATGAAATTCCTCCAGCTGTACTTAAGATTTTTTTTATTTACTTCGCTACCAGTTTCGGCGTTGCGCCAGCGCCATCTTCAGGCCCGTACACTTTGCTGAAATCAGTCGTGTGTGGCTCAGTCTAAAAGTCCGCGGTGAGAGCCACACGCGCTCCACTTCGGAAATCTTATCCCAGTTGTCAAGGGCAAGGTCATGACTAGCCCCGGTGCCTTTGCCTTCCCTAAAGTCAAACAGTTATCTAATATGTCCTCCATTTTATTTTCCAATCTTCTGAATACAATTCTTGTCAGAAACTTAAACCCTCCCAAACTGACTATGCGATCTTTCGTCTCCGGAATTGTATGGGTGGTATTTTATGACGTATGTAATCGTAAAGTGGCGATGACTGTACTGTGCGCATTTAGTTTCTGTTATGGGCGAACTTTAAGGGGTTCCGGAACGCCCTATACTTGCAATGTTAAAATAACGCTTATAAATTACATCTTTCCTCACAAAGTATTTGAGGTAGGAAGTTGAACTTTTTACAGATTATTTATTGGAATATGGGCTACAACTTAACACAGGGATTTTACAAAATTTTAGTTCAGTTATTAAAGTTGATTTTTTTTTCAATTGTAATGAAAATTCACAACATTTTTTTGCAATTTTTCATTTATATATTGAAAAATATACAGTTTTTTGGAAAAAGGCTGTGTTAAATTATGCAGAAGGTACTGTGTAACATTTACTGAAAGTTTGAAACAAATATGTTTGGAAGATCCTTAGAAAAGATGTAATTAGTATGAGAAAATAAAAGTTTTGGGAATCGAGCGACAAAGATTGGATTAACTTTTTAGTGCATTCCAGGTCCATAGGATGGATTATCTTCATCCTCTGCAAACTCCTCCTCCAGCTTCCTCTTGTTCCTCGTCCTGTTTACTCTTGCTTGTATTTCTAGACTCTTTACAGCCCTGTCTGCAGCCTGAAGGCGTTCCTTGTCTAAAGCAAGCATCGCTCGTACCATGTTAGAACCTATCTTCATTCCCACATTTCTAAATACCTTGCACCTTACAATGTTGCCATCATTGAAAGTCGCAACAGCATCATACACACCAAAGTGAAGTGTTTCTATTCCAACAAATACAGTCTTGGGGATTCTCGACCATATAACACTATTTACACTTTCATTGGGGTTTTGAGTTTTTCCGTGAATACACTTTTTCAACAGTTCAGGTGCTGCTAGGTCTTTGAAAATAGGTTTTATCACCTCCATTATTGCATGAGGCAGACTATGCTTATGAGTGTACACTTCACCAGTTAGCAATCCTTTGTTATATTTACACCAACTGTCTTCTTCTTTGGGACACAAGCTATTTTGGGGATTTTCATCGGTCTTTATTGTTTACAGTAATAACACATACCTTTGGCTTTCCAACATTTCTCCTTTTCTTAAAAGCCTTCAGAGGATTTCTAATAACTTTACTTTTACTCATTATTATACTTCAACAAAACAGAGACTCAAGAAACAGAATTAATTACGAATATTTTCGAGATAACGACAGAGTAAATAAACATGAAACAATCGACAATCACACCAGCGATATATATTGAACCATCACAGGTTAGCCACAACACATACTTTATCTCACATCACTAAAATGTACCTGATGAACACGGACGTTAATAATAACACCATTTGACAGCAGTTTAACAGCGCCATAGTGGGTCACGCCCATGTAGAACACATTTCAAAAAAAATTTAAAAATAGTTGTAGTCTTCGGAATTGAATAAATTATGTATCTATTAAAAGGTAATAGTCTGCAGATTCAGAAAACGCAAAAAAGTAAAAATTGAACTTTTCATGATTTTGAGCCTTTCCGGAGCCCCTTAAACCAGTCAACCAGCCAGCCAGTTGACTGGTTTAAACTTCGCACTAGTTACTGGCCGCCATCCATGTCGAGCACGTGTTGAACTCACCTCGGAGTTCTAGACTGAGCCACACACGACTGACTTCAACAAAGTGTGCGGGCCTGAAGATGGCGTTGGCGCAACGCCGAAACTAGTAGCGAAGTAAATAAAAAATCTGAAGTACAGCCGGAGGAATTCAATTTTCAATAAAAATTATATCAGCCGTGCCCCATCTTCATCCAGTTTAAATACGGATGTACGAAGATCTCATCCAAGCAGCTCTTCAGTGAGAATCATGGGGTTCAGGGGACGCAGTTCCAGTCCTCCCATCCAGAATACATTTCTCAGTAATATTGGGAACTGAACCCGTGTCTTCCTCATGGTAGTCAGATTCGCCGCACTCTCAGTGGACTCGTGGTAGAGAACGTTGGTAAATAACTGGAGTGAATCAAGTACTGAAGTTGTGGGACTGACCCTCTCCGAGGTCGGTGGAATACAGGATATGATAAGTTCTCAATGTGCCAGGATTCGAAATGGTGAACTCGCCAGTTTTACTTTTTCGCGAAGGTGGCTGGTTAAGTGTGCACAGCTTGTCCTGTGCGTGCGCAGCCTGTTATTATACAGGGTGTTTCAAAAATGACCGGTATATTTGAAACGGCAATAAAAACTAAACGAGCAGCGATAGAAATACACCGTTTGTTGCAATATGCTTGGGACAACAGTACATTTTCAGGCGGACAAACTTTCGAAATTACAGTAGTTACAATTTTCAACAACAGATGGCGCTGCAAGTGATGTGAAAGATATAGAAGACAACGCAGTCTGTGGGTGCGCCATTCTGTACGTCGTCTTTCTGCTGTAAGCGTGTGCTGTTCACAACGTGCAAGTGTACTGTAGACAACATGGTTTATTCCTTAGAACAGAGGATTTTTCTGGTGTTGGAATTCCACCGCCTAGAACACAGTGTTGTTGCAACAAGACGAAGTTTTCAACGGAGGTTTAATGTACCCAAAGGACCGAAAAGCGATACAATAAAGGATCTGTTTGAAAAATTTCAACGGACTGGGAACGTGACGGATGAACGTGCTGGAAAGGTAGGGCGACCGCGTACGGCAAACCACAGAGGGCAACGCGCAGCTAGTGCAGCAGGTGATCCGACAGCGGCCTCGGGTTTCCGTTCGACGTGTTGCAGCTGCGGTCCAAATAACGCCAACGTCCACGTATCGTCTCATGCGCCAGAGTTTACACCTCTATCCATACAAAATTCAAACGTGGCAACCCCTCAGTGCCGCTACCATTGCTGCACGAGAGACATTCGCTAACGATATAGTGCACAGGATTGATGACGGCGATATGCATGTGGGCAGCATTTGGTTTACTGACGAAGCTTATTTTTACCTGGACGGCTTCGTCAATAAACAGAACTGGCGCATATGGGGAACCGAAAAGCCCCATGTTGCAGTCCCATCGTCCCTGCATCTTCAAAAAGTACTGGTCTGGGCCGCCATTTCTTCCAAAGGAATCATTGGCCCATTTTTCAGATCCGAAACGATTACTGCGTCACGCTATCTGGACATTCTTCGTGAATTTCAAAAAAATGGTTCAAATGGCTCTGAGCACTATGGGACTCAACTGCTGTGGTCATAAGTCCCCTAGAACTTAGAACTACTTAAACCTAACTAACCTAAGGACAGCACATAACACCCAGCCATCACGAGGCAGAGAAAATCCCTGACCCCGCCGGGAATCGAACCCGGGAACCCGGGCGTGGGAAGCGAGAACGCTACCGCACGACCACGAGATGCGGGCTCTTCGTGAACTTGTGGCGGTACAAACTGCCTTACACGACACTGCGAACACCTCGTGGTATATGCAAGATGGTGCCCGGCCACATCGCACGGCCGACGTCTTTAATTTCCTGAATGAATATTTCGATGATCGTGTGATTGCTTTGGGCTATCCGAAACATACAGGAGGCGGCGTGGATTGGCCTCCCTATTCGCCAGACATGAACCCCTGTGACTTCTTTCTGTGGGGACACTTGAAAGGCCAGGTGTACCGCCAGAATCCAGAAACAATTGAACAGCTGAAGCAGTACATCTCATCTGCATGTGAAGCCATTCCGCCAGACACGTTGTCAAAGGTTTCGGGTAATTTCATTCAGAGACTACGCCATATTATTGCTACGCATGGTGGATATGTGGAAAATATCGTACTATAGAGTTTCCCAGACCGCAGCGCCATCTGTTGTTGAAAATTGTAACTACTGTAATTTCGAAAGTTTGTCTGCCTGAAAATGTACTGTTGTCCCAAGCATATTGCAACAAACGGTGTATTTCTATCGCTGCTCGTTTAGTTTTTATTGCCGTTTCAAATATACCGGTCATTTTTGAAACACCCTGTAGATGGAAGACGGCAATCGAGAGGGCGCGTGGACGTGTCCCAGATTTACGCCACATCGGCCGCATATTTCGTTCGGGCCCTGCCCCCGCTGGACACTCATTAGTCCGCTTCGAGATTAATACCCGCTGCGTGCCACTCGATACTCAGTGTCCGCAAATTGCCGGTGATGCATCATCGCCCGCGCACTCCTGCAACACGCTAACTTCTCCGCGTGATTTTTTTTCGTCACTTTTTATCGTGCTCTACATTCAGAGCAACGAACAGACTGGTCCTCATCGTACCGACAAATTCACCACGAACAGATCTAAATTGTAGACGACTTCCTTCCTCGTCACGCGAGGTACGAATCAGAATATGATTAAATTACTTCTGGATACAGTGTTGCACTTTAACGTAAAATTAAAAAAGACATTAATTACACTAAGCTCTCGGGTTAATGCGGATTCGAGACTGGACAGGTAACCGAAACACAAGGAGAAAAAATAATACGCATTTTTTCACCAGAAAATGGTAGTCACCGCTTTTGCAACACATGCTACGTGTCACACATTTGAAAGCACTCTGCATTTCTTTGCGTTACTCGCTGGAAACAACACGTTATAAATTATCAACGTTGTAACTTCCCCACAGAAATTTGGAAGACAATATTTAAATGTTAACGAGAATAGAGCTAGTGTAACCTCCCAGCAAATAAAATAATTTATCGACAATGACAATTAAATGAGAAATAGCAATCTGACCCAAATGTAAGCTGCCCACAAAAAAATGTAAGACAATTCAGTGATAATGAAAACGCAAATAGACCGAAATGTCGATCTTAGGCCCTGGTCACTAATTAAACTCAAATTCTTACCTCAGTAAAACTGCATCTGCTCTTATTTTTCGCCATAGCTTGGAGGAAATGCATCGCCAAAATTCTTTCAACTTAAGTAATTTTTTTTTCTTTAAGGAAATGCATGGGAAATTTTCTTTCAATAAAATGTTTGTTTTGTTAAAATGCTTGGTTTGAAAACAAAATTATTATTGGGGCTATTCTTGAACAAATTAGTTACAGTTAATTTACATTACATTATCAAATGTGCGCAATGCTGCTTCACTACCTTATTTAAAAATATACCTTGTCCCGAATCTTGACCAGAGGGCCATGTCGACGCCCGCCGACTCCTCACACAAACTCCGACTGTCTCTCGCGCGCTACTAGCACAGAATATGTCATCTCGTATGCGCTACTACTCTCGAACTGCAACTACCGACTCCCTACATGCAACTGCTACTACCGACTGCCCACATGCAACTGTACTCTCTCGCAACTCGACCGCAACTGAACTGCTCTCTCGCGCGGTCAAGCGCAGACTAGTAACTCTCTGGTCAAAGATTTTATCATGCCTCGCCATCGCTGCTACTGAGTACATACGCGTTTCAACGTCATGTCTGTGGAATAATTTGTAAATTTAGAGAAAGCTTCGGACATTGTTGAATGGAATAAACTCTTTGAAATACTGAAAGTATCAGGGATAAAATACGGGGAGCGAAAGGTTATTTACAATTTATACAAAAATCTGATATTAGAGACAAAGGACATGAAATGGAGGCACTTGTCGAGAATGGAGTGAAGCAAGGTTGTAGCAAATATCAGTAAAGGAAATCAAAGAGAAATTCGGAGAGGGAACTTAAGTCATGGAGAAGAAATAAAAACTTTGAGGTTTTGCTGGTGACAATTTAATACTGTGTAAGACAGCAAGGGCTTGTAAGAACAGTTGAACTGAAAAGATGGTGTCCTGAAAAGCGTTTACAAGATGAACATCTACAAAAGTAAAACAAGGGTAATAGGGTGTAATCGAATTAAATCAGGAGACATCTTGAATAACAACCCCTTGGCTGTTCTAGTAATTTAGAGCAGCCAAGCTTTTTTTACATTTTTTTTTTTTTAAATTCATTTCGGGACTTGCCCATACATCCATTTCAGGACAGCACAACGCCCATTCCCCGTGCGGAGAAAAATCTCTAACCCAGAGGGGAATCGATCACGGGCCTCTTCAGTTAGCAGTCCCGGACGCTCATTGTGCAGCCACCGAGCCGAAAAATTCGAGAGTCATGTGACAGTCATCTCGTCCTCCTGCTTTTGACACGATGTGAAACGTTCAGCACAAAGCAATTTGACACATCCTACATGAGATGTTTGTTTCTCCTAGCACATCCTGTGTACCTCCTCCTTATTTACCCTTTCGCTGATAGGTGGTCCTCAAAATTCACAGGTTTGTACGCAGTACTTGGATCTGCAGCAACTCTTTTCCCCTAGACAATCGCATCTTTCTTTTCCAGTGCAATTTTTTTTTCCCGTAACATCAAGCGACCAGAGGATTGACAATAAAACTTGCAGACAGCACAACCTACAGATGCAGTCTCTAATCACGAGAATTCTGCAAAACATTAGCAGGCTTCCCATTACCACTGGATCACACATGTAACGCGCATTGGTTCTCTCATAACCTATCTTGGCGTTAAACAACAACAATCATAGTCATCGATCGCTTATACTGCAAACTTAATGTTACTCGTAGGCCTAATTGGACTTTAACTTAGAACTGCGAAGTAATTATTATTGCGGTAATCCGTAAGTTCACCCTTTTATTTATTTATTTACACGTCAATTTCCGTAGGACCAAATTGAGGAGCAAATCTTCGAAGTCATGGAACCTGTCAGTACATGAAATTACAACATAAAAGTAATTACAGTTAAAAATAAATGTTCATGAACCTGAAAAAAGTTAGTCGATAAGTTTAAGTAAACGCTATCAGCAATACAATAGGAATCAGCTTAATTTATCAAGGAACTCCTCGACAGAAGAGGAGTGACCCATGAGGAAACTCTTTAGTTTCGATTTGAAAGCGCTTCGATTACTGCTAAGATTTTTGAATTCGAGTGGCAGCTTATTGAAAATGGATGCAGCAGTATATTGCACACACCTTTTTGCACAACAGTTAAGGAAGTCCGATCCAAATGCAGCTTTGATTTCTGCCGAGTATTAACCGAGTGAAAGTTGCTTATTATTGAGAATAAACTAATATTGGCAACACGAAACGACAATAAGGGATATACGAGGTGCATTCAAGTTCTAAGGCCTCCGATTTTTTTTCTAATTAACTACTCACCCGAAATCGAAGAGACTGGCGTTACTTCTCGACGTAATCGCCCTGCAGACGTACACATTTTTCACAACGCTGACGCCGTGATTCCATGGCAGCGGCGAAGGCTTCTTTAGGAGTCTGTTTTGACCACTGGAAAATCGCTGAGGCAATAGCAGCACGGCTGGTGAATGTGCGGCCACGGAGAGTGTCTTTCATTGTTGGAAAAAGCCAAAAGTCACTAGGAGCCAGGTCAGTTGAGTAGGGAGCATGAGGAATCACTTCAAAGTTGTTATCACGAAGAAACTGTTGCGTAACGTTAGCTCGATGTGCGGGTGCGTTGTCTTGGTGAAACAGCACACGCGCAGCCCTTCCCGGACGTTTTTGTTGCAGTTCAGGAAGGAATTTGTTCTTCAAAACATTTTCGTAGGATGCACCTGTTACCGTAGTGCCCTTTGGAACGCAATGGGTAAGGATTACGCCCTCGCTGTCCCAGAACATGGACACCATCATTTTTTCAGCTCTGGCGGTTACCCGAAATTTTTTTGGTGGCGGTGAATCTGTGTGCTTCCATTGAGCTGACTGGCGCTTTGTTTCTGGATTGAAAAATGGCATCCACGTCTCATCCATTGTCACAACCGACGAAAAGAAAGTCCCATTCATGCTGTCGTTGCGCGTCAACATTGCTTGGCAACATGCCACACGGGCAGCCGTGTGGTCGTCCGTCAGCATTCGTGGCATCCACCTGGATGACACTTTTCGCATTTACAGGTCGCCATGCAGGACTGTGTGCACAGAACCCACAGAAATGCAAACTCTGGAGGCGATCTGTTCAACAGTCATTCGGCGATCCCCCAAAACAATTCTCTCCACTTTCTCGATCGTGTCGTCAGACCGGCTTGTGGGAGCCCGAGGTTGTTTCGGTTTGTTGTCACACGATGTTCTGCCTTCATTAAAGTGTCGCACCCACGAACGCACTTTCGACACATCCATAAGTCCATCACCACATGTCTCCTTCAACTGTCGATGAATTTCAATTGGTTTCACACCACGCAAATTCAGAAAACGAATGATTGCAAGCTGTTCAAGTAAGGAAAACGTCGCCATTTTAAGTATTTAAAACAGTTCTCATTCTCGCCGCTGGCGGTAAAATTCCATCTGCCGTACGCTGCTGCCATCTCTGGGACGTATTGACAATGAACGCGGCCTCATTTTAAAACAATGCGCATGTTTCTATCTCTTTCCAGTCCGGAGAAAAAAATCGGAGGCCTTAGAACTTGAATGCACCTCGTACATATTGAGAGGCCAATGTCAAAATACCCAGTCTCATGAACAGATGTCGACAAGAGGTTCGTGAACTCACACCATCGTCCGTTTCTGAGCCAAAAATATCGTTCTAGAATGGGAAGAGTTACCTTAAAATATAATACCATACGACATGATGACGATGATGAAGTCCCAGACTCCTTGATAGAGCGTAGGGGAGGATGCGGGAGACCCGCACCGCTGTACTAGGCGAGGCCCTAGTAGAGGTGGTTTGCCATTGCCTTTCTCCGACCGTAATGGGGATGAATGATGATGATGAAGAAGATGACACAACAACACGCAGTCATCTCGAGGCAGGTGAAAATCCCTGACCCCGCCGGGAATCGAACCCGGGACCCCGTGCTCGGGAAGCGAGAACGCTACCGCGAAACCACGAGCTGCTGACACCATACGACGTAAGCGAATGAAAATAAGCAAAGTAGACTAATTTTCGTGACTAACGATCACTCACTTCTGATACCGTCGAATAGTAAAACTGGCCGTATTAAGTCTTTGAACAAAATCGTGAACGTGGGCCTTCCACGACAGCCTACTATCTATCTAAACACCTAGAAATTTGAACCGTCCAGTTTCACTAACCATATGCCCGTTCTGCGAAATTAAAACGTCACATGATATCTTGCGAACCATGGATGAAGGGTATCAGACGGTTGCCATATTCCTTGACTTCCGGAAAGCGTTTGACTCGGTGCCCCGCTGCAGACTCCTAAGGTACGAGCATATGGGATTGGTTCCTAGTATGTGAGTGGCTCGAAGACTTCTTAAGTAATAGAACCCAGTACGTTGTCCTCGATGGTGAGTGCTTATCGGAGGTGAGGGTATCATCTGGAGTGCCCCAGGGAAGTGTGGTAGGTCCGCTGTTGTTTACTATCTACATAAATGATCTTTTGGATAGGGTGGATAGCAATGTGCGGCTGTTTGCTGATGATGCTGTGGTGTACGGGAAGGTGTCGTCGTTGAGTGACTGTAGGAGGATACACGATGACTTGGACAGGACTTGTGATTGGTGTAAAGAATGGCAGCTAACTCTAAATATAGATAAATGTAAATTAATGCAGATGAATAGGAAAAAAAATCCTGTAATGTTTGAATACTCCGTTAGTAGTGTAGCGCTTGACACAGTCACGTCGATTAAATATTTGGGCGTAACATTGCAGAGCGATATGGTTCAAATGGCTCTGAGCACTATGCGACTTAACTTCTGAGGTCATCAGTCGCCTAGAACTTAGAACTGATTAAACCTAACTAACCTAAGGACATCACACACATCCATGCCCGAGGCAGGATTCGAACCTGCGACCGTAGCAGTCGTTCGGTTCCAGACTGTAGCGCCTAGAACCGCACGGCCACTTCGGCCGCCGGCGCAGAGCGATATGAAGTGGGACAAGCATGTAATGGCAGTTGTGGGGAAGGCGGATAGTCGTCTTCGGTTCATTGGTCGAATTTTGGGAAGATGTGGTTCATCTGTAAAGGAGGCCGCTTATAAAACACTAATACGACCTATTCTTGAGTACTGCTCGAGCGTTTGGGATCCCTATCAGGTCGGATTGAGGGAGGACATAGAAGCAATACAGACGCGGGCTGCTAGATTTGTTACTGGTAGGTTTGATCATCACGCGAGTGTTACGGAAATGCTTCAGAAACTCGGGTGGGGGTCTCTGGAGGAAAGGAGGCGTTCTTTTCGTGAATCGCTACTGAGGAAATTTAGAGAACCAGCATTTGACGCTGACTGCAGTACAATTTTACTGCCGACAACTTACATTTCGCGGAAAGACCACAAAGATAAGATAAGAGAGATTAGGGCTCGTACAGAGGCATATAGGGAGTCAGTTTTCCCTCGTTCTGTTTGCGAGTGGAACAGTGAGAGAAGGTGCTAGTTGTGGTACGAGGTACCCTCTGCCACGCACCATATTGTGGATTGCGGAGTATGTATGTAGATGTAGATGATTTGTGTGTTATAAACTGTAAAAACTGAGTCTTACTGTGATTTGGCGTTAGTTTCATTTTCTACAAGCCATGAACTTAGGTCATGTACTGTACTATTTGAAACCGAGCCAATGTTGGAGACAACATCCTTTACTACCAAGCTAGTGGCTATCCGCATCGGCGAAACGTCAGTCCAAATCCGCACGGCGCTCTCTGTACCTCCACACCCGTACGCAGGGTTTCTGCTAGAGATGGGTAGTTCGCGAACGAACGGGTGCAAAGGAACGGTTCACCAAGATGAACGAAAGGACCGAGGAACGCATTCCAAGGAACGATCGGTTCATAGTTCAGTTCGGTCGCGGCGGTCTACTTATAGTGCCCGGGAACGAGGAACGATCGGTTCAAAGTTCACTAATTCACTTCAGTCGCGGCGGTCACTTCGGCAGTTCTCGTTCCAGCCTCGGTCGCGTGCTCGTCTCAGTCTCGGTCTCCCTCGGCCGCTCTCGTCGTTCTTTACACGACCACCTGCCTCAGTTCCACTGCCGACTGCTCCTAGTTAGTTCAGTATCCAGTTGTTCGTTTCGTTTACTGCGCTCGCCTATTTTACATGTGTTCAAAACTGTTCTTGCACTTGGTTCTGACTATTCAGCGTCCACGATCGGTAATCAAAAAGTATTTTATAGTTACGTAAATTACATAAAAATTACGTTATATGTAATAGGTACATCTTTTCCGGTAACAAAAGGGCATATCAGCTCACTTCATTATATCTATGAACAGCAGAAGACATACTTATAACAAGGCAAGTTTTTTTGTTATTCATATATTTTTTGGTTTCATCGACTTGATTTAGCAGCTAACTTTCAGTAATTTGCTTAATTTTTAGTGGAAGAAAATTCATATAAAACGATTTTCTTGTATCTTTCATGTACAAAACATTAAATTTAGGAAGGCTCTAATTTTTTTAAGTTTTGTTGTTTCCAATTTGCATTACCTGCTAGTTTGGTTTCTTTGAAAAAAAAAGTGGGTTGTGGGTCATTTTGGCTCAGTAGGAAAAGCGGTGCCTCTCCATTTGAAAAGACATAGATTGACGTTAAATCGTATTTACTTATTATCTCAAAAACATTTGTTCAGAAGGAGCTTTCAAACCAAAAACTTTATTACTGCGAACTTTGTTATTATTATTATTGCTGCATCATCAGTCCCCTAGAACTTAGAACCACTTAAACCTATCTAACCTAAGGACAGCACACACGTCCATGCCCGAGGCAGGATTCGAACCTGCGACCGTAGTGGTCGCGCGGTTCCAGACTGTAGCGCCTAGAACCGCTCGGCCAGTCCGGCCGGCTTTTATGCTTCCATGAAGTTTCTACTTCGCCTACGAACTCAGAGACAACGTGAAATATATATAAGGTGTAAACAATTATTGTTTACGACGTAGCATAGCTGTGTGTGGAAGTCGAAACGAAGAATTTTATACAAGACACTTGTGGTCTATTAAGTTGGGAAACAGCCACCAACAGGTTTACAAGACTACATAAGCTATAGCCCATGCGCGTCGTGTGCGATTTTCATGTTCTCTTCTCCAGCTCTCTACACATCGCCATCGATTGTTTCGCAATTGTTGCTTGCATTAGCTTGTTATTTCTTCACTGCCTAATTATTACATGTTTGTCTGTTTGTTGCATCTGCTCGTAACGGGCAACACGTCGTCCGTAATTGGCGAGCAGTCTGTACTCGGGGCCGGTTTTCCGTGTGCCACCCTATATTATTTCCATGCGATCAGCCATACAAGGCTACGGTTGGCTAAACGAGAGGTTCTGCAGAATCGCAGAAATTACTTCTAAAGGTGTGTAAGAATTCTGTAATGAATAAAAACTCTATATTCCAGGGGGGAGGCAAGTGCCCCCTCTTGGTGCCCTCCATCTATCAGTCACCTACACTACTAGTTTTCAGTTTCTCAAATGGCTCAAATGGTTCAAATGGCTCTGAGCACTATGGGACTCAACTGCTGAGGTCATTAGTCTCCTAGAACTTATAACTAGTTAAACCTGACTAACCTAAGGACATCACAAACATCCATGCCCGAGGCAGGATTCGAACCTGCGACCGTAGCGGTCTTGCGGTGCCAGACTGCAGCGCCTTTAACCGCACGGCCACTTCGGCCGGCTTTTCAGTTTCTCCTAAGATCTATATACCAAGTACAAATGAACGGTGAACGAGTAAAAATGAACGGTTCCCAAAAAAGAACGATCAGCAGTGAAAGAGTTCCCAAGGATGAACGACCATCTCTAGTTTCTGCGCGGCCTTCTGCCTACCTGTGGGGAACCCCCGTTCAGCTGCCCGCGCATGCGCAGTGGACCCACTCAAGTGCTCGCCACCCGCTGCACTGCCGATGGCTATCAGGGAGCGGCCCGCCAGATGGTCGCTGGTGGAAGCAGTCCGCTGCTTCCTGCAGAGCAGACCAGTGCCGCCAACCTGCCGGGCTCGGCAATTAAAATCGGCAGCCTGGGGCGATGCGTTTAACGGCGTAGCCTGGCTGGACGACCGCCGCCTGTATCGGCCGCTCTCCCGCTGGTCTGGGCTGCTGACGTTTACAGCCTGCCGGTCAGAAATCTGTCGCCTCCTACGCGTGGCTAATGGTGCCGGCACACAGGCGTAAAGTCTGGCTGTATCCGCAAACCCGTCCTTCGCGTTTCAACCTGCTATCGCCAGCTACCTATTCCAGGAATCCATTACATTGACTCTGAAGAACCTGATACCGTATTCATCCGCGCCTAAATACTAGGAATGATCGACGACTATCGATATTTGTCAAATATCGAAGTCGAGACATCAAGGTAACTAATAATAACGGCGTGTGACGAGGGTAGACCGCTCGCCTGGTGCAAGTCTTTCGATTTGACACCACTTCGGCGACTTGCGCGTCGATAGGGATGAAAATAATGATGATTAGGGCAACATAACTAATGAGGAGTTATTGAATAGGATTGGGGAGAAGAGAAGTTTGTGGCACAACTTGACTAGAAGAAGGGATCGGTTGGTAGGACATGTTTTGAGGCATCAAGGGATCTCAAATTTAGCATTGGAGGGCAGCGTGGAGGGTAAAAATCGTAGAGGGAGACCAAGAGATGAATACACTAAGCAGATTCAGAAGGATGTAGGCTGCAGCAGGTACTGGGAAATGAAGAAGATTGCACAGGATAGAGTAGCATGGAGAGCTGCATCAAACCAGTCTCAGGACTGAAGACCACAGCAACAGGACAACACAACGCCCAGTCCCTGAGCGGAGAAAATCTCCGACCCAGCCGGGAATCGAACCCGGGCCCTTAGGATTGACAGTCTGTCGCGCTGGCCACTTTTTTTTTTTTTTAATCTCATTCTGTTCGCTTTTGTTCGTTGGGTCTGATCCGGGCGGACGTCGTAAGAATCCGTTTAAGTTCGTTGATGATCGATTAACTCCGTTTTTTTAATTACAGAGGGCACGTAACCCTCTGACCGAACACGCTGAGCTACCGTGCCGGCTCGGGTAAACCGACCACTCAGCTACCGGGGGCGGACATTGAGGTAACTTACCTGTCAATCTCCTTAAAAAAAAATCGATTTTTTGTTTTTCATCTTAAATCAATGTTTAGAGTTTTTTGAACAAGACTTCGGTCAAAAGAGCTGAATTAGACATAAGGAAGTTGTTTAAAAACCAACTTGAAGATCTCTCGGAGTACACCGACACCCAAGTTTCCGCTCTTTGCGCACGTCAGTCTTGTCGTTAGAAACCCCTACTCGAGAAACTTACACTATGCAACTGTTATTCAACTTGACGGCCCAGTTAGAAAATACTCTACGCGATGCTTTTATGTTTCCATTATACGTATTTGGTTTTCGATCGTAGTTTCCAGTATGAAATATTCTGTAGTTTGAGTTGCTGCTATTTTGTCATTCTCGATATTTACCACGCATGTAGTTTGCTTTAATGTGGTGCGATTAGGAGGTGTGAAGTTCTGGAGTTGCTAGGAAAATATCCTGGGTTTAATACGAGACAATCACTGTAGGCGACTGATTCCATGAGCGTGGCCGAAGCTGAATAGTGGGGACTTGAGGCAACTAAAAGCGCCAGAATGATGAGAAGAAATGAGGAAGGGAAGAGAGAAACTGAGGAACAACAGAGATGAGTCGTATATCAAATATAACTCTGAAGTGAACTTCCCGAGAGGTAAATCTTCTGATACGTTTATTTTGTGGAGGAAAAATCTATTGGATCTCAAACTTTTAGGTATGTTTCAGGATACCATTTTGAAGAAAGTAGGCTACAGACACTTACGTACTATCAACAGGAAGGAACATACATACTAATTATAAAAAAGGAACCTTTTATTAGATAAAAATATTTCCAGAATAAAAACTTGTAGCTCAAATAACATGAGTGTAGTCTACATTTTAGAGAGACATGCTGTTAATGCATAGTTAAAGTTTCAACCATCTAAGTAAGAGTCAGTACATAGATTCCAGGTACAGACTGGCATATCAAAATGTAATTTATTGATCTTCACAAAAAACCTCGTAGTGAAGTAAACGTGAGAACTAAGGTTATTAATTGTATATCAAAATGTTCAGGAAGAAACATTCCTGCAGATCTACAGTTTTCATTCCACTCAGAGCTCACGTTGTGTAGTTGGAACCATGGAGACTTCGCGATAGTTGTATTTTTCCAGGAAATCACAGGCAAGTTAGGTTAAATATCTATGTTCCATTATCGATAACGGTCTTTGAAACGTTGTAACATCCCATTAAAGATTCGACCTATGATGCCGACAAAGTAGCCAAACTTCTTAATTGTTGCCACTATCAATGATTTATTTGCAATTTAAACAAACATTTTTCCGAATACGTCTCATAAACGATTAGTGCAAAGATTACAAGAGTACTAATGCACTGGTGTGCAAACCTTGATAATATTGATAATAAGTAGGATACATAATAAGTTGTGGATGTATTTTACGAGGGCAGTTCAATAAGTAATGCAACACATTTTTTTCTCGGCCAATTTTGGTTGAAAAAACCGGAAATTTCTTGTGGAATATTTTCAAACATTCCCGCTTCGTCTCGTATAGTTTCATTGACTTCCGACAGGTGGCAGCCCTGTACGGAGCTGTTAAAATGGCGTCTGTAACGGATGTGCGTTGCAAACAACGGGCAGTGATCGAGTTTCTTTTGGCGGAAAACCAGGGCATCTCACATATTCATAGGCGCTTGCAGAATGTCTACGGTGATCTGGCAGTGGACAAAAGCACGGTGAGTCGTTGGGCAGAGCGTGTGTCATCATCGCCGCAAGGTCAAGCAAGACTGTCTGATCTCCCGCGTGCGGGCCGGCCGTGCACAGCTGTGACTCCTGCAATGGCGGAGTGTGCGAACACACTCGTTCGAGATGATCGACGGATCACCATCAAACAACTCAGTGCTCAACTTGACATCTCTGTTGGTAGTGCTGTCACAATTGTTCACCAGTTGGGATATTCAAAGGTTTGTTCCCGCTGGGTCCCTCGTTGTCTAACCGAACACCATAAAGAGCAAAGGATAACCATCTGTGCAGAATTGCTTGCTCGTCATGTGGCTGAGGGTGACAATTTCTTGTCAAAGATTTTTACAGGCGATGAAACATGGGTTCATCACTTCGAACCTGAAACAAAACGGCAATCAATGGAGTGGCGCCACACCCACTCCCCTACCAAGAAAAAGTTTAAAGCCGTACCCTCAGCCGGTAAAGTCATGGTTACAGTCTTCTGGGACGCTGAAGGGGTTATTCTGTTCGATGTCCTTCCCCATGGTCAAACGATCAACTCCAAAGTGTATTGTGCTACTCTTCAGAAATTGAAGAAACGACTTCAGCGTGTTCGTAGGCACAAAAATCAAAACGAACTTATCCTGCTTCATGACAACGCAAGACCTCGCACAAGTCTTCGCACCCGAGAGGAGCTCACAAAACTTCAGTGGACTGTTCTTCCTCATGCACCCTACAGCCCCGATCTCGCACCGTCGGATTTCCATATGTTTGGCCCAATGAAAGACGCAATCCGTGGGACGCACTACGTGGATGATGAAGAAGTTATTGATGCAGTACGACGTTGGCTCCGACATCGACCAGTGGAATGGTACCGTGCAGGCATACAGGCCCTCATTTCAAGGTGGCGTAAGGCCGTAGCATTGAATGGAGATTACGTTGAAAAATAGTGTTGTGTAGCTAAAAGATTGGGGAATAACCTGGTGTATTTCAATGCTGAATAAAACAACCCCTGTTTCAGAAAAAAAATGTGTTGCATTACTTATTGAACTGCCCTCGTACATTCAAATTAAAACTGCATTTAATGGAAGAAACAAGAGATGGGAATTTGGATTAGATATGATGTGACAGTTCTTCCCTTTATATCTGCATTGCTACATCTGTTACATATGTTGTCTTGATTGTGGTAATAATTAATTAATAATGTATTGATTAATTAGGTTTTAACGTAATTCCGACTTATGCTAAAGTGCAGCTGACGAATTGATTTAATATGTCATAGTGAGCTGCTTCAGATTCGGGGGCTCGGTAAAACTTCGAGCCAGGCACACCTGACGCAGCGAAAGAGGAAGATACGTCACATCTTCAGACAGTGTCACATCCTGTGAAACGGTATAACAACCAACTACTTAGAGAGAGCTCCTTTTCCAGACTGTTTTGATTTAGTGTTGGAGAATCATAGCTTACTTTTGCTAAATTTGTATTGTATTTCGTTTTCATGTGCTGTGTGCGGTACGGCTTCCGAGTTAACGTCTGTATTTATATCTGTGTTGTTTACTATGTACTGCTCACCTGTCAGATGTTGAGCCTGTCTGTATGGTCACATATGTTTGTATGTCATTTGTATTGCTAACGATACTTCGTCTGCGATGTTGTTTATAGAGTTCCAGTCATCTTGTCTGCGTATTAACTGTCCCATGTCTTGGTTCCCTAAACTCGGTCCTATACGACCTAGTGTACCGCAGGTCAGTACTATGTATTCAGATTTGCCATTCACACCTGAGGCACAGGTGTGAGTCTCTTTGAGGCCAAACTTATAGAGATGCACAAGATACAGGCCGTGACCGGTGAGAAAGTTCACCATGCCACGTGTTTGGTTTATGTACTTCAAATTCATCCGCTCTCTTATAGTGGGGAAGAAAGACTATGCCCGTCTTCCCTTATTAGCTGTGTCCCATTCTGTCTGCCATGTATCAATTCTACACTTCTTTAATTCCTCTTTGTCGTTTGTGGCTTGTCAATTGTTTCTCTTATTTTATCGATTCTTCCCCTCTTTAGACAGTAGGCTGTGGCGAATTGTAATATCTGTAGGGAAAACTCCCAGTACCACTCACAGTGCCTCAGTCGTCTTCGTGCCGAAAGCCCCCGAGTTTCTGAGTGTACAAGAAGCTGAGGGACTGTAATGATAATAATTGCTTTAATTATTGATTAATACATATGATATTCTAGGAAGTAGGCTTTCACGGCCGGTATTTACTTCAGTTAAAACTTCCGAGTCACAGGATCGTGGGAAAGCAAGTCGTCCTAAGGCTATTCATTTTTTTGATGAAAGTTCATGGTATCTGCGAGGAATTTAAAGTTGTTGTAGATATTATCATCATTAATAGACAAAAGAAAACAGATGTGACAGAAAAAAATCTAGTGTGGGCCACTGTTATTGACGCTTCATAAATCATTCCATTTACTGGGAAGCTCAGTAGGTATATATACGGCATCTTGGTGTCCACGCAGAAGCTATTGCACACGCGCAACGTCTTCTTCCGGGCCGTCGGCAGGGCAACGGCATCGTTACGCAACTAGAACGGTCGCTAGTTAGACGTCTTTTTATGTTGCTTTTTACGCCATTCTATAAAATCATCACTGAAAAGCGATATCAGAAACGTCGTTGTTTCGAGTTCGACTATTATCAGCCCTCGAGGTACAGACGTCAATGATGAAATTGGAATCTGCATCGTACTCTCTACTCAATAAATTTTAACAAGGACTCGGCTATTTATCCACTAAACTTCCGGGGGCCCATTACTTTCGGTTCTTAGATAAAATTCGTTCCGTCACCTGCCCTTGTCTTACTGTGCCCATACTCCTAGTTGACAGGAGCGGATTTACAATAGTGTAGTTAAGACAGTGTCTATAAGATGCGAATGATTAGAAACATAATTAACATTAAATCGCAGTACGAAATGATAACAGGGACCTTTAATGTAAAATGGGAAAAACACAGAACAACAATTCTAGAAGTTTTTCAGATTGTGTTGGGCTGCGTGGTGATGGTGGTTTGTTATACTTCACCTCATGCACCAAACACTTCAATAAGTTGCCACCAGAACACTCCTTTTGTATACAATGAACGTTACCTACTGAATATTCGATCGCCGTTACGTATTATTAATGGGGACCCAGCTAGTCCGTGCCTTGAATCCTGTGCCTTTTTCTTCTGCCTTGACACAGACTTCGCCACCTTACAGGCTGCGGATAAAGCTGCTGAAAATTAACATCTCGTTCTCGTTCACTCCACCACTTAAATAGAGATTCAGTTCATCTTCTTACATTATTTTCAAAATTACAACTCAATAAATGATAAATGAGGACAGCTACCAACACTTATACTGCCTGTCTGTATTACGTATATAACACATCTGATACTCAACTTGAGAATTAACGATTACAATACAAGGGCAGTTCAATAAGTAATGCAACACATTTTTTTTCTCGGCCAATTTTGGTTGAAAAAACCGGAAATTTCTTGTGGAATATTTTCAAACATTCCCGCTTCGTCTCGTATAGTTTCATTGACTTCCGACAGGTGGCAGCCCTGTACGGAGCTGTTAAAATGGCGTCTGTAACGGATGTGCGTTGCAAACAACGGGCAGTGATCGAGTTTCTTTTGGCGGAAAACCAGGGCATCTCAGATATTCATAGGCGCTTGCAGAATGTCTACGGTGATCTGGCAGTGGACAAAAGCACGGTGAGTCGTTGGGCAAAGCGTGTGTCATCATCGCCGCAAGGTCAAGCAAGACTCCCGCGTGCGGGCCGGCCGTGCACAGCTGTGACTCCTGCAATGGCGGAGCGTGCGAACACACTCGTTCGAGATGATCGACGGATCACCATCAAACAACTCAGTGCTCAACTTGACATCTCTGTTGGTAGTGCTGTCACAATTGTTCACCAGTTGGGATATTCAAAGGTTTGTTCCCGCTGGGTCCCTCGTTGTCTAACCGAACACCATAAAGAGCAAAGGATAACCATCTGTGCGGAATTGCTTGCTCGTCATGTGGCTGAGGGTGACAATTTCTTGTCAAAGATTGTTACAGGCGATGAAACATGGGTTCATCACTTCGAACCTGAAACAAAACGGCAATCAATGGAGTGGCGCCACACCCACTCCCCTACCAAGAAAAAGTTTAAAGCCATACCCTCAGCCAGTAAAGTCATGGTTACAGTCTTCTGGGAAGCTGAAGGGGTTATTCTGTTCGATGTCCTTCCCCATGGTCAAACGATCAACTCTGAAGTGTATTGTGCTACTCTTCAGAAATTGAAGAAACGACTTCAGCGTGTTCGTAGGCACAAAAATCAGAACGAACTTCTCCTTCTTCATGACAACGCAAGACCTCACACAAGTCTTCGCACCCGAGAGGAGCTCACAAAACTTCAGTGGACTGTTCTTCCTCATGCACCCTACAGCCCCGATCTCGCACCGTCGGATTTCCATATGTTTGGCCCAATGAAGGACGCAATCCGTGGGACGCACTACGCAGATGATGAAGAAGTTATTGATGCAGTACGACGTTGGCTCCGACATCGACCAGCGGAATGGTACCGTGCAGGCATACAGGCCGTCATTTCAAGGTGGCGTAAGGCCGTAGCATTGAATGGAGATTACGTTGAAAAATAGTGTTGGGTAGCTAAAAGATTGGGGAATAACCTGGTTTATTTCAATGCTGAATAAAACAACCCCTGTTTCAGAAAAAAATGTGTTGCATTACTTATTGAACTGCCCTCGTATATCTGAAACTTCACGTTCTTAGATATCTTGAAGCTCTTTCTTCCACAGTGCCCGCTCCATGGAACTCCTACCGACACCTCAGCAGGTAGGTTCATATGATTGCTACCCACTTCCGTCTAGCCACTGGATCAATAGCTCTGTTATTAGCAGCTGCGATTTAAAACACCTCCAAACAGTGTGGTGCTCACCACTTATCGACTACTGTCAGTCAGGAACATCTTCTCTCTGACATATGTATTTAATGAAGTGATACCTCTCATTCAAGGAATTGGATGTATCACTACAGTCTTCACTTCGAAGTTTTGGGTCTAACGTTGGGAATGATAGAAAAGTGAAGTACCGAATGTAGGAAGGGAAATGAAACTTTACGTGATACGAGGGTGTGTAATATTATTTCAGTGATTACAAAGTCGAGTCAGATTTACTAAGAACTTGGCACCATGAATCCACATATCGGAACCTTCCTGAAAGTAGTGTGCTATAGAGGTTCAGTTATTGACTTTGGAGCAATCAGAACTTTGACCCGGTCACGTGGGTCAAAGCCAGACTGGCGATTCTTATTTAGACTGATTTTATAACGTGTGTTGCGCAAGAGTACTCCGAGTCCGCCGATAAATGTTTTCGAGTAAATCTACGGGTCAAGAAGCCATCCATTCCTTCACATTGCTGATGGAGAAAGGTGGCATACAAGGCCTAAACTTCGTAAGAGCTCAACAGGTGATGACAACCTGTTAAACATACATTTTAATGTAGAAGAAAAGGAGCGAATAATTGTAAAGGTAACTTTATAGGGCAGGAGATTCGATCGTGCGTGGCACAGACTGATATGGAATTCCGTGAATAAATAACAGCACGTCGACTGAGAAAGAAAAAGAACGTAAAGGAAAAGATCTTATGAGAGCCACGGAATGTGTCGCGACATGATACGTGCGAACTGCATGCCCTAAAGTGGCAAGAAAGAACACAAAAAAAAAAAAGAATTTCTGGTTCCCGAACCGCTACTGGAATTTCGCAAGTAGATTCCATTTTCTCGTTTTGCCTGCTGATATTCCAGCCGTCGCCCCTGTTGGCATACAAGTTGTCGTTTCATTTGCGTTGCCAGGAGGGAACAGATATAAGCCTGCAGCCTGCGAGTGAAAAGTTAAAGCTTCTAATGGAACTGGTCAGTGATGCATTTTGCCTGTAATTCACTTCTCGATACAGTCAAGTAGAAATACGATGCGGTCCTCTGAAATTCTTTACAGATTGCAGAGTTTTGGTTTTTATTTACATTCAAGTAAACAGTGAAGGATTACATTTACTTTCTGTTCATTTATAAAAATGGGTAACGCGAAGTTATTTCAGACTGAGAATTGAAACACTCAGGACTTGTGGCTATACAAATTTTTATAAATTTGGAAAAGACATCCGAAATTAATCATTTGAAAGTGTTTGTAAAGACTTTTATTTAATGTATCCAACACTTAAGAATTTATCTTTGCATAAAAGATGAAAGTTGGAAGTAGCTGTTTTCGAAATGTTGCTGTTGACATTGTGCGTGCATGCGTACTCGTACATTTGTATGGAAATGTTTGTAACTCGTTATTTACATGCTATGTTATTGTTCTCTAATTGAAATAATGAAAGTAATGATTTCTTCAGTTCTTTTGAGTTGTCTTTATGTTATTTATTTATAGCTCTCTACAACTTTTCAGCCCAAAAATTAATGCATTACTTGGAAAACCTGGATTTCTCTTCGTAAATCAGGAATCATCCAACCTGAAACTAGGTAAAGAAGAACTTCGAGGAAACCACAATGAAAAGACAAGTTACACTTTTTGTAATACACTGATAATTTTTCCAGATTACAATAAGTCACCTCTCCTTTCTATGTTATCTTAAGCAGAATAAACCAGTACTCACCAATGGTGTTTGCTAAATAATTTCAGACATCAAACAACGATCAGCGGAAGTTGAAGTCTATGCTGTGAAATCCAGTAGGGTGAATTATAGGCAGCAAAGCCAAGTATATTCAATTACTTTGATCCGTGATGGGCTTGTACTAAAACCAGTAAACGTGGAATACAATTTTGGATATTAATGTAATCATCTCAAGCAGTCTCTTTAGTTTTCATGGCTTATTTTTACGAGACATAATTGCGGCGAAGTGGTTGAGATGAGCAATCGAAAGAAGTCTGATTAGATTGACCAATATTTGCTGCTTACTCTTTTTTTTAGTCTTCTGGTTGGTTTGAAGTGGCTCACCAAGTATTTCTCTCTTGCACCACCTCTTGCAACCTACATCTCCAATTATTAGCTGCTCTGTCTTCCCCTAAAGATTTTATCCTCTGAAGTTCCCACTAGTACAATGGAGGTTATTCACTGATACGTTAACAGGTCCTATCATCCTGTCATTTCTTCTTGTCAGTGTTTTACAAATGTTCCTTTCTTCGCCGATTTTGCGGAGAAATTCCTCATTCGTTATCTAATCACTGCACCCGATTTTCAACATTCTTCTGTAGCACCACATCTCAAACACTTGGTTCTCTTATGTTTCGATTTTTCCACTGTCCATGATTGACTGTCGTACAATGGTGTGCTCGAAACTTACATTCTCAGAAATTTCTTCCTCGGATGAAGCCCTGTATTTCATACTAGCATATTTATTTTGGCCAGGAGTACCCTTCTTGCGTGTGCTAGGCTGCTTTTCATGTCCTCCTTGCTTCGTCCGTGATGGTTTATTTTGCTTACATGATAGCAGAATTCATTAACTTCGTGACCACCAGTTTTGATGTTATGATCCTCGCCATTCTCCTTTCTGCTATTTCTCATTATTTTTGTCTTTTTCCGGGGAACTCTCAATCCATATTCTCTACTGATTAAACTGTCCATTCCATTCAACAGATCCTGTAACTCTTCTTATGTTGAAGTGCGTCACGTATACGAAAGCAGAAGTGAGAAACGAAGTTTACGAGCGCTGAAATACGACAGCGTAGGGTTCAGGGGACAGAGTGAATTAATACAGTGATTAGCCAAAACTTTACAACAACCTGCTTAACTCTTTCAGGTACAGGGGTATGAGACAAACTTCGACGCTTCTTGTACAAGACTTTTATTTGTTAAACAATATTATAAGAATGTTTGAAAACCTATAGAATTGCATTAGAATAGGAACATTAACAGAAATTACGATTTTTTTTTCAAAAACAATGGCGATATATTACGTGTACAACCACTTTTCAAGTTATTACGTGGTAGTTTTGAATCCAAAATTTATTCTTCCGAAAACAGAGGAATCTGCCGCGTGTAACACTTCAAACAGCGTGGTAGTCTTGGAAGTAAGGCTTTTTTTTCCTAAGAAGAGAGGTACGTGGTAAGCAAAACATCCACTTGGATGATAGAGACTTCTAAAATTGTCACCCACCATACACAGAAATGGTCTTAACTTGCACAGCTTCTCGCACCTTCTGTCACCCTGCTTTGGTATGCAGCTGGCATCAATCTGGCTCATCGTCACTACAATCTGCGTCTTCCTCTTATGAACACTGACCTGGAGGTACTTCAGAATGGAGTAGTGCCATCGCCTGTCTTTCAGTGCTTCCCTACAGCGATTTGTTACAAACTGAAATTAATGGGAAACAATGTCTTGAATTACATATAGGAAGTTAATTTACCTACTCAGTTTTACAGCGCAAATAATGCACAAAATGTGTAACACTGTTCGATGTTCCAAGCATTATGTAACGCAGTGAAGGAACGTTGATGCATGGTGGTACATTTTGAACTCTGAGTTACTCACGAGATAGTCGTCTTCTGGAAAATAGAGCTAAGAACCGTGACTTCTACGGTTGTTCTGAATGTACGAGGGTTGGAAATTTAATATTGGCAACTGTTTACTTACAGCTCGTACAAAATAGATACGTGTTTCAAAGTTTTACTGACCTTCACAGTAGTCACCATCATTGTGTATAACCAGTTGCCAGCGATGTGGAAGTCGTAGGATACTCTTAGCAGTTTCGAGCGGCGCGGTCTATTGCCCGGCGAATTTGTAGCAGTTCTGAAGCGAATGCCGTGAAGCGTTTCCTGCAGTTTAGAAATCGAGTTGACCTCAAGAGGGATTAAGTCAGGGGAGTGCAGTAGGTGGTATAGCACTTAGCAGACACATCAGCCAAACAAATCAGTAACAGCTTGCACTGTACGTGCTTGAGCATTGTCCTGCAAAATGATGGTCAGGTCCTGCAGAAAGTGTCACCAATTCTGCCTCTATGCTGTTCATTTTTGGAACACAACCTACGACCAGCTTACAAGGGGAGGCCGCCAATTGTGAAATTCAGATTCGATTCATACTGCGCATAATAAAAGCTCATGGCCAGAGGTGTAATGTGGCAAAGCACCAAGATGCACTTCTCAGCCGTTGTCGAGAAAATCGACAGTTAAAAGAAACCGTTGCGGTGAAATACTCTCTACGATTAATAGTTTTCTACAGCGTCGTGGCGCAGAGGTAAGCGCTCGGGTTCGTAATCCGAAGATCGCCGGATCGAATCTCGCGCCATGCAATTTTTTTTATTATTAGTTCTTTGTAATTCATATATATATATATATATATATATATATATATATATATACATATATATATATATATATATATATATATATATATATATATATATAAGCTGTTAATGAATTGCTTATGCATGTTGGTGAAGGCGGGTGGCTCTCCAATTGTACCGCCTCCATTTTTCCGTTTTTTAAACAGGGTGTACCAAAGCTCTCCCGTCCGCACTGATTTTCGACGATTTTATAAGTAGCGCTAGGGACCGCATCTACCTTCTTTCGAAGTTAGCAGGCAACTACGCTCTTATGCGGCGGCTCGTTTCGGCCCATTCAACATTTGTCCTTCAAGTGTAACGAGCGAGTAACGGAGTTTATATTTCATACCTGCCACAGCGAATTTGTGTTCGTGGGGTCTCTATTCTAATTCGAACGTTTGACTTACGCTATACGTATTCGTTTCGGAATATCGTTTCTACGTCTTCCGTTGACTATACGTGGTTAACATTATGAAGAAAATTAATAACATTTGTGAAATACAACTTTGTTTGCGGAAAACATAATGATGTTCGAAGTCGCCAGTTTTTCCACGACAAACACTTTCAACAACTTATTATATGCATAATTGTTGTAACTGACTGCCGGTCATTATATATATATATTTGAATTACAAAAAACAAATACTAAAAAAAAAAGTTACATAGTGCGAGATTCGATCCGGCGGCCTTCGGAATACAAACCCGAGCGCTACAAAAAACAAATACTAAAAAAAAAAGTTGCATAGTGCGAGATTCGATCCGGCGACCTTCGGAATACAAACCCGAGCGCTTACCGATGCGCCACGACGCTGTGGAAAATTCTTAAATCGTAGAGAGTATTTCACCGTAACGGTTTCTTTTAACTGTAGATTTTCTCGACAACGGCTGAGAAGTGCATCTTGGTGCTTTGCCACATTACACCTCTGGCCATGAGCTTTTATTATGCGCAGTATGAGTCGAATCTGAATTTCACAATTGGCGGCCTCCCCTTGTTAGAGACAGAAGTTATGACACTTTCTGCAGTACCTGACCATCATACACTCCTGGAAATGGAAAAAAGAACACATTGACACCGGTGTGTCAGACCCACCATACTTGCTCCGGACACTGCGAGAGAGCTGTACAAGCAATGATCACACGCACGGCACAGCGGACACACCAGGAACCGCGGTGTTGGCCGTCGAATGGCGCTAGCTGCGCAGCATTTGTGCACCGCCGCCGTCAGTGTCAGCCAGTTTGCCGTGGCATACGGAGCTCCATCGCAGTCTTTAACACTGGTAGCATGCCGCGACAGCGTGGACGTGAACCGTATGTGCAGTTGACGGACTTTGAGCGAGGCCGTATAGTGGGCATGCGGGAGGCCGGGTGGACGTACCGCCGAATTGCTCAACACGTGGGGCGTGAGGTCTCCACAGTACATCGATGTTGTCGCCAGTGGTCGGCGGAAGGTGCACGTGCCCGTCGACCTGGGACCGGACCGCAGCGACGCACGGATGCACGCCAAGACCGTAGGATCCTACGCAGTGCCGTAGGGGACCGCACCGCCACTTCCCAGCAAATTAGGGACACTGTTGCTCCTGGGGTATCGGCGAGGACCATTCGCAACCGTCTCCATGAAGCTGGGCTACGGTCCCGCACACCGTTAGGCCGTCTTCCGCTCACGCCCCAACATCGTGCAGCCCGCCTCCAGTGGTGTCGCGACAGGCGTGAATGGAGGGACGAATGGAGACGTGTCGTCTTCAGCGATGAGAGTCGCTTCTGCCTTGGTGCCAATGATGGTCGTATGCGTGTTTGGCGCCGTGCAGGTGAGCGCCACAATCAGGACTGCATACGACCGAGGCACACAGGGCCAACACCCGGCATCATGGTGTGGGGAGCGATCTCCTACACTGGCCGTACACCACTGGTGATCGTCGAGGGGACACTGAATAGTGCACGGTACATCCAAACCGTCATCGAACCCATCGTTCTACCATTCCTAGACCGGCAAGGGAACTTGCTGTTCCAACAGGACAATGCACGTCCGCATGTATCCCGTGCCACCCAACGTGCTCTAGAAGGTGTAAGTCAACTACCCTGGCCAGCAAGATCTCCGGATCTGTCCCCCATTGAGCATGTTTGGGACTGGATGAAGCGTCGTCTCACGCGGTCTGCACGTCCAGCACGAACGCTGGTCCAACTGAGGCGCCATGTGGAAATGGCATGGCAAGCCGTTCCACAGGACTACATCCAGCATCTCTACGATCGTCTCCATGGGAGAATAGCAGCCTGCATTGCTGCGAAAGGTGGATATACACTGTACTAGTGCCGACATTGTGCATGCTCTGTTGCCTGTGTCTATGTGCCTGTGGTTCTGTCAGTGTGATCATGTGATGTATCTGACCCCAGGAATGTGTCAATAAAGTTTCCCCTTCCTGGGACAATGAATTCACGGTGTTCTTATTTCAATTTCCAGGAGTGTAGCACAATGACCATCGCTAGCACAATGATAAAAGGAAGGAAGGAGAAATGGATTCCTTTCAGTCTTTCATGAGGAGAATAGAATATTTCACAAACGTGCTTTGGCAGTGGTAAAAGTGCAAAACTTGGAGTATACCTTCTGACTTGTTTCACGCTGATATTTTGTTTTTAGCGTAAGCTGCAGTTTTGTTGGCGTCTTACTACAGTGTACGTACATTAACTGTGACGTTCAACAATTTTAAAGAATGGTATTTTGACCCCACAGACAGCCGCAGTTTATAATGCTTAGACGAAAGAAGACAAAAATAAAAGTCCAAATCAAAGCAACGCATATTTGGTACCATACGTGTTAATTATGAAGTGGAAAATTTGGTATGGGATATTTGAAACTTGCAGAACGTTGACATTCAAACTTAGTCGCATTCCAGCTCATAATCGAACTCTTAGGGATCCAGCCAGCAGGTTATACGAGTTCTTAAACATGCTGCTGATGCATACAAACAAGAATCCAAGGAATTTCAGTACACGAATTCAGTGCATTTATATGGCCAACGGCCACTAATAAATTCGTGTCCTGCCAAGTACTATACAGTAAGTACAGCAGCGCTGACCTTAAGTATGCCACTACGATGAAAAAACGAACCTATGTAGCGTTTCTTACATGACAGGTATTTTACGAGGGTTGCCCAGTAAATAATGCCCCATATTTTTTTTCTCCAGAAGTATTTATTCCACAACAATCAAATTTACATATGTGAAAGACTGATGTTTTGTCTACTTGCTTTATTTTTCCACATAATCTCCTTCAAGTTCGACGGCCTTTTTCCAGCGAGACACAAGAGCGTGTATTCCCTGCCGGTAAAAATCTTTACTCTGCCTACGGAGCCAGGTTGTCACTTCGTGAATCACTTCTTCGTCATCGGCAAAACGTCTTCCACGAATGAAATTCTTCATTGGCCCAAACAAGTGAAAGTCTGAAGGAGCCAAATCGGGGCTGTAGGGTGGATGGGGTAACACTATCCAACCCAGTTTCGCGATGTGTTCACAAGTCCTCAAACTTGTGTGAGGACGAGCGTTATCATGCTGAATCAAAACATCCTGTGGGTTAACATGACGCCCAAGGCGCCGGAAGCGCTGCTTAAGTTTGTCTAATGTTTTGACATAAGCCTCTGAATTAATGGTACTGCCTTTTGGCATCACATCAATGAGAATTACGCCCTCGCAATCCCAAAACACAGTCATCATGACTTTTCCGGCTGAAGGACCTGTTTTGAATTTTTTCTTCTGTGGAGAATAAGCATGACGCCATTCCATCGATTGTCTTTTTGTTTCGGGCTCAAAATGATGCACCCAAGTTTCATCACCTGTCACAATCCGTGACAAAAAGGCCTCCCCGTCAACGTGAAAGCGTCGCAACAAATCGAAAGAAATGTCTTTTCTTTGGGATTTGTGATCGACAGTAAGACACCGAGGAACCCATCTTGCACACACTTTTGAGTATCCAAGCTGATTGATAATCACATCCACACTTCCTTTGCTTACTGACAACTCCAGTGCCAATTGTCGAGTCGTAATGCGTCGATCCCGTCGAATGAGAACATCAGCCCGCTGCAACATGTCAGGCGTGACAGCCGTGGGAGGCCTTCCCGACCGCGGCAAATCTCGGAGCTCCGCAGCACCGCCCTCTGATGCTTTCACCCTCTGTGCCCAGCGACCAACAGTACTCCTATCGACTGCAGATGTTCCGTAGACGTTGCACAAGCGTTTATGGATATTGCCCACGGTTTCTTCCTCTGCTACGAGAAATTCAATCACTGCACGTTGTTTCTGACGGATGTCACTTGCAGACGCCATTTTAGAACATTCCTACACCACCGCTCTCTGTCGGAGGAAATTGAAACTTTGCGTACACACGCGGGAAACTTCAAATAACTCGCACCTAAAGTTTCACATTTCTAATATTTTTTATTTCGGAGAAAAAAAATATGGGGCATTATTTACTGGCCACCCCTCGTATTTTCATTATTCCTGCGACTTTCACAAGGCACCGCAACAGGTAAAACTGTGTATAAAAGGCAAGATATCAGTATGTGAAACAACCCTTTCGGTAATATAAAAACCAGTTGTTCCGTCAGCATGTTCTAATATGATGTCCACTCCGTTGAACTTTAACACAGAGATTTTTTTTCATTGCCTTACAAAGGAGACACTTAAGATACCTCCTATTCTGAAGCAATTTACAGTTTCACGGGCAGTTATAATAACGCTAAACTTAAATGTACTCTTCTCCTTTTATTACGATTTAGATGTTCCGTTCTTCACCTAACCCACTTAAGCCCTATACTAGAACGGTTCCTTCACCGAGGTACCCTCCCCCCCCCCCACATCTTTTTTTCCGCTCTATCCTAGAACAAATTGACGCAGAAATCTGAGAGACCTTGCCGTCGAAAACACTCTGCACTCTAACCTAAGCTACACTCTAATTTAACTGTTCTGCCACGTGATCGTGGTTTCCACTGCACGCTCGAACACTTTGCTCTTCATCGCGAATGTGTTCACTCACTGAACTGAAAATTCATGCGTTGACAAACCGCTGATTCACCTATCTCCCCGTCCCCCGAAGAGTTAGAGTGATGGCTACTCGGATAGTCAAGAAAGGAATCACTGCGGGAATTTCAATTGTAGGGCAATATCGATTATGTTCGGGTTTGTAATGTACTTGATGTGCACCACTAAATTAGACGGCTTAATGTCATAGGCAAATGAAAAGCCTTTGAGCGCATGTAAGAAACCGTCGGACGATCCGTCATTTCAAGAAACGGGAATTATTTTCTGAAGAATGGGAAAACTGGTAGAACCCAGCCTCAGAGAAGATCAGTTTGGTTGCACACAAATGTAGAAACTCAATAAAATACTGACCTTACAACTTACATTAGAAGATAGACTGAAGAAATGTAAAGCTACGTTTATTGCCCTTGAAGATTTAGAGTATTTTGATGCTTAGTTGCGATACAGACTGTGGTGTCACCGCCAGACACCACACTTGGTAGGTGGTAGCCTTTAAATCGGCCGCGGTCCGCTAGTATACGCCGGACCCGCGTGTCGCCACTGTCAGTGATTGCAGACCGAGCGCCACCACACGGCAGGTCTAGAGAGACGTCCTGGCACTCGCCCCAGTGGTACAGCCGACTTTGCTAGCGATGCTACACTGACAAATACGCTCTCATTTGCCGAGACGATAGTTAGCATAGCCTTCAGCTACGTCATTTGCTACGACCTAGCAAGGCGCCATTACTAGTTTATATTGAGCTTCTTATTAATGTACCGTCAAGAGCGATGTTCTACTATTATGGATTAAAGTTAAGTATTACAGCAACTGCGTCCGTTTTTCTAAATTCTCATTTCCTTGTAATGTTCCAGACCTCACGCCAGTCTGCGTGTAACTAAACGCGTGCATTTCGGCCTCCTCTAGCAACACGGTGTTGGCTCTTCTGCCAACACAGCACAGACAATAGATCTGAAGATGATCCAGGGAGATCTAAATTAGTTATGCTGTAAAAAAGTGCACCTGAAACTGAAAAATAACTACATCTAATTTTTTTTTTTAAATTTAGAGGAAGCTTTTGGCAAAGTTAACTGGAGTACACTCTTTGAAATTCTTAATGTAGCAGGAACTACACAGAATGAAAAGCTGCCTTCAGCATCTACACAAACTGCTGTTATAAGAGTCTAAGAACATGAAACGGAAGCAGTGGTTCGGAAGGGAGTAAGACAGGACTGTAACCTCTCACCATTGTAACTTAATCTGTTCTTCGAGCAAGCAATAAAGAAAAGCAAACAGAAATTTGCAGAGGGATTTGCAGTTCTGGAAGACGAAGTAAGAACTCTGAGGTTTGCCGATGGCATTGTAATTCTGTCAGAAACTGTAAGGGACATGGAAGAACAGTTGAACGGAATGGATAGTGTCTTGAAAAGAGGTTATAAGATGAGCAACATAATAAGAATAAGGGTAATGCAATGTAGTCAAATAAATTCAGGTGCTACTGGGAGAATCGTATTACAAAATGGTACACTAAAACAGTGTATTCGTTTTGGTATTAGGGCAGCAAAGTATCTGAGGATGGAGGAAGTAGAGAAGAATCAAATGCAGACTAACAACAGAAAGAAAAAAAATTATAAAAGAGAAATGTGTTGACACGGGTATAAAATTTAAGTGTTATATAGTCTTCTCTCCAAGTACTTCTAAGGAGTGTAGCATTGCACAGAAGTGAAAAGTAGATGATACACAGTTCAGACAACGAAAGAGTACAAGCATTTGAAATGTGGTGTTGGAGAAGAATGTTGAAAACTAGGTAGATCGGAAAACTAATGAGGAAACTGAAACGTTGCTTCCGCCCGTCCTAGAAGCCTCCGTAGGGCCGAGCGGAATCACACTCGCGATCTCGGCCCACACTCCCTGATGAGGTTGCGAGGTGCCGGGGCTAGCAGCGTATTTAACACTAAATTCTTCGAGAATCTTCATATATAAATGATGCTCTAAGCCCCCCCCCCCCTATTCTAACTCCGACTTTTGCTGTTGCTCATGGATTAAAAAAAAACGCGAACCGACTGTAATCGACCCTGCAAGTGGAGTAGAAAAGAGTTTGGCACCTGCAATAATTTAGTTTGATAGACATTAATTAAATAAAGGAAAGTTTCAGTAACGTAGTGAGAAATGAAAGGGTTGCTCTGCCGATTAACAGAATGAAAGTTCTGTCCAAAATAGCAATATGATTTATTATGATTAAACTCAAAATAATAAACAAAACACATGAAACATTTACAATACATCAAATTGGCTCAAATTGGATACTCAAATAAATGCTGTGAAGCTGAAGTTGTCCCTAAACTGGATTGTGACATTTATGATGAAGTGGTATGTGGAGCCAATTCCTTGCAACTCAAATCTTAAGAGAAAACACACAGCCAACCCAACATTAATTGCTGCTACCCAAGACAGAACAAAGTTAGAAAAAGACGAACAGGCGCGCTCTGCTGAGCTCTGATTATCACCTAGGAAAATCCCTACCTGCCGGTGCTGCGGACATACATTACCAAACTGTCTTCTTAACTGCCAGAACACGATCTGGCGTACCGGAGGCGATGGCTGGTTGCTTCGACGTCCCGTCGTGGTGATGATAATGTCGCGAGTATAGCCCGAAACAAATTATCCTTGTTTGGTTGCTCCAGACTAAAGACTTCCTAGCAATACAAATGCGCCTCTGAGGGAGACGAAGAAGGCTCGCCACACAATCACTGACGGTACAGTGATTGATTTTAACAAGCGAAGTCACACAGTAACTCCGATACAGTCAACTTTAGCCAAAACTGCTCAAGACAGACAACATAGGCCGGTTGTACGCAGAACGCTCAATTGCCAACTGTACTCGGAAAGTTACGTTGAAGTCGAAACTTCAGCAACTTCGTCAAACAGTTACAATTAAATAAAAGTATATTAGACAGCCAACGGAAGGCAGGCTGTCCAGACCAGCGAGGGTTCAGTCTTGTAACCTACTCCGACCGAAAGGCGAGAGCCGACTACCCCACAAGAGCACCCGTACAAACCGAACACAGAACATTCGCGCCCCCACGACAGTGGCCGTGGTTAACCGTTCCAATCAGCAACTCGAAAACCGACGGAAAATTTCACTCTATTGCCGGAGCACTACCATTCCACCAATGGAGATTCTTGGCGCCAATATCTGTGCTGATTTTGCTACGTCACGGAGCTATGCCCTGAGAAAGCCAATCACAGTTACGATTTTGCAGAAAGCGCGGGAATTTGCCCGCCACAACTGCCTGGGTACACAAGTCATTCCCACGCCTCGCTGGTAGCCCGCCAGAAAGTGTTTTCGCGAAGTTTCTGCGAAGTAACGGAACCTCTAGCCCAGCCGCTACTTCAGGCCCCTCCGGGCGTGTCTTTTGACAATGTCGGCGTCTGGAAAGCATTCACTCGACTCCCTCACACCCGTCGGCTTACCCTTTCAAGATCAGCATACCCCGCCTGTCACCGGACCACCCGGGTGACGAGAGACGCTGCGTGGGAAGTCCGCGTGTGAAGGAATAGCAACTTTTCACTGCATTCAGTTAGAGAGGAAAATCGTAAGATAGAAATATGAGAGGGGGCTCATGCCACCTCTCAAGGTGAGACCAACAGCCGGACGAAAAAAAAAAAAGTGTCCGCGCAGGGTATGGTGGCCGATGCGCAGTGACCACTTGTTGTCAGAAGCGCTGGACGAGTTCATTTGGTTTGTTCAGAAGAGCATGGTGGTGACGATATTTGCACTGTGGGACGCTCAACTGCGCAGCTATCAGCGCACGTACAAATTCCCAACCTTTGCTCAGTCCAACGTCGCGACTTGCACGAATCATGATGAAATGATGCGGATGACACGAACACCCAGTCATCTCGAGGCAGGTGAAAATCCATGAGCCCGTGATCAGGAAGCGAGACCACGACCTGCGGACTTCAGAGGAAGAGGCCAACGCTGTTTGCCCCCCTTTCAGCCGGTCGCCCACGCACTGCGATGACAGACTCGAAGCGCACAGCCTGCACTCCTTCTCAAACAATTTTACTAAAACCGTTTGGTAAAAGAATTCGTTTTTGCGTCGTATGTAGCTTTATACAGGGTGATTCAAAAAGAATACCACAACTTTAGGAATTTAAAACTGTGCAACGACAAAAGGCAGAGCTAAGCACTATCTGTCGGCGAATTAAGGGAGCTATAAAGTTTCATTTAGTTGTACATTTGTTCGCTTGAGGTGCTGTTGACTAGGCGTCAGCGTCAGTTGATGCTAAGATGGCGACCGCTCAACAGAAAGCTTTTTGTGTTATTGAGTATGGCAGAAGTGAATCGACGACAGTTGTTCAGCGTGCATTTCGAACAAAGTATGGTGTTAAACCTCCTGATAGGTGGTGTATTAAACGTTGGTATAAACAGTTTACAGAGAATGGGTGTTTGTGCAAGGGGAAAAGTTCTGGACGGCCGAGAACGAGTGATGAAAATGTAGCACACATCCAGCAAGCATTTGTTCGCAGCCCAGGAAAATCGACTCGCAGAGCTAGCAGAGAGCTGCAAATTCCACAATCAACTGTATGGAGAGTCCTACGAAAAAGGTTAGTTATGAAACCTGAACGTCAACTACCCGAGGCGATGGATCGGCCGCCAGGCAGCCCGTGACAGAGCACTTCATCACTGGCCTCCAAGAAGCCCTGATCTTACCCCCTGCGATTTTTTCTTATGGGGGTATGTTAAGGATATGGTGTTTCGGCCACCTCTCCCAGCCACCATTGATGATTTGAAACGAGAAATAACAGCAGCTATCCAAACTGTTACGTCTGATATGCTACAGAGAGTGTGGAACGAGTTGGAGTATCGGGTTGATATTGCTCGAGTGTCTGGAGGGGGCCATATTGAACATATCTGAACTTGTTTTTGAGTGAAAAAAAACCTTTTTAAATACTCTTTGTAATGATGTATAACAGAAGGTTATATTATGTTTCTTTCATTAAAAACACATTTTTAAAGTTGTGGTATTGTTTTTGAATCACCGTGTATGTCAGCTTCGTGATGATGAGCCCATTATTTCGGTAATGGTCATCGTTACTGTAATATTTGCATCGAAGTAAGACACTGCGCAAAATTCGATAAATTTGCAATGATAAATAGGGGTCGCTGTTCAAAATGGTTCAAATGGCTCTGAGCACTATGGGACTCAACTGCTGTGGTCATAAGTCCCCTAGAACTTAGAACTACTTAAACCTAACTAACCTAAGGACAGCATACAACACCCAGCCATCACGAGGCAGAGAAAATCCCTGACCCCGCCGGGAATCGAACCCGGGAACCCGGGCGTGGGAAGCGAGAACGCTACCGCACGACCACGAGATGCGGGCAGGGGTCGCTGTGAATCTGCGTTTGGTGCATATTACTTAATTCGTTTCTGCATATGAAATTTAGCCAGCACATCGAGTTTTTCTTTACACTTGGATGGATGTCTGTATCTTTTACAATCTCGAGAAAATTCACCTGATGTAGCACCACCGATAAAACCAGAATGAAATATCCACAACATTCCTCATATTCTGTAAAGGTTTTAACTTTTTGAAATGACTTTTGACGAATGATATCGTGCAAAGAGGAGAATATAGTACCATATGGTTATTACGCAAAACTTAACTTTCTACCGTATTATTTCACTAACTACAGACTTTTTCGATGAAAGAATGTAATTTTTAAGGGCCATCGATAACTGGTTAAGCGAGAAATGCTGTGGTTTTTGGAACAGCATAAGTGAAAACAATACGCCTTAACTTTTGTACCGAGGATAAGTTTTTTCATGAGCTACTGACGTGACTTGCCCTCAGTTCCTCTGCTAATGAACTTAATAAACCACTGTTTCTTTTATTAGTGAGGTGACACTGTAAATTCCGCTGTGTTTTGGCAGGAGAAGCAAATTTTAACATGAGAACCAGAGAAATTTAGGTTTTAATCCAAATTCGCCACTCATGACACTCCTCTGAAAGCTACAAATGGTTATCAAGAGAGGTGAAAATAAATCGCTGCTTTTGTTGCATTTTCAACAGAATTCTTTCTCGATACTAATCAAGTCACAGGTGACAGTCATCTTTTTGAATGGTCACAAACCGAGTGCGGGTGTGGAGGGGCACCACTTAATATTTGCAGAAAATGTTAGTGTAGGCTTCAGTTAAGAACGGCACTTCTCTCCAGCGCTCGGCGTTTCCCTACAACGCGTGCACACAACCCCCACCAAGCCCAGCCGATTGCGCATCTATCGTCCATGTCATTTTGTGTGCACCCTACTGCTCTGTGGATTCAATTGGAAACGATTACTGGCGTACGTGAATTAATTGTCTACACTGCTGCATTACCAAATCCATATTAACAATGGTCACCATCTCTGCTTCAACCCTAAAGACGGTTTTAAACTTCAGAATTCAAAAACTGAAAACCCCTGTTGCTACCTAGCTACTTTCAGGTGAGATTCTTAGATCCAACCACTGGACTGTAAGGATTCATTATTAACAACTCAATAAATCACTTTCAAGTGACTATTCGCAACTGCCATTGATAATTACTCTACCAACCTAGTGGGAACACAGTTCAGTCTTAACAGGGAAAAGGACACTCAAAATGTCACGCTCAGATTTTCACAGATTTAAACGGAGATTATTAGTGTCGAATCACTCTAGCCAATCTCATTCCTTTTTAGGGATTGGATATTTTTTTTTTTTTTTTTACCGACTGGGATATCGAAACCTCATAGGATCAATTTGTTGCCTATTTGGCTGTCTGACTGTTAAAGGTCCCTTTTTTCTCGAGAACATATAGAGGTTTGAAGTTGAAATTTATATCAGATACTAAGATCTACAGTCCTTTGGCTATGCTGTCAAAAGATACGTCGTATAATTTGATACTTGCAAGTTCACCCATCGAAACCTATAGATGAACCTCCTATAGACATATGGAACCCTCAGAGTGTGAGTTCTATTCACACTTGTCCAGAACATATAGAGGTTTGAAGTTGAAATTTATATCAGATACTAAGATCTACAGTCCTTTGGCTATGCTGTCAAAAGATACGTCGTATAATTTGATACTTGCAAGTTCACCCATCGAAACCTATAGATGAACCTCCTATAGACATATGGAACCCTCAGAGTGTGAGTTCTATTCACACTTGTCCAGTTTTTTTTTTTCCTAACTTCTAGCTAGCTAATATCTCTGTGTTTCTTCTGAACACTTATCATACTGCACAAGTCCACGCATATTGTATTGTATGTATCTGGGGACCTAGAAACAATGGAGAGGCTTCGTCCCCGCCATAGCCCACAGTGGTTCACAACCCCACAACAGGCTAAAGCAATCCACTCACCCCACCGCCGCCCCACGCCGAACCCAGGCTTATTGTGCGGTTCGGCCCCCACCAGTGCACCCCCCGGGTCCCAATGTTTGTGTGGGTAAAGTAAGTATGGTGTGCGCGTACGTGGAGAAAGTGTTTTTGAAGCAATCGCCGACATAGTGTAACTGAGACGGAATTAGGGGAACCAGCCCGCATTCGCCGAGGCAGATTGAAAACCGCCTCCAAAACCATCCACAGACTGGCCGGTACACCGGACCTCGACATTAATCCGCCGGGCGAATTCGTGCCAGGAACCGGCACGCCCTCCCGCCCGGAAAGCAATGCGTTAGACCACACGGCTAACCGGGCGGGCCCCACGCATATTACTCCTCATCACTCACAGAACAGGAAAATGCCTAAGCAGAAATCGCCTTGTACGCATGGGAACACTACTCCGGCTTCTGTCAGTCTCCCGTACTGGACTCAGTAACATGGCTGATCACAAACAATCGTCTACTCGCGACCTCTGGAATACACAACGAATGCCACCTCCTGCCCAGAGGGTACACAGTTTTGTCGCCAGCCTCTTCGATTTCTGTCAAGTTGTTTAAAGTATAGACCCTTCACCCACTCATGAATTAGGTCCACGAAGTGGGCATTTTCATTGGTCCTACCCGTGTTCCTGTTTACACCACAGCGTCAGGATATTCACCGCTGGTACTGAATTGAATTGAGGAAAAAATAAATTTATGACACAACCTGGCTAAAAAAGGCGATCGGTTGACAGGGCAGATGCTCAAGCATCAAGGAGCCATCGAATCGGTAATGGAGTGAGGGAGGGTGAAATTGCAGAGGGAGGCAAAGGCTCGAATACAATAGGCATGTTGAAATGGATGTAATTAGCAGTAGAGGCTGAGGACTTACCTAATGACATGATAGAAGTAGGAACAGGGATAGGGGTAGGAGAGGGGGGGGGGGATACAGTATTAGAATCAAAATTTAGAAGAGCTTTGGAAGGTTTAAAATCAAGTAACGCAGAAGGTATAGATAAAATTCGTTCGGAATTTCCAAAGTCATTGGGGTAAGAGGCCACAAGATGTTTATTCACTTTGGTGCGTAGAATATATGAGGCTAGCGGTATACCATTAGACTTTAGGGAAAAAAATATCATGCACACATTTGCCAAGACTACAACAGCCAACAACTGTGAGAATTATCGCACAATCAGCTTAACAGCTCATGCAACCAATTTGCTGACAGGAATAATATACAGAAAAATGGAAAAGAAAATTGAGGATGAGCCAGACGACGATCAGTTTGGCTTTAAGAAAGGTAAAGGCACCAGAGAGTTCTCACGTCGCGTCGATAATGGAAGCAAGTCTGAAGAAAAATCAAGTTCCTATACCTGGAAAAAGCGTTCAACAATATAAAATGGTGCAAGATGTTAGAAATTCTGAGAAAAATAGGGGTAAGCTAAAATAACCGAAAGGAGAAGATGAATCAGATTGGCGACAAATGGTGTATTCTAAAACGTACAATGATCCGAGGAACTGTTTTGTTGGAACTGATCAAGGTTATGATGATGATGATGACGATGATGATGATGATGACAATGACTGTTGTTTTCAGAACTAAACTACGTAAAACAACAATCACTATCATCATTCGTTCCAACAAAGTAATTCCTCTGACGATTATATCTTTTAGTACAAGCCTAGTAAAAATCAGCTGCCGAGAATTCTTCCGGGTTGGATGGCCCTGGTCCATGGAACTCTTCTATCCTTGACGTTTCGTTCAAAGCTACGTTGGATATCTTCGGAGGTACTCCTGGTTGTGCTGAGTCTTTCCGACTGACGAGTCGGACGTCGAAGAACGGCCTAAATACCGTGGAAAGTGGGCGTGGTCTGGATTTCACGTGATAGCAGATATAAACCTTGTCAAAGATAAAATATACTATCCATCATAGTACGTCAAAGACAAAAACTTCTCATCGATTCTGTAGCGCCACTGTCCATATATCGCGGAGTTTCATAGCTTCTTCTCTTCTATTAAAATTATCCCCATGTTTATATATTTCGATGGCTTCTCTATATAGCTGTGGATAATAGTACGTCATAGTACATAAAAATTCAGTTTCCGAAAATTTCACTATGTGATCGCCCGACTCAAGAGCATGTTCCGCCACGACAGACATGACTGTTTTTCCTAGTCGGCAAAGACTTTTATGTTCCTTCAACCATGTATTCACACGGATAGAAGAGTTCCATCGGCCACGGCCATACAACCCGGAAGAATTCTCGGCAGCTGAAACATCCGGTCGTGAAAGCCTTCATTGTATGACTAGTAAAAATCGTTTGATGGAACATAACGAGCTAAGTGTAGCCAACAAACTAATGTATTGAAGTAAGTATATCCGATGCTTTCGGAAAAATATGAATCAATACACAGTAACGACCATCCTGACTTTTTTTAGCGACAGTTACATAAAGAGTCAGTAGATAATAACCGGCATGTCTGTTTAATTAGCGACAGCTACATAGTCACGGATGTATCCAAGATTTGGGGACCAACAAAACTCATACCAGCACCAACCGTCCACAGTTTCCACCCGAAATCGACATCTTTTCTTCCTCAACAATATCCACCAGGAAAAAAGCAACTAAAGCAGTTGGCAAAGGAATGAGAGGAAAGATTTACAGTAAATATTATGTTGAATTATTCAGTTTTATGCGGGAAGGAAAGTGCTGCTGTCTTGATTGCCCGTTGAACTTTCCAACCTTATGGAAATGCGTTGGTGTCTCGCTAACATATTTAAAATATAATTGGTAAGGACTAGTTAATGAAAATTCATACTCGGGCTATTTCAACTTTCGAATAACTGTTCGGTGAAAACGTCTCGGTCAATTTTAATCTCAAGTGGTGCTTCCTGAGTAATAACCTCGTTTTAATTACGAAACGAAACAAAAAAAGAGGCAATTGGCTAATCGTAAGACTATTTCCCTAATTCGATTAATAGAATCGGGAAACTATTACCCGTTAATCAAGATTTGTGTTAAATTTATTCAGATCTTTGTAATATTAAAATCCAGTAGATTTGTAGCTCGACTTGAACGTAAAATAACAGTAAGTTCGAAGGAAATGTGAAAAGGCGGAGAAAGGAAAGTAAAACTGCAATGAAATATCCCGTCGAAACTGAGATGATTAGAGACAGCAGTGCTCGCAAAATCGATCCTTATGTTATTCAAAAAACCATTCTGGAATTCATCTGGAGTGGCTTAGGCAAACTGTGAAGCAGTTAATTACCGTATTTTAGTTTCAAAGAGGTTCACAGCCGAAATCAGGTTTTTGAATGACAGTAATTTCCCGTACTGACTTTCTTTATTTGGATTAGAATATCCTTGCATTTTTATTTTTATTTTTCACCACAGCGCTGCTTCAGCTTTGGAGTCATTTTTAAGTGTATAGTACAACGCGCCAAGCGGACTGAAGACTAAATTTGTTCGTTTGACGGTTTATGCCATGCCCTTGAAAAGACGAATCTGTGCGACACAGAAACTAAAAAATAAAGTGAAGATAATGGGGAAACCACGAATAGTATTACTACTTCTGAAAGAAAAATCAACTGTAATATTTACAACGTTAAGAATTCTGTGTAGAGCGATTGTCTGATAAGTGCTCCACAGGCTGAACTGCTGTAGAACATATTGTTCTACGTACGTCAGCGTCAGAGCGTTCATAATATCTTTGGTGGTTCATTGTGTCTAAAAGCAGAATTACAAATAAAGAGACAGTGATCGGAATGCAAGTTTTTACTAGAAAAAGGTCAGAGTTGGGACATTTATGGAGGTTTTAAATTGCCTGATGAGGTTATAAATATTCAACCGGCGTTGAAGAAACAAAACTAGAACACAGATCTTACGATGAGTAGTACTGTAGGTAATTCACTCTTCTGATAAAATTTTTATGCTGGGATTACTATTTCTCAAGTAACTGGAAAAAATTGATTCCACAGCTACAAGCGGCAAGCGAAAGTTCGCTATAAACTGTGCACCTCAGGAAAAATCTGTTGATGGCTCAGAAGTGAATTCCATCTTCTGAAAACCAGTCTACGGACTAACAACGTACTACAGTTTTCTTTTTATGAACGAGTAACCGATGGCATATGTTAGCCGAGATCTCAAGATAACGCATAGTCTAGTCGTGAAACCTGTGTATTATAAACCCTACCCACGTTCCATATCTCAATAGTTTGCGAGCGAACTTGTTTCGTCGGAATCTGTGGGGAATTATTGTTCCACTTTGCGATGTTGTGCAACACGGCGTACACGAGCGCAATTGTATCGACCGTTATAAGTATCGATTAGCGAGGGAGTTATTGCGCCGTTACGGCCCGCATCTATTCTCATCCCAGACCACCAGCGACCACTTCCGCTCAACACCAGTTGCTTGCTTGTACTTAGAGTAGATTATCTGATTGCAAAACATAGTGTCACGCGGCATTAACTAGATTTTCCTTTGCACTATTGACAGACACACAGAAGAAATGGTAAACATCGATTAAGTGTTGTAGCAATTACACTAGTAATTCATTACAGAGCGAGAGAGAGAAGTTGTTGAGTTCTGCAGTGGCAGTACACAAACTGTATTAGCTACACGACCTGAGCTTAGCTTGGTACAACATACACTTAGAATTACAAATGAAGCAGCCATCAAATCGAAGATAGTACATGTGTAGTCTTCCGTAAACACGCTTCTACCGGACTAGCATTTATTGGAAATCGTCTCGGACTCCTGAGTGTAGAAGGACTTAGAATTCAGCGTGGAAACCGAACCACTGTTTTTTTGCTTGAACAAACTAATCCCAGAGATAAAAGTCATTTATCACTGGAAAAAATCACACCTACACTCCTGGAAATTGAAATAATAACACCGTGAATTCATTGTCCCAGGAAGGGGAAACTTTATTGACACATTCCTGGGGTCAGATACATCACATGATCACACTGACAGAACCGCAGGCACATAGACACAGGCAACAAAGCATGCACAATGTCAGCACTAGTACAGTGTATATCCACCTTTCGCAGCAATGCAGGCTGCTATTCTCCCATGGAGACGATCGTAGAGATGCTGGATGTAGTCCTGTGGAACGCCTTGCCATGCCATTTCCACCTGGCGCCTCAGTTGGACCAGCGTTCGTGCTGGACGTGCAGACCGCGTGAGACGACGCTTCATCCAGTCCCAAACATGCTCAATGGGGGACAGATCCGGAGATCTTGCTGGCCAGGGTAGTTGACTTACACCTTCTAGAGCACGTTGGGTGGCACGGGATACATGCGGACGTGCATTGTCCTGTTGGAACAGCAAGTTCCCTTGCGGGTCTAGGAATGGTAGAACGATGGGTTCGATGACGGTTTGGATGTACCGTGCACTATTCAGTGTCCCCTCGACGATCACCAGTGGTGTACGGCCAGTGTAGGAGATCGCTCCCCACACCATGATGCCGGGTGTTGGCCCTGTGTGCCTCGGTCGTATGCAGTCCTGATTGTGGCGCTCACCTGCACGGCGCCAAACACGCATACGACCATCATTGGCACCAAGGCAGAAGCGACTCTCATCGCTGAAGACGACACGTCTCCATTCGTCCCTCCATTCACGCCTGTCGCGACACCACTGGAGGCGGGCTGCACGATGTTGGGGCGTGAGCGGAAGACGGCCTAACGGTATGCGGGACCGTAGCCCAGCTTCATGGAGACGGTTGCGAATGGTCCTCGCCGATACCCCAGGAGCAACAGTGTCCCTAATTTGCTGGGAAGTGGCGGTGCGGTCCCCTACGGCACTGCGTAGGATCCTACGGTCTTGGCGTGCATCCGTGCGTCGCTGCGGTCCGGTCCCAGGTCGACGGGCACGTGCACCTTCCGCCGACCACTGGCGACAACATCGATGTACTGTGGGGACCTCACGCCCCACGTGTTGAGCAATTCGGCCGTACGTCCACCCGGCCTCCCGCATGCCCACTATACGCCCTCGCTCAAAGTCCGTCAACTGCACATACGGTTCACGTCCACGCTGTCGCGGCATGCTACCAGTGTTAAAGACTGCGATGGAGCTCCGTATGCCACGGCAAACTGGCTGACACTGACGGCGGCGGTGCACAAATGCTGCGCAGCTAGCGCCATTCGACGGCCAACACCGCGGTTTCTGGTGTGTCCGCCGTGCCGTGCGTGTGATCATTGCTTGTACAGCCCTCTCGCAGTGTCCGGAGCAAGTATGGTGGGTCTGACACACCGGTTTCTGGTGTGTCCGCTGTGCCGTGCGTGTGATCATTGCTTGTACAGCCCTCTCGCAGTGTCCGGAGCAAGTATGGTGGGTCTGACACACCGGTGTCAATGTGTTCTTTTTTCCATTTCCAGGAGTGTATATTGTTGGCCTCAACAGAGGGTTCTGTTAGTTTGGCCCATTGAAGACGTGTAACTTTATGTGCTGCTGTATGCAATGACTGATGGTGAGGTATACTACAAAAATGTGTATTGCGTGGGTGGGCAACCGGCAGCCCGCGGACCGGATGTTGTACGCGATTGGTTTCGATTCGATTCGGCACGGAGAAGCAATCTGCGAAGTCACTCCTAATTGTCTGGCTGCTGGGATTGCCTATCTCACTGACGAATTTTGTTTTTCTATTCTCTCTCGTATTAACATTAGTAGCAAATAATTCTTGTCCATTGCGGACGTATTACAACACAACACGTTTTATCGAAATATTCATCTTTAAGATTTGCAGCACTTGTATTTTTCTTCTGTTTGCAGTTAAGATTATTGGTTGTAGGTTGCGCCTTTTATGCATAACACTGTTTTTTATTGTTATCTGAACATGTTTCGGCAGCTGATTCCCATCATCAGTGAATTGAACAACTTGATTTTACATCATATGGTTTTGCAGGACCATCTGTATGGTGTCCTGCAATGATAGCTTGTCATGTTTTGTCCTGATTAATCCTTTTTCTTCCGCATTCCGACGACACTGGACACGCACATTACATGTACTTTGCGTAATTTCGGTTTTTGCGAAGTCTTTTTTTTTGTTAGGACACACAACAGCGTCGTGTACACCGCGTTTTGCGAAGTGAAAAGGCGTTTGCAAAACCGAAATCACGCAAAGTACATCTAATGTGTGTGCACAGTGTCCTTGGAATGCGGAAGGAGAAGGATCAATCACGGCAAAACATGGCAAGCTATCAGGGCTGGACACCATACAGATGGTCCTCCAAAGTATATAATGTAGAATCAAAAGTGGTTCAATAAACAGAACCCACTGATGATAGCACAGAGCTGCCGAAACACGTTTGGGTGACAAAAAAAAAAAAAAAGAAAAGAAAAAAACATTATTTTGCATAAAAGGCGGGAACTATATCCAATAATTTTATCGAAATAATCAGCAACCCGTTGCATAAAAGAAATTTTATTTCCTTATCCGGTTTTAGGCACTTCTTTTATTGGTTATAAGGTACAGAAGAAGGGCAATAAATGCCTGAAAGCCACTAACGAAATAAAATTTCCTTTTTGCCACCGATTACTGATAATTGCCATAAACACTACTACGGTTGCTGAAGATGGATAAAATACTAAACACTGCAACTGTTGTACTTCATAATAAATTTGCTGCAAACAGTAAATTTTATAGGCATTTATTTTCCCACGATGACATTTCAAGATGCCTGGAAACCTATCTTCAGATGTTTACAGTTATTTACGTGTCGTGAACATTGTTTCTTTACTAACAGCGGTGAAAACTTTTGCAACTGAAATTTTTAGGATAGCTACTATAAAACGTTGTAAGTAAAGATACAATGTCCACGATGCGTAAGTAAATGTAAGCCTGAATGAGGTTTCGGTAGCTCAGATGGTAGAGCACTTGCCCGCGAATGGCAAAGGTCCCGAATTCGAGTCTCGGTCGGGCACACAGTTTTAATCTGTCAGGAAGTTTCATATCAGCGCACACTCCGCTGCAGAGTGGAAATCTCATTCTGGAAACATCCCCCAGGCTGTGGCTCAGCCATGTCTCCGCAGTATCCTTTCTTTCAGGAGTGCTAGTTCTGCTAGGTTCGCAGGAGAGCTTCTGTAAAGTTTGGAAAGTAGGAGACGAGATACTGGCAGAAGTAAAGCTGTGAGGATCGGGCGTGAGTCGTGCTTCGGTAGCTCAGATGGTAGAGCACTTGCCAGTGAAAGGCAAAGGTCCGGAGTTCGAGTCTCGGTCGGGCACACAGTTTTAATCTGTCAGGAAGTTTCAAATGTAAGCCTAAACGTCTAAAAATGAAGTGAAGATAAAATAAATGTACGCTCGAAACCGCAAGTTTCGAGGCATAATTTGATGGCGTGGGGTGACTAGATAGGGGTGCCATTCCTATCGGTGGTTTACCCCATAAATTAGAGCTCCTATATGACGGACTGAATCGTACGCCGTGTTTTCCTCAACTATGAGGATTCGAAAATGTTTACCATGTGGGTGCTGAGCCTATTCAGTATTTCCTCATGTTCGTGCAGAAAGTGAGCGGGGTGTTTATCAAATATCAAGATGCAATGTTGATATGCGACAACAGTGGGATTATTGAAAATATAATCCTGGTGACTAAGTACCTAATATCTCCTACTCATAACGTGAATCCGAACACAGCAATAATTGAAAGGTCGATCACTATGAAGCCCGTAGAATTGTACCATGCGTGAAATCAGCCGTAAAACGATGTTCGTATAGGCCTGTTGCCCAGAACAAACATTTTATGTTATGAAACGTCCCCTTTGAACAATTTTACAAAACTGTGTTTAAACTGACACACAATATTTTTAGCGCAACGCAATCTGACTTTCAAAAATCCCTACAAAAGAATGGCCCTGACTAACATTAACCTATACGTTTCACAAATCACTTACCTCACAAAAATCTTGATTACATGAGCTACTGCAATAAAGCGAGCGCCACTACTGCCAGCTAAATAAAAGATTCAAACTACTGAAGGCACTAACTACTGATAGGCATAGTTAGCAAATGAAAGATTTTAATAGAGAACAAACAATGTATTTACCTTAATAGTCATAATATATATAGCAGTTCATGACAAATTTCAAAACTCCGCCATCTCTCTCCCCACATCCACCACTGCTGGCGGCTCACCTCCAACTGCGCAACGCTACGCGCTGTTCACAGCCAGCTGCCTAACACTACAATGGCAGACAACAATGCAAACTAGCCACATACTGCACACAGCACAGCCAGTGATTTTCATACAGAGGTGGCGTTACCAATAAAAAAACCTAAACAGCCTACTTACAATGTTATTTTTTTCTTCATTAGATAGTTTGTGGTGTGGTACCACTTTTGTCGTTTGACAAGCATTTTCTGAGATTTTTCGAACTTGCACAGTGTTTTTGCCGCCATTACCTAATGCAAAATTAGAATCAGAGCATTGTGCACGAGAAATGTTCTCAAAAATTAGTAATAGAAATACAAATACAAAATGGACCATACACACACAGTTATGACCTGTTCCAGTAGTTTGTTCAAATGGCTCTGAGCACTATGGGACTTAACTTCTGAGGTCATCAGTCCCCTAGAACTTATAACTACTTAAACCAAACTAACCTAAGAACATCAGATACAACCATGCCCGAGGCAGGATTCGAACCTGCGACCGTAGCGGGCGCGTGGTTCCAGAGTGTAGCGCCTAGAACCGCTCGGCCACAGCGGCCGGCAAGCAGCAGTTTGTTTTCTTCGTAATCATCAGTTTCATCGAGCACCTTCTGTGCCTTGATGTTCACATAAAACTGCCAATACACTTCCGATTATGAAGTATTACTACTATGTACATGATATGGACACTAAATTATGTTGTCAACTCTAGTCAACAACGAGCAGCACGGAGCAACAAAATTTTGCTTTATGTTTTTGGCGCTTGTGGAAATGATTATTGGAGAGATCAGTGAAACAGTTTTTCGTGAATGTTCATGTTGTGTCGATTCCCTAAGGTCTCGACACAATGAGTGGCTAGGTGCACGCAAAACTAACGCAGACGGGCGTAAATTCTGAAACAGGAGACTGGATGAAAACTATAAAGAAAAGAAGAGAGATTTTAATATACTTAACTTTAATGTAGTCTTGTTCTTGTTGAAATACATCTCTTGCAAAGTAGTAAGCAATTAGCAATGATACACATGGCGCCTTGCTAGGTAGTAGCGATGGACTAGCTGAAGGCTATTTAATCTGTCTCTCGGCAATTGAGAGGAATACTTGGTAGGTCTAGTCGCAAGCTATGTCGTCCGTACAACTGGGGCGAGGTCAAGTCCGTGTCTTATGACCTGCCCTGTGGTGGCGCTACGTTTGCGAATACACAGTGGCGACACGCGGGTCCGACATGTACTACAGGACCGCGGCCGATTTAAGTTACCACCTAGCAAGTGTGGTGTCTAGCGGTGACACCACAGTTCATACATACAGTGTGAGGCTACAGGTACGGATAAACTGATCCACCATCAGATCAACAGACTACAGGAGAACGACGGCGTGCTTTAGGCCGGTGTGCTTTAGGCTTTAGGCTTTAGGCCCTCAGTGCCTCAGTTGCAACTACACTACAGCCCATTAAAATAGCTACACCACGAAGATGACGTGCTACAGACGCGACATTTAATCTACAGGAAGAAGATACTGTGATATGGAAATGATTAGCGTTTCAGAGCATTCACACAAGGTTGGCGCCGGTGGCGACACCTACAACGTACTGACATGACGAAAGTTTCCAACCGATTTCTCATACACCAACAGCAGTTGAACGATGTTGCCTGGTGAAGCATTGTTGTGCTGCCTCGTGTAAGGAGGAGAAATGCGAACCATCACGTTTCCGACTTTGATAAAGGTCGGATGGTAGCCTATCGCGATTGCGGTTTATCGTATCGCGACATGGCTACTCGCGTTGGTCGAGATCCCAAGTCTGTTAGCAGAATATGGAATCGGTGGGTTCAGGAGTGTAATACGGGAAACAGTCGTGGCGAGGCTCAATTCCGTAACAAAGAAATTCACCAAAACTAAACGCGAAATATATATGTTTATAAAAGCAACTAAAAATTCGGTTGACGTCTTTCTAAAAGACATTTTCCAATCCTTCGAAACTATGTAAGTGAAGACCATAGCCGGCCGAAGTGGCCGTGCGGTTAAAGGCGCTGCAGTCTGGAACCGCAAGACCGCTACGGTCGCAGGTTCGAATCCTGCCTCGGGCATGGATGTTTGTGATGTCCTTAGGTTAGTTAGGTTTAACTAGTTCTAAGTTCTAGGGGACTAATGACCTCAGCAGTTGAGTCCCATAGTGCTCAGAGCCATTTGAACCATTTTGAAGACCATATGTGGCTTAAGTTCAAAGAAATAGTATCAACAGCACTGGAGAGATTCATACGAAATAATAAGAGACGGAAGTGATCCCCCATGGTACAAAAAAAAAAAAAAAAAAAAAAAAAAAAAAAAAAAAAAAACGACAAAAGCTGCTGCAGGAGCACCGAAAAAGGCAAATATAATTTAGACAAACGCAAAATCTCTAAGATTGGCGAAGTTTTTTACTGAGGCTCGAAATTTGGTGCGGATTTCAATGCGAGATGCATTTAATAGTTTCCAAGTTTCCACAACGAAACTCTCTTCCTGGAAATGTGGCGGATAATCCAAAGAGATTCTGGTTCTATGGTACGTAAACCAGCGAAAGAGGCTCAGTAAGCGATGAGGAGGAGGGGCAGGAGGGAGACAAGGGACCCAACCCTTCGGTGCTGGTAAAATCGTGGCAAATGTCCAGCATTCCTTGAGATATCAGTCGAGTCCGTGTCACGTTGTGCTGCGGCACGTTTGCGTGCTTCGCGGGGTCGATACACGATACTAGGCCAGTGTAGCAGTTTCTTTGGCTCTTCAGTGTGGATGGACCAGTGGACTTGTAATCGACATTCCCTGGGCACAAATTTCACCCGGTGCAGCTGACAGGGCACCAGAGGAGCGCGGGTGAAGAAGAGTCGGGTGGGCGACGCGCCGCGGCTGCTGGCGGCGGGTGGCAGCTGGGCGACGCGCGCCCGGCCAGAGTTGACCTGCGGTGGGCGGCGTCGCCCCCCGGCGCTGCTGCGGCTCGCCGCTGTCCCGTGGTGTGGCGTGCCGACCCGGCGGCCGGCCGGGCAGAGCGGGGCGGGGCGATGACCAGAGCGGCCAACGCCCTGGCCGCAGCAGCTGACCTCGAGCCGGTAGCCGCGGGCGGTCCGGCCACGCCTGTCCACCGCCGCAGCCGCAGCCGCCGCCGCCGCCGCCGAAGCCGCAGACGCCGGCAGTCGGCGCACGCGCTCCCCTCCTTTTGGCCCACGCTAAATCCAGCGAGCGACCTGCCCTCAGCAGCTATCATCACCCGGCACGAACGGCCGCGCATCGCTGCCGTGTGACTTGCGTACTGACCGGTGTGCGGACATTTGCCACGCCGGACATTTGCCACGATTGTACCTGCTCTGAAGGGTTGGGTCCCTTGTCTTCCCCTGCTCCTGCTCCTCCTCCTCACCCGCATTTAGTAACTCCACTTCAGTGGCACTGTCATCAGTAACATTACCGTCACTGTCACGCAATAAAGGTACTTAGTGATCCTTTCCGCTGGTTTCGAAATACCCTCAGACTTCAAGAAGAATATAATAATTCCAATCCCAAAGAAGGCAGATGTTGACAGATGCGAAAATTACCGAACTATCAATTTAATAAGTCACAGCTGCAAAATACTAACGCGGATTCTTTACAGACGAATGCAAAAACTGGTAGAAGCCGACCTCGCGGAAGATCAGTTTGGACCTCGTAGAAATGTTGGAACACGTGAGGAAATACTGACCTTACGCCTTATCTTAGAAGAAAGATTAAGGAAAGGCAAACCTACGCTTCTAGCATTTTTAGACTTAGAGAAAGCTTTTGACAATGTTGACTGGAATACTCTCTTTCAAATTCTGAAGGTGGCAGGGATAAAATACAGGCAGCGAAAGGCTATTTACAATTTGTGCAGAAACTAGACGGCAGTTATAAGACTCGAGGGACATGAAAGGGAAGCAGTGGTTGGGAACGGAGTGAGACAGGGCTGTAGCCTCTCCCCGATGTTATTCAATCTGTATATTGAGCAAGCAGTGAAGGAAACAAAAGAAAAATTCGGAGTAGGTATTAAAATCCATGGAGAAGAAATAAAAACTTTGAGGTTCGCCGATGACATTGTAATTCTGTCAGAGACAGCAAAGAACTTCGAAGAGCAGCTGAACGGAATGGATAGTGTCTTGAAAGGAGGGTATGAGAAGAACATCAACAAAAGCAAAACGAGGACAATGGAATGTAGTCGAATTAAGTCGGGAGATGCTGAAGGAATTGGATTAGGGACTGAGACACTTAAAGTAGTAAAGGAGTTTTGCTATTTGGGAAGCAAAATAATTGATGATGGTCGAAGTACGGAGGATATAAAATGTAGACTGGCAATGGCAAGGAAAGCGTTTCTGAAGAAGAGGAATTTGTTAATATCGAGTATATGTTTAAGTGTCAGGAAGTCGTTTCTGGAAGTATTTGTATGGAGTGTAGCCATGTATGGAAGTGAAACATGGACGATAAGTAGTTTGGACAGGAAGAGAATAGAAGCTTTCGAAATGTGGTGCTACAGAAGAATGCTGAAGATAAGATGGGTAGATCACGTAACTAATGAGGAGGTACTGAATAGAATTGGGGAGAAGAGGAGTTTGTGGCACAACTTGACTAGAAGAGGGGATCGGTTGGTAGGACATGTTCTGAGGCATCAAGGGATCACAAATTTAGCATTGGAGGGCAGCGTGGAGGGTAAAAATCGTAGAGGGAGACCAAGAGATGAATACACTAAGCACATTCAGAAGGATGTAGGCTGCAGTAAGTACTGGCAGATGAAGAAACTTGCACAGGATAGAGTAGCATGGAGAGCTGCATCAGACCAGTCTCAGGAGTGAAGACCACAACAACAACAACATCAACTTAACATAGCACCAGAATCACTTTGGATTTTCCGTCACAGTTCTAGAGAGAGTTTCGTTGTGGAAACTATTAAATGCATCTCGCATTGAAATCCGCATCAAATTTCGAGCCTCAGTAAAACTTCGCCAATCTTGAAGATTTTGCGTTCGTCTAAATGATACGTGCCTTTTTCGGTGCTCCTGCAGCAGCTTTCTGTCGTGTTTTGTGTATCATGGGGGATCAGTTCCGTCTCTTATTAATTTATTTGGTATGAATCTCTCTAGTGCTGCTGATACTATTTCTTTTAACGTAAGCCACATATGGTGCTCACTTACATAGTTTAGAAGGATAAGAGACTGTCTCTTAGAAAGACGTCAACCGAATTTTTAGCTGCTTTTATAAATAGATATATTTCGCGTTTAGTTTTGGTGAATTTCTTTGTTACGGAATTGAGCCTCGCTGCGACTGTAATCCCTGTATCCGTCGTGATGCTCAGGATTATTTGTGGCTCAGAGATGAAGTGTTTTCGTAACCATTTACAATAGGAATGCCCTCGTGAACAAATTGTTCAAAAAATTCAAAAGAAACACATTTAGAACAATAACGGAAGTTGTTTTCTATCTACAACAGGGTCTGAAAATGTATTTTTTTCAATATACGGAAGGTAGATTGAAGTCACTGACAACTATAATTGTATGAGTAGAATACCTATTTGTGATGAGACTCAAATTTTCTTTGTACTTGTTCAGCAACTGTTTCATCTGAGACGGGGGGTCGGTAAAAGGAGCCAGTTATTAATTTATTCCGGTTGTCGAATATAACCTCTACCCATACTAAGTCACAGGAACTATCTGCTTCAATGTCGCTTGTGAGCTGGAACACACATTACATTATTTTTCCTTAAGTTGTGCTTCTTGTTTCTGCTGTAGTGCAGATCATTACAATTACGGCTTTTCCCCTCCAAAACCTAGGATGCTTTCTCTGTGACCCTGTAAATACCAGAGCTAAACAATGCAGAAGAACAACGTACTTTAGAAGCATAGCATTCTGTATTACTTCATTCCCTTATTTCTAACATTTTAAAATTGTACGTCGACTTTACATGACATCTCAATCATAGATGTTCTTATCTCTGTTTAGTGAACGTATTTTCAGTTATGTTTTGAACATTGTCCCGCTACACTTTATTAACTAATGTTACGCCGCAAGTGATACCGCATTTTAGAGAGTAAAGTAAATTGGAGTATACAAAATTGTTAAGGCTTTCGTGGCCACTTGTTGACAAACTGCCTATTGGCTTCTGTCTCGGGTTCTTCGGCCGACGTTCATCTAATGATTTTTCTGACGTTTCGCCAGCACGAGTGGCTGGCATTGTCAAAGCTTCACCCTCCATTGCCGGTGGTGAACTGGAGGCGAGCTCGCGGCCGCAGACTATATGTACCTGGCGCGCCAACGTCCGAGGGCTTCTCAGCAGTCATTTCCGGTGCGGTTCTCCTCTTGCTACCTGCGACGGTCGTTCGCTGCAGTACGGGAAGCCAGGATCCGTTTACCTTAAGGCTTTCCTCTTTCTTGTTGAAACTGTTCGCGTGTTTTTGGATTTCTACAGCTTCTCTGAACAAGCGCGTGTGATAGTGCTTCTCTACAGCCAGAACTTCCGTGTCGGCGAATTTTATTACGTGGTCGGTCTCATTCAGTGCGTGTTCTGCCACGGCCGATTTCTCCACCTGCCCCAACCTGCAATGTCGCTTATGCTCTTTGATCCTGGTGTTAATGGATCGTCCAGTCATTCCGACATAAATTTTCCGCATGTGCAAGGTATACGGTATATTCCCGACATTGCAAGTGGGTCTCTTTTCTCCTTCGCCGATCTAAGAGACTCTTTGATCTTCCTTGTCGGTTTGAAAATCGTCTTTACGCCGTGTTTGCGCAATATACGGCCGATTCTGTCCGTCACTCTGGGAATGTATGGCAGAAAGGCCGTACCCGACATTTCTTTTTCTGGTTCCTTACTTCGCCGAGTGTTTGGCTCTGTTACACTTCTAATGTAATTTGTGGAGTACCCATTGCTCCTCAGAACAGTTTCCAGGTGTTGCATTTCTCGTTTGAGGTGTTGAGGCTCACATATTCGTCCTGCTCTCGTTACGAGCGTACTAATCATGCCTCTTTTCTGGCTCGGGTGGTGGTTTGACAGTTTGTGGAGGTATCGGTCCGTGTGTGTCGGTTTTCGATACACGCTGTGTCCCAGGTTTTCGCCGTCCCTTGTGACCAGCACATCTAGAAATGGCAGTTTCCTGTCCTTTTCTACCTCGTCAGAAAAATCATTAGATGAACGTCGGCCGAAGAACCCGAGACAGAAGCCAATAGGCAGTTTGTCAAATTGGAGTATGTCGTTCTTCTTTTCAAACATTCACATACTCATTTCTTCGTTCCTTAATGTCTTTTGGGCATCTAGTTGTAGTAATTTAAGTAGGCACAAATGCAGTGATCAAAAAGAAATGATTAGCGTACATTCGCATTCTCTTCACATCGTTCCTTTCTTGTTGCTCTCATAGCGATGGACTGTTTCTATCGCAATCAGTAAGCGTGAAAGGAAGCTACCGTACAGACAGAGGGATCTACATTTATACTTGGCAAAACTAGTGACATACTGACATAATCGTAGGTATTGCTATCGTTTCCCAAAAGTTATAACTATTTCAATTTCGGTAAAGAAGCTCTGTATTTGGCCAAGATGTCGAAGAAGAAGGTCCCTTACGTACTGGTTGTATCGGGTAAGATGTGGAGACGGCGGTTTGAAAGCGGACAGAACAGGTACGAAGAAGAGCCTCCCTTACCCGAGGGATCGCTACTCAAGCTACCTGGCGAAGGGGCAAGTGTGGCAAATGTCCGGCATTCTACTGAGCTGCTGAATACTGTGCCCCTGTGTGGGGAAACTGCGCACATTCAGCTAACGAGGCGAACACGGCAAGTGCCACAACCCTATTTTCCAGAAAAAAAAAACGATATACCGGCGGCAAACCCTGTTATTCTCGAGGCACTGCACGAACTGCAGGTGATTCCTGGAGCTCCGTGATTTAAATCCACGGTAGAACGGATAGCGCTTGCAAAGAGCAGAGAAAAGAACGGACGACAAAAATAAAACGCGACTCGAAAGAAAGTACCTTCGTTATTTCCAGTCCATTGACTGGGAATAAAGAGGAAAATGGCTGTTTTACACGGGGGCGAAGTCGTCACTCATAAAACAAGTAGGAAGCATTAATGCCAACTGCGAATAACTGAAACCGTTCGAAAACACATCACAAAATCATCTCTGGACGAATTTTTCTGTCACTGAGTCGTGGCAGAATTCTCTAACAAGGGTATCTTATACAGACTGGTTCTGTACGACTTCCTTCACGCTTACCGGATATCAAGCTCACCGCCTGGACACTGGTTTCCTAAAGCAGTACATCGCAGTTGTGACAAAAACTCTATGAAATCGCCTCTGAAGACTAAAAGCTTTGCGAGCAGTGGTAAGTACAAAACATTTATACATTATTAACTTAGCCGACAGTAGCTGAACGTGTAGCATACGAGGCTTGTAACTGAAAAGACGCAGGTTGGGATGCCAGTAGCAGCGATTTTCTATTTTACTTTCATTAAAATTCGTTATGTTCGTTATCAAAAAGAGATATAGTTTAACAAACGTTGAATCATGTTTTAATAAACACAACATCTTTTATTTTTAGTTAGTAGTCGGATGAAAACACGATTATTGGCAGTAAATTAAAATCTGGTATAAAACTTCAAACAGAGAATAAAATACGATCTCATTTCTAGAGATTGAACGGTGTTATTGATGTATATGACTGTACGCGTAAAAATAAAGTATTTCCGTACCGAATTTAAACTTATTTTCACATGGCATCACCACATCTGCTTCGATGATGATGATGATGATGATTAGTGTTTTAGGGCGCACAACAGCGAGGTTATCAGCGCCCGTTCCCAAAAGTTCAATTCAGAGCCGAATTGTGAGAGAAATGTTATTGTTCAAATTGCAAGATTGGACACAGCACAGCAAGACAGGGTGATAAAACTAAAAATAAAATAGCAGTACAAACGGGTAAAAAAGGAATTAACGGTGGCTGAGTGACCACTTACAAATAATGGGGGACCAAACCACGAAATACACTCCTGGAAATGGAAAAAAGAACACATTGACACCGGTGTGTCAGACCCACCATACTTGCTCCGGACACTGCGCGAGGGCTGTACAAGCAATGATCACACGCACGGCACAGCGGACACACCAGGAACCGCGGTGTTGGCCGTCGAATGGCGCTAGCTGCGAAGCATTTGTGCACCGCCGCCGTCAGTGTCAGCCAGTTTGCCGTGGCATACGGAGCTCCATCGCAGTCTTTAACACTGGTAGCATGCCGCGACAGCGTGGACGTGAACCGTATGTGCAGTTGACGGACTTTGAGCGAGGGCGTATAGTGGGCATGCGGGAGGCCGGGTGGACGTACCGCCGAATTGCTCAACACGTGGGGCGTGAGGTCTCCACAGTACATCGATGTTGTCGCCAGTGGTCGGCGGAAGGTGCACGTGCCCGTCGACCTGGGACCGGACCGCAGCGACGCACGGATGCACGCCAAGACCGTAGGATCCTACGCAGTGCCGTAGGGGACCGCACCGCCACTTCCCAGCAAATTAGGGACACTGTTGCTCCTGGGGTATCGGCGAGGACCATTCGCAACCGTCTCCATGAAGCTGGGCTACGGTCCCGCACACCGTTAGGCCGTCTTCCGCTCACGCCCCAACATCGTGCAGCCCGCCTCCAGTGGTGTCGCGACAGGCGTGAATGGAGGGACGAATGGAGACGTGTCGTCTTCAGCGATGAGAGTCGCTTCTGCCTTGGTGCCAATGATGGTCGTATGCGTGTTTGGCGCCGTGCAGGTGAGCGCCACAATCAGGACTGCATACGACCGAGGCACACAGGGCCAACACCCGGCATCATGGTGTGGGGAGCGATCTCCTACACTGGCCGTACACCACTGGTGATCGTCGAGGGGACACTGAATAGTGCACGGTACATCCAAACCGTCATCGAACCCATCGTTCTACCATTCCTAGACCGGCCAGGGAACTTGCTGTTCCAACAGGACAATGCACGTCCGCATGTATCCCGTGCCACCCAACGTGCTCTAGAAGGTGTAAGTCAACTACCCTGGCCAGCAAGATCTCCGGATCTGTCCCCCATTGAGCATGTTTGGGACTGGATGAAGCGTCGTCTCACGCGGTCTGCACGTCCAGCACGAACGCTGGTCCAACTGAGGCGCCAGGTGGAAATGGCATGGCAAGCCGTTCCACAGGACTACATCCAGCATCTCTACGATCGTCTCCATGGGAGGATAGCAGCCTGCATTGCTGCGAAAGGTGGATATACACTGTACTAGTGCCGACATTGTGCATGCTCTGTTGCCTGTGTCTATGTGCCTGTGGTTCTGTCAGTGTGATCATGTGATGTATCTGACCCCAGGAATGTGTCAATAAAGTTTCCCCTTCCTGGGACAATGAATTCACGGTGTTCTTATTTCAATTTCCAGGAGTGTATTAGGTGTTACAACACGATGTACAGCCTCTATCATCTATGCACCTCTTTCGAGGTCTGCCTACTCCTCTCTTTCCAGTCAGTCGAAAATTCATTGATGCGCGGAGTGGCTGCGCGGTTAGAGGCGCCGTGTCACGGATATCGTGGCCCCTCCCGCCGGAGGTTCGAGTCCTCCCTCGGGCACGGGTGTGTGTGTGTTGTTCTTAACATAAGTTATTTTAAGTAGCGTGTAAGTCTAGGAACCGATGACCTCATCAGTTTCCGGCCATCCTGATTTAGGTTTTCCGTGATTTCCCTAAATCACTCCAGGCAAATGCCAGGATGGTTCCTTTCAAAGGGCACGGCCGACTTCCTTCCCCATCCTTCCCTAATCCGATGAGACCGATGACCTCGCTGTCTGGTCTCCTTCCCCAAACAACCCAACCTCATCAGTTTAGTCCCAATTCACAGACATATGAACATTTTTTTTTGATAATTCATTGTCTTGTTTGGTAATCAATTTTCTGTCATTATATCAACACGATCTTTCCATTATTTTCTATTCTCCTCTACCTTGTCATTAACTGAAATTATTTTTGAATCTCATCTTATTTTTTCATTTCTTATTTTATCTACTGTATTTTATTACAGCCTCTTACATATCTCATGAATTTTATCTTTGTTGCCTGTATACACTATTTTTTTTTATTGCCTGTGAGTCGGGAAAGAGTAGGTTCATCCATATTTTTACGAGTTTAATTGTTTTTTTCTTTATTTCTTGCTTTTTTGTTTTTTAAATTTTTGTTACAAAGTTCTTCTAACTGTTCCGCAAATAGCTTGAAATTTATTAAGCTTCTTCTCAATGTCTTTACGATAGTTGAATCAATATCAGATCACAGATAACTGAAGGGGGATACATTTTTAAAATTTACTCACTTCTTACTATTTTCGTTCTGACTGGATTCCTTCCTTTGAAAACCGTTATCTTTATCTTATCTACAGGTGTACTTAAACTGCAGAATATTGCGTTTTGGCTCAGTCTATACATTCGTTTTTGCTTAAATTATCTTCTGTTTCCTGTATAGTAATGTGGTCATGAGTATATAATATACGCGCCCAGTCACATTAATGTGCTATGTACGACGTCAACGTACAATAACTATTCACAAGACTGCAGATGGCAGCACTGACAGCAGATGGTACATAGAGCGCTCCGGGAAGGACGCGGACAACAATGCAGTCGTTGTCATGGGTCGATTTGTCTGGCGTCCTGAGAGGGATGATCTTTGGCTTTCCAGCCAAAGATGGAAGCGTTTCCGAAATAGCTAAGCCGCGTGCCGCCATGGATAAAGCATACTGTACAGGAGATGTGTACGGGCGAACAGACGTGCAACTGTTGAGCAACTGATGGCCCAGATGAACCAAGGGGCTACGAAAAGCGTTCAGCGAACATTGTTGTGTATGGATATCTGCGTCAGGAGCGTGGTTCATGCACCAGTGCTGACTGCTATTCATTGGTCATGAAGGTTACAGCTTGCACGCCAATATCGCAACTGAAGGTCCACTGAGTGGGGGAAAGGTGGCCTTTTCATGCTCCATCGGACATATGGCCCTTGGTGCATAGGGCCCTGCAGCAAATCTCGTCAAAGTGGAGGGCACAATGTACCAACACAGGTATACATCTATCCTGGGGGATCACGTCCACCCCTAAATACAGTTTGCATTGTCCTCGGCACTACTAATCTACCAGCAGGACAATGCAACGTGTCACAAAGCTCGCAGAAGAGTGCGTAGAAGAGCACAAGGATGAACTCACCTTGCTCCCATGGCCATCAAACACCCCGGATTTAAATACAGTCGAGAATCTGTGGAACGACCTTGATAGAGCTGTTCGGACCATGAATCGTCAACCTAGAAACCTAGCGCGTCTGGCCACAGCACTGGAGTCGGGATGGCTCCACAACACTGTTGGTACCTTCCAGAGCCTCAGTGACCCTCTTCCTTCACGTCTGCACTGCAAAAGTGGACCGTGTAGTGTTTAATGGTGTGCTAAATCCTGTTTTCTTTCCTAACTGTATTTTGTATATCCACTCCATAACTAGGTTGTCAACACACAAATCAAATCAAATATGTGATAGACTACACTCTTTTAGAACCCTTTCATGTACGTAGCAATAAAAAATAAATCCTTTTTATTAAAAATTGCCATTCAGTTTTTGTTAATGAGCATTCCCATTCGTAACAGATACGGAGTTCTAATAAAAGTAAAAAAAGTTTCTGACGTGATTTGAACCAACGTTGTAACAGTGCAAAACTTGTGTGCTACGTGCTCACCACCTTTTTTAAATAAAAATGACATATTCATAAACTACATACGAAAGTAATTACAATGTAAGGTGGCTATAATTTCGCACCTTACAAGTACTCATCCACATACTTTGCCGTGAACTACAACCACAATTAGGTATCATTTGATAGGTTGTACATCGTATATATGAATATATAAAGGAGACTGATATTGTCACGTACGCCTTGTAAATAATTGTTAACGTTTATTGCATGAAAGGTGACGGAATGTCTTTATTAACAGAGCGGCGTAATGAATGTTTGCCTATACTAGTAGAGTTTGAAACGCCAGTGGAGATGAAATGGCAGGCAGAACTGAAGCTCTGGTGGGAGGCCCGCACAGTTGCTGGTCCTGCTTAAGAACAGGAAGTACCAAGACGGACGTCGTGGCATCTGAGCTCTGGAGCGCAATAGGGTGACGGCCGGCCGCTATTGTAACAGGAGCGGAAGGATAACCAGGAACGCTGCAAATCTTGGACGGAGGTGAGAGGAACGAAGAAGCGGCACCTCAGAAACCACGCAGGTTGGGTTATTTCCAAGGATTTTTACTCAGAAGCGTACCATTGTACGAGTATAGGTTTTTCCTCGCAAACTTTCCGCGCTGGACAACAAAAGACTAAAATATGGTTGGTCGGCATTCGGAAGAATCTGTAGAGAGAGAGAATATTCCGTGGTATAGGGAATATGATTCGTCTTCGGAATTACGATGGTGGGGAGCCGAACCTTGCTGGGAAGCCAGCGTTGGAGAGACGCGGTCTTCTGTTGTGAGCGCCCGATATCAGCTTTGTTGGTACAGACGGACTTGCTGTCTTTGCTCTCAGCAGAGTTTATAGTTAGAACAGTTAGGCACTGTACTGTTGCGAACCTATACGATTCTGGACTTCGCCTCCGGGTAGGGAATCGTCGTTGAGTACGCAGCATTCAGTAATTGAGAGCACTTCTTCTGCCTATACTTACGTTGAGACGTTATCTGAACTCCGTCCTTGTGGCTGGGAGTTCGCGTTTCTCGTCTGTAGAAAACAGAGAGGACTATACAGTATTAGAGTATATTAGTCAGAGGACCGCCTTATGCCATCCTAGTGTCTGAAAGAGTTTATTTGTGGCTGGAGTTCTTCCATCGTCACAGACGAGTACGAGAACCATCACTTCGATGCAGCGGACGCAGTACGTACGGTGATATCGCAAATTGCTTCGGCTTATTAGGGCTACAAAGCTAAACAGCTGTGATCATGTTAGTTTATTTCCACTGAGGTTCCACACCAGCGTAGATCATCTTTGAAAGTAGTGTCTTCTACTGTTTGGTACGTAGATGATGTCAGTCATTTTGCGTTAGTGATATTAGACCACGCAGTCATAATAAGGGGCAGAGTTGGGCAATTGATTAATAATTTTAGATAGGAAATAAAGACAATTGTACTTAAAGGGTTGATTTTAATCTGTAATAAATATATAATGAACAACAACGTTTATCAAATGTTGTTGGCGTTAGGACAGCAACCAGCCACAAATTTACTTTGAGTTCCTTTATTCAAAGGAAACCGTTACCGGTTTCGAATCGTTGCGATTCATCATCAGACGGTTTACACGCTTTCTTTCTGACATTTGGTGTGTTTTTATAGATTAATTGTCGTGAAACGTCGGTTTCGAGTGATTGTTTCCATAACGTTCATCCAATCGATGTACATGTACATGTACATGTACATGTACCAAAACATGTGGTGCGTGGTTGGAATGATCTCAGCGACAAATCTAAAGTGTACAGTGAGAACTATTACGTGTGCAACAACGAGGATGCAGTGGGAACGTATTTACATCGATTGGATGAACGTTATGGAAACAATCACTCGAAACCGACGTTTCACGACAATTAATCTATAAAAACACACCAAATGTCAGAAAGAAAGCGTGTAAACCGTCTGATGATGAATCGCAACGATTCGAAACCGGTAACGGTCTCCTTTGAATAAAGGAACTCAAAGTAAATTTGTGGCTGGTTGCTGTCCTAACGCCAACAACATTTGTCTTCAAAAACAGCCACGGTCTCCAACATGTCATCATATGACAAAATTGCACAACGTTTGTCATTTAGTGGTATTAATTGCCTTTATCTTTCATTTATGTTTAGAGTGTAATTTATATGTAAAAACGAGCATTAAGAGATCCTAAATCTGCTTCAAGGGGTAGTCAGACAGGGCCAAATCATCATTTTAGCGTTCAGTATTTTCCGTTGCACATATGCATTTTACATCCTGTGATACCAGCGACTACGTTAGTAAGCTAGAAACACTGTATTTTGTATTTAACAGCGCTCGTAAATGGTTCAAATGGCTCTGAGCACTATGGGACTTGACTTCTAAGGTCATCAGTCCCCTAGAACTTAGAACTACTTAAACCTAACTAACCTAAGGACATCACACACATCCATGCCCGAGGCAGGATTCGAACCTGCGACCGTAGCGGCCGCGCTGTTCCAGACTGTAGCGCCTTTAACCGCTTGGCCACCACGACCGGCCCGCTCGTAAATCTTCTGATCTTCAACGGTAATTTTTTTCGGGTTTTTGTGAGAATTGCGTCGTACTGCTTCAGA